>NC_079390.1:10374047-10687508 GCF_029220125.1 Pseudoliparis swirei | reverse complement strand
CGATTGTCAAGTTGTAGGAGGCAAGGCATCACAACGCAACTGCACTCCAACACTAAAAATAGAACTTTGTCATCTGCTGTTTTGGCTTGACGGTGACACATTTTAGCCTTTGATCCTGCAACGTTTTTCAACCCAGGAGTGCTTGAGATTGAAATAGTTTCTTTTCATTGTTTAAAAAAAAAAAAAATAATAATAATAATCTTTCTCCCTTCTGAGGATGTACAGCCCCATTGATAAAAGGCACATCTGTGTCTTTTTCCCTGACACTGTGACAAAGTGCCTGTCAATGCTGATCAACAGCTCTATCAAGTCTTTGCCGATAGATGTCTTACAAGGAGAAGGCCGAGGCCATCGCCATAAAAAAGTCTCTAATCCAGCGAGCGGTGCAATGCAAAACACTACAATGTCTGGAAACACACCATGTCAATAACTTATCATAGAGTATTACAGGAAATGGATTATGTTATGCAGCTTAAGGTGGCAAAATTAATTTACCGATACACAGCTCAGAAAATATCAGTGACAGCATTGGTTATGACTTTCTTTTTTTCTTATTTAGACCTATGCTGAGACCATCGCTGTTCAGCCTGTGGATTAATTACTGTGCCTCGAAGCGATGGCTCCTGCACACCTACAGTGAGCTGCAGTGTAACATGGGTCCAGCTCGCGGCAAGGAAAAGGCTTTGAGTAAACACAGTGTTGTCTGCACTGATGTCATGGTTCAGATTTATTTAGAGGGCAAATGCTCCATTAGTTGGGCTTTTTAATTAGCACACTTGTGAGAGTGGGTCATTAAGGATGTCAGACAGTGGACCTGCTGATGAGGAGGATGGAGGCACTGCTAACACACACACACACACACACACACACACACAGACACACTCGAATGTATGCCCACACACCCGCCTACACAAGCACAGGTCTGCACAACTGCTTAAAAACCAATAACATTTCACACAGTCATCGACAAACAAAGCAAGCCACAGTATTTCCACTTTAAAATGGCTACAGAGCAACAACAACAAATCTACCACAAATGTCTCCATCGCACAAAAAAAACCAAAAACACACACACACACACAACCACACAAAAAAAGCCTATTAAGAGTAATTTACATTGAAATGCATATTCATAGAGAAGGCGACGGAACAGAGGGGCATTGTCAGCGTACCATTTTCAGGGTGCTCGGTCTCTCCAATGCTGCCATCTGGAGTGGTCCTCTCGTAGTGGTCCTCAGGCAGGGTCAGGGGTCCAATGCGAGGACCAGAAGATGATTTACTGCTGGGAGTCTCCGATTCCTCCAAGCCGCTGTCATAGTAGCTGTGCTGAGAGGCGTCCTGCAGGTCCTGCACAGGGTTGGCGGTGGAGAAAGTCACTCGCCGATGGGGTTGCTAAAAAAACAGGGAGAAGACAGCGAATGAATATCTTCAATGCAAGTAAAGTATTTTTTCAACTCCACTCCTCCTCTGTCGTTTGATGATTCCATGGAGACACTCAGCAGGTTGTATGGAAACAGTTACAGCTCACAACATTACCATTTGAAACTCCTGTCTGAATTGTGCTGGCCTCATAAAGTTCACTGTTCAAAAGTCGAGAAAATAGCATTAAATATTAAACACTCTTCAATATTAAACAGTCTTTTGCACTTGTATTATTCTGCAGATTATATAAGGTAGAAATATATGAACAGAGTGAGGTTACAGACGTATAATGAGTGTGGAAATTAGCAGCAGCTGAATAAATACAGAATACATACACTTTTGAGATACATCATACTATACCGCAGTTTAAATATCTAAATTTATGACATGTAATTAAATATGCTATATGATGCTTTCCTGTAATTGCCTAAAATAATAAATAAGATGATATACTTTTCTAGAATTAGATTGCATGTTCTACCAAATCGCCTTTTTGCATGTTAATATTGATCGTGATGTAAAACTCGTCATCAAAGAATATTAAATAGCGTAGATTTAGACCCATGGTTCTCATTGTGAAGAATTGTGTTGTTATACATGTTGCCCTTCATAACAAGAGCTCATCATTGAGGTGTGGCACAGTATGTACAGAAATAAATCAACGATGGACAAATAACATGAATCATTGTCAACCATTTATATAATCTGACTCAGAACCTTTATAGATAATCCACCTCTGTCCATGTAGAGATATACAAAAGGGATTATGTGTCTATGGAGACGTTAGAATCACATATTCTGCACATGCTATGAAAAGTGTCATCCATTGTCATGGAGATTCAATGTGAAAATAATTCGTATTGCTGTTGTTGTTATTATTATTAGACAAAAGTTTAATTTTTTCAAATCTTCCACTGCCAAATTATTCTGATGACAATGATTGGTACACTAATCAGTAACCCCAGTGAGCTACTTTCTATCTCCATATTTTAATATTGATGTTTAACCGTGTAGAAAGACGCATACTATTTCTGCAGTTTAACTGAAAAAGGAATCACAAGAAGATATAAACACGGCTAACAAAAAGACCAAAACAGAGCTTTGGAAACACAGCCACTGTTTCGCCAGCGTTGGAATATATCATTGGATCGACATGCGTTGTTATCCTGATGAGATATTATGGAAAGAACAATAGCGTGGATGAAGGAATAAAAATCCTGATAAAATCCAAAATTCGATAGCTTGAAGAGGAGCAGAGCAGCAAATCGTAAATCATTCAACATCACACCTTTTATCAAATTGAATGGCTTGTAAATACAGTTAGGAGACCATTAAATTTCCTCTTCCAAAGATCAGTTTACTAATGGCTACTTGCCACCGATCCAAAACAGAAAGATGACTCCTTATGGTGCACGTGCAAGCGTACCACCCGTCCCCTCCCCTCCACCACCACCGCACACAAACACCTCTCGTAAAAGTCAGGAAAGCACTGATACAGCAGAATGGGGCTGCACGAGTCAGCCAGGATCAATACCACGGGTCTGTGCTTTCTACCATTCAACCACTTTTTTGGCAAACAAATCCATGCTGGAAATCATTCGAACCATCAGCCTTTTAGTACATACCCACCAGATATTGAGAGGTGCTTTTAGGGCCTAGGTAAGTGCTATCAACACTGTTCTTCATGCAGTTAGTGGGCTTCACAATGTTTCCAGAAACCTGTTCATCTCCCCGTCACATTTCTCTACTTCACAGATGCATCTCTTGGGCTTTCATCTAATATAACGATTGTTTTAAGCGGAGGGGTGCATCATATCTTTTTTTTTCTCCCCACAGTGCTACTACATCGCTACGTCAATAAATCATACATCGAATGCTTTAAGGAATCTGATTTGGATTTTTTTTTTTTATTGCTAACGTTTAATGGAAACTAAACAAAAATATGAGAACATAAAGACTTTCCACGTCTTTTATCTGTGATAGTAATTGCTTTGCTTGGTGCACAAATGGATAAAAAGAGGGCAATGAGAGCTTTTGGGTGATGAAAACATTGCACTTGTTTACTTTCTATTACACATGCTCTTTGATTGGTGAATCTAAACTGTGTGGGTAAATAACAACAAACTGTTTTGTTTCCGCTTCTCACAAAGAATGTAAATAACATTGATTCATCTGATTAAAATTCTTACAATACAACAGTACAAAGTGTGAAAGTCGACCATATGTAACAAGAAGTTTGGAGAGCGAGTTATTCTGCTATTGTTTCTGTGACTCTTCTTTGAACTTGCTATTGACTCATGTGGCTGTACCACCGGCTTGATATATTTCAATGGTGCATTCTTAAAATATAATTCGGGGTCGCTGAGGCTACACGGCTATTTCAATGTTTGGGGGTATTCAGTGTTTAAATACTGATTCTTGCTTGAACTTCTCCTTAAGGCATCACTCTGGAGAGTCAGCATGTTTTCTGGGTATGATAACTAGCTCAGGCTGCAGAGATGGGGAAATAGATTCTCCTTTTAGTCAGAGCACAAATCCTTTGCCAGGCCTTGGGGGCTGCAGGGATGCGGCAAGACAGAAGCACGGAAGGGGAGCCTGAGCAGGAGTGGGGAGTCGGTCAGGCAGACACGAACGGCGCTTTGGCTGGAGGGGACAAGCAGAAGGATTAGATTCTGGGAGACTGGAGGCGGGAGATGGAGATTGTTTGGGCATTGTCGTCGGAGTAAGAAGCTATGGGGCTGAGAATAAGAGAGGGGACATTTACGATGACATCTGAATTCATAGCCCCATTTAGATTGGACTAAAATGGCCTCATTTATATGCCTTATATTACAATCCCAATGCAGATGGAAAGATACAGCAAGTTTCTGTCTTTACAAGGCTACCAGGACACATTTCAAAGTAGCAGTACACAGCAATCATCCACTCCCTACCGAGAGCTCCGTTAACCCTTTGGAGACACTTTTTTCCTCTGTCAGCTGGCCAGAAATATTATATACAACCTACTGCCACAGAATAATTCCAAGCCCCATATGAATACAGATGAATATTTCCATCGCTGATATGCCAAAAAAGGCAGAAAGAGAAGCTGCCAGTGAGACAACACTGTCATTACTTTTGTATGAATGATATGACGAGGTACAGTGATTCACCGTCAAGTGTAAAATGAAAAGTGATCACGTACAGCAGGGGTGCTCACACTTTTTCAGCATGCGAGCTACTTATTATGTGACCAAGTCAAGGCGATCGACCGGGGGGCAGAGGACTTTTTCGCGCAAACCGGTGTCGGGAGCTCCGCGGCGCACGAGACAGCGGGCAGAGGACTGTTAACGCTACACGTAGAGACAGAAATGACATGCTTCTGCTGTAATGTGACGCTATAGAGGAAGTGACAGGGGGGCGGGCCAATTTTTTTTTATGTCATGCGATCTACCAATATTACGCCGCGATCGACTGGCAGGTCGCCGCGATCGACCGGTCGATCGCGATCGACGTATTGAGCACCCCTGACGTACAGTGTTTCGATCCATAAATTGCATCAATTCCCCTTCGTACAATTGCACATCAGCTGTCTTCAACTACATTATATATCGTAAAAGTGAGAGTGGCAGCTGCTGTATGGCCGCTTCTTTGCCTCGAGCTATTCAAAACCATAGATCTTCCGCTTATGTACACACCATCTACCCCATCACCTTAGAGCTGCCATATCGTTGCTTTACTGTCTGGAACATAACGCACATGACAAGAGAGAGCGCTGTTCCCCCAAACCGAATGACAACCTGCGCCTTTGTTTCCTGACTGCAACCTCGCGGTTACACAACAGTGATATTTTAAAAACACGGATCAGTACCTAGGCCAGTCGACTTGCAATGACGTACCACTTGCGAATCACATTTATAAACAGTTTGCATGTACACACCTTTAATATGTATGCCTCACAGACCAAAGGAAAAAAATTGTGCCGCATAAAAAAAAAAACTTCTAGTTTGGGTATTGTATTGTTTGGTATTAAAGTTTCAACCATTTAAAGTAATTTGTATCTTTTTTTTTCAAAGGTGCTGTATAAATATAAACATTCCTTATTACTCCATTCAGGGTGTTTTTCTGTGTATCCAGGTGGCAACACGTCATATTATAAAGCCTTGTTGCAGAAAATATATCAATTGATTGATTTGTATAAGCCAGTATAAAATACAGTATGTCCACACATATATAGTATACATCTAGGAGGGTAAATTAGAAAGACCATGCTTTAATTATTGTAAGATTTGACAACATATGAACTATATTTTAGATATTAAAACAAGGGAATACCACAATGTGACAAAGCTTGAACGTGGCATAATCAGATAATGATCCGCGTGAGCCCAATCAGGAGAGTGGGGCTCGAGGAATTTCGGGTTGTGTTGAGACTGAGAGCACGTATCAGCCTTTTGGCTCGGACATCAAAATAAATATTTGATTCATCAAATCAGATCCAAACCATGTTCATGTGTGGTGGGATCTCTCATTTAGAAAGTGTCCCTTCCACCACCTGACATTTCACACATGCAGTAACAGTGACGTCACATCCAGAAAAGCCCTCAGCCCTGTTAGCTGGCTGCGACTGCGGCTGCTGCTGCTGCTGCAAAAACAAAAAAACATATATCAACCACCCTTGTCACTAATGTTGTCTGGTGTGATGGAGGACTTCTGCACGGAGACTAGATATTGCTCTGGTGTGAAGAGTGAGAGGATGCATCTCCATTATTCACCCAGCCTGCGGCTTGCTGTTTAGTGTCTGTATTGGAAAAAAAGCAGCGCCAGTTTGTGAATGTGCTCACGCCTATGCCGTTCCCACAACAACGGACGCAGATGGGTTATTGTTAATGGTTATATCTAATCATTTGCAAATAACAGTCTGGAGCAGTCTGTCCTAAAGATTGTATTTGAAATAAAAAACAAGAAATAAAAAACGTGCCTGCAGCTTGAATGAAGGAATAAAAAAAGGGATTCCCGGGGCAAATAGCTGACACTGAGCAACAGGGATAGGATGTTGGTGGCGGTGAAGCATCAATATTGCCGTTGCTGATTTGCACCACTGAGCCCTGATAGGGCCGCGGATCCCAGCGCTGTCATGCTCTCTCACATAGCACCAAGTTCCCGGTCCACTGTAAAAGCCCTGCAGCTACCTGACACCACTCCGCCGCCAGGCGCCTTGTCATCCAGCCAACTCTCACTGATTGCTAGTGCACATGGCTGCCGGTGATTATGCAGATGGGGAAAAGCTTTTCCATCGTCCCTGACACATTTTGAGCAGGCTTCCAGCAGTCGCAGGTGAGTTAGATTTAGTGTTAGAAACTCTTATGCGTCCACGTTTGCATTCATGTTTTCACTGATACGTACGTGAGCATTTGGTGATCAAGCTGGCGACCGCATTTTTTTACTTTAACTACCTTGTAGAGAAGTTTCTCTTGCGTACTATATTTCACAGCAAGTAGCGGCTTAATGGTGGGTACATATGGTGGCACTAGACAATCTATATAGCGAGATATTACAGAATATTAACATAATACCAAGGCGTATTTATTGTATATATATATATATATATATATATAAACTCAAAAGATTATATTATTACAACTATTTACATATTATTTATATATTATAGTAAAATAGTACTCTGGAGATTCTTCTACAAAAGCACCTACATTTATGTGAATTTTAACAATAGTACATCCTTTAATATCGAGTCTGAGATTTAAAGCATGCGGGAGCATTTCATCTTCCAGGAATTACCTCTGAATTTAAAGTCAAGGTGGTTAATACTCCATTCATAACAATTTCATCGAAATCTCCATTTATCAATGCTACTTTGTCTGCTTGCTATAAACACATCAGGATCAAAGTCAAATATTGCATAATTTCTCATGAATTAATCATAACAAAATATTTTCAATCAATCCATTTATCCCTTGAATTCCAGAGACAAATAAAAACATGCACTTGATTGCTTATTGCAGCATTTTAAATATGTCCCTCTATATTTCATTGCTACGAAGAGAAAATCCCATATTTCCGAGAGCTGAAACAAACAAGTACTCCGACACGGTATTTAAAGAAAATACTTTTAATGTGCGATGGGTACCTACATATTTGTCCAATTCTTAAAATGTTTATGAAACACAAGTATTGTTTAAATGGAATGTGATCATGCTGAATATTCAGAATTTCGGTTGAATGCGCGAAGTACAACAAGCACCCGAGTCGCAAACCTTTGAATAAGACACATGATAATAAGCACCCAAACATAATCATTGCTATATGCAAAGCTGGTAACAGTAGGGTGCGGTATACTTTCTTGTAATAAAAGTAAACTGGTAAAGCTCCAGAGGTTATGGGATGATTATATATTTCATGGAGAGACAGGTGGAGAGAGCAATCTTTAAGGTTATGAGCAGGAGGTGAATTTCATTAAGTTTACAATGCGGTGCTCTTAACCGGTTGTGAAGCCAAACAGCTAGAGTATATTTGACTGGAATAGCTTAAACTTTTCAAACTGCAGGAAACCTATGTGGCCCTGTTTATCAATCCTGAGGTATATCATATGTGTACTGGAGCTGGAGGCCAGACTTTTCCTATTGACTCACAGCTATGTGTCTCTCAGATATTATGAAATGGGTTTTCTGCCCATGTTAAAGGAAACGGCTGATGTCTCAGTGCCCCTGTGATATGAAAAATTCAATTTAAAAGGATGAGAGAAAGAATGGTGCACGGCCTATTTTCATTCCCCCACACTGAGAGATATGAGAATGATGTTCTGTTGTGTGGAGGAAATGATGCCAATCGTACTGCAGAGAAATTCCTTCATAATTCAATTCAATTTTGTCTAAATCCCAATGGCAAGCTGCTCTGCCAAAGAGCGGACGAACGACAGAGACAAAAAGGTAGGTTCTGGAGACGGAGACGGAGGAAGAGCGACTGACGATTGAGACTGAAACAATGGAGAAACAGGGACGGAAGAGGAGGAGACAGCACAACGAAGTGGAGGGGATGTGGAGAGGAGACATAAGTAATGATTAATTTTGATTACGGTGGCATTTTAAGTATAGCCAACCTATTTCTTTTACCTCACTGCAGCGTCTGACGGAAGATTTCAAGATCCAACAAGACAAACGGATTTTTGTGAAGAGGTGTTCCTGCTGGTAGACTACAGTTTCCTACACCTACAGTTCTTTTATTTTAAGAGTAGAATTAGATACAACATGTTCATGCAGACTCTTTCATAGCCTGTGGAAAGTGTGGGACACAGACTTTCCATTTAGTTACAATATCGGAGTACATCCAGGCTCTGGCATTTTGGGCGTGTATGCAGGAATCAATGAGCTGCTGCCTCTGAAGGCAGAGAAAAAATGAGCTGCACCAACAAATATGACGATGAAGAAGTGCACCTCTCAGTGTATGCAGCAAGCATAAAACCATAAAGACTGAAGCCGTTGCAAAGGAAATGCATATGGAACTGTTTTTATTTTTCTCTCCACCATTATGTCCTCCATTCTCATCCTCTCTTCTCTCCCTCTTTCTCTACAGGCACACACACACTCACACACACACACACACACCCACACAGTTGTTTTTGTAGGTGCAATAGCTCCAAGGCAAGCAGCGTGGAATTGGAGTCTTCAAAGAGTCTTGGATTATCAAAGAGACACAGCTACCAGAAAACTAGGGGACACACTGGAGAGGGGGAGGGGGGAACATAAGCGAGAGGCGGGGAGGGGGAGAGAGTGCAGAGGAGTCAGCGTGGGTTTGGGTGGAGGATGAAGTGATCAGACAGGGGAGGGGTGGGGGTTGAGGGGTGGATAAAGAGCAGAACTCCCTTTGTTCATGGACTGTAAATGAGGAAGAAGAGAAAAAAAAGGCCGGAGTGAATGCATTAAAAAACAATCAGATATAGACCTTAATGGTCTTGATAGGCAACAATGAATTCGCATTCTTCACTGTCTGCACCGCCGCCTATTCTGGAGTATTTCCCGTTTTTCTTTCCTACACAGAGGATTTCATTTCAATTGGAGCACTGGCCTTGAAATAGCATAATGTTGTCACAGTAAAACCAAGTATTACTGCAGCAAGACCGACCATGTGTGAATATAGCTGCCACATCTAATGACACATCTGACTGTTCACGCCATTCCATATGACAGGACGTTGGGCTGCTGGTGTGAATGCATCACCCTTGGACAAAAAGCTCTCCGTCAGCCCCTCTGTCCCGCAATGAGCTATGGCCGTCTCTCTTTTTCCCATTACAAGAACACCTCTCTATAGGACACATTTCAAGTTAGTGTATGAAACTGATTCTGGCCGGTTCGCTGCTGTCGGCTGCGGGGCATCATCCGGCAATGACCCTGGCTGTCCCACTGCCACCACACATACACACACACACACCTACACAAAAATGCACACACACACAAACACAGACACACCTCCCACCCTAACTGACCTGGTTTTAACTAAATTATTCATGATTAGAGAGGAAAAATGCTCCTCACTCACAATATCAAAAACAAATTTAAAGTCCAAGAAGTAATCTTCATCTAACTGTGCAGCTCCTCTTGAAAAAAATGAGGTCTTTGTGATAGATGGGTACTTTGGGTGTGAGAAGCAAAAGTGTAACCCATCCGCCGTCATCCATTTGGTCATTTTGGGGGATGCCATGAGATCTTATTTATTCCGACAGAGGAGTGCGAGTGTGTGAGAGTTGTGTCTGTGCAGCATGAATTGTTGAACTCCCAGCCCCCCCCCCCCTCCCCCGATTGCACAGATTGTGTGCAGATGTTCTGCACTTCTTTAATGGCAACAGTTAGCGAAGGCACATAACCACAAAACCCTCGACCACACTAACATAATGGAATCTTGACTGCTGTTTCTAAGCTACAGTTCGCTGATACAATGCGAGGATAGGATGTGCCAATTTAGGAATATAAATAAATTATATTAATTCAACAACGCTTTTACTCATCTAATCATTACGTAATCATTTGTGTGTGCTGCAGTCAAATTACAATTGATCCATTACTGAACAGTCATTTGTTTAGGTGTGGGTGTGTGTGGGTGCAATATTAATGTTGTAAAGTTAATATACATAGTGAGCCACAGTTGATTAATAACACGCAATATATTTTGGTTAATTGGTATTTTCTTTTTTTTGGCCATAATACAGGAAGATGATGGAATGGGTGAACACAAATTAAATATTCTTTGGTGTCATAAGAGATTTGAAGGGGAGGGAGGAGCTTTGGGGAAATGATCAGTGGTGGAACTTAATAGGAAAGGGAACAGGATGAAAACATGTGATTGGTTTAGGGGTTAGATGGTGATGTCTTTGAACCGACACTCTCATTGTGTTAAACCATGGGGACTATATATGGTATTATGAGCTCATATGGTCCAAAGAAATGTTTTAGAATAAACACAATTTTGCACAGTTGGGTGATTGCGAGCGAGGTGCGACTAGACACTGTGGAAAGTAACGAGCGCTGCTCACGGAGAAGCAAGAAGAACGTTGGAGGAATGGAGGACATAGAAAAAAGAAGAAAAGGGAGTCAGAAGAACATTCTGTCGAGATGGAAAGGAATGACAGCAGCTTTCTTTCTGCCATAATAGAAAGCAATTAGAAAAGAATTGAAAGAAAGACAAGAAAGATGGTGAATTTAGAACAAATTTGACCAAATACTAAGATGTGACGAAGAAAGCCAACTAAATAAGTCAAAACCAGCAGGAGAGGAAAGTTCCACAAAAATAATGAGATTAATATGACGGAGGAGGAACTTAATTGAGGGTTAGTCTTTGGGCCAGTCTGAAAAGACTGAAGAGGATATTTCCACTTTTAAGAGTCCAACCTTTTGACCATTACATGTAACAGTTTTAATAATGCTCTACAAAAGTTTTTTAATACCAACTTTGGGTTTTAAACACTAAAGGGCTGTTAAATTTGACTTTGTTCCTCCGTTCCCCATCGGGGTTTAAATAATGCGTTGGTGTTTATTGAAATGTTGGTGTGTTCTGATATTATCTGATTGATAAGTTGTGGGATTGTGACCTCACATTTACATTCATACAGCTGTTCTCTGTTGTGGTTTTATGATCTAATATACTGTATAAAGCACTGTATTAGCGACATGTATTGCTTTATTTCCCCAATGTATGTATGTATAGGGGTTCATTCAGTTCAACTCATTTCGATTTAAAGTTTCATCAGCTTGCTCTTTGAGTGATTAAGCTCTATAAAACTCAGTTCATTTTAGTTGCTCCTTAGACCCCGACATTAGCACTCCCTTGGAGGCCAAAGTATATTTGCAGCCTAATTTCCAGCAACCGTAACAACAGTTGCATTTAGAGGAGGTCTGTTGTGAATTAGAGTGACTGTATTCTACTTTGGAGTCAGGCCAGCGCGATGCGGGGAGAGAGAGAAGCAGGATACTCTAGGAAGTAGAAGGATGATTAGAACCCTGAACTATTTACGGCAGACAGGCTTGTCTTTGTCCGTGTTATGGCGAGAGCTGGGCTGTGGTTCTGTGTGGAAGGTTACAGGCAACAGGCTCCTTTATGCATGCTATGTTTTCCTGATTCCATCTTAGATTCATAGACGCCATAATGTATGAGATATGACCTTCGTGATCACTTAACAATCTGCAAACTGCGTGCAAAAATAAAAGACGACAAAGACAGCAGATGTTGTTTTTATATCATGCAGTTGCAAGAATCGATGTCTCCAACCGTAACTATGGAGTCGCATCAATGACACATGAACAACATGGTGACAGTGATTTTAATACCTCCAGAAATGGGGTTTAAACTTTAAACACCTCAGCAGGATATTTTCGGTGGTATATATTTGCACCGTGTGACTCTGTACCTCTGAAGCAAAAACATCACAAGCTCCTCATGGTGAGAAACCGTCACTGCTGCACTGGTGTTGAGTCACGATTTTTTTACGGGAGTGAAAGGAGCTGATTTACTTGTTTGTGATAGAAGACCACTCTCACCGCGACTATGATATGTCACGTTTAACCTATTCTGGCCCCTATGCCTGAGCTGCAGGTTAAAAATAAAAAGATATATTTTGGTCAAACTAAATGATCTAACACTCTTAACTTGAGCCAGCATCTGGGCTTGAAGTTTGAAGTTTCTGATTTTGTATGCCAAAAGCAAGAGAAATCAAGTTTTACATAAATGTCTGGAATTGGCACGATAGTTTGTCAGATCACATCTGGTCATGCTCCATAATGCTGCAGAGCAGACGCTTTGGCAGCTTGGCAAATTGCGATATCTGTCGATGTTTTTCAGGGTTCTGAGCCCTCCAATGGTCAATTGCAACTTCATGTTCTATCTAAATACATGTTTCCAATTCAATCTCCAGCAGCTGCAAATACTTAACAAAACGGAATTAAATGCAAAACTTTAACAAAAAGAAGGGTTCCAGTCTCTCATTGAGACTAATGTGGTTGTATGCTTCTGAATAAACATCATTTTCCACCTGAAAGTCTGGCTTTTCTCGTATTTATTCACATTGCATTCAGATTGCATTGTCTGACGTGGATTGTGGCCAATATTTGCACTTTACGAAACATTTTCCATTGTTTTAGTCTGCAAGCAGTTGCTTTAAGTTCTGTGAAAGCAATCAATATTTACAGTTTTTAAGCCCAGAGCAGAAGTTGCAGTCACCACACCTTAATGGCTGTCTGTGGGCCAGTATACGCTTTGTGAGAGTACTCATGTCAGCAAAGAGCGGGAAACTCAATTGAACATGGTTTACGTCATGTACCAAATTAAATGTTAGAGTACTTCTTGAATCACATACCCATAGCAGATTGCAGATTGCCAATTAGCTTCTTTTAAAAAATGTGTTCATATATCTCTATTTCCTGCAGTATACTGTGAAATAAGCATCTACCAAACTGTCTCTCTGAAAGACATATCTGCAGTTAATAATGTCAGAAGGGAAAGATAGACAGAGAAGACGATGGGCTAATGGGGGGGAAGTAAAGGATCAGATATGAGAAAATATAATCCTCAATATCCACTCCCTGCTGGGTACCTTATTGCCTCTCAAACTTCCCATCCTCAAAATTAATATCTCTATAGCTGTAGAATCTGTCTGAGAAGCATGCATATGCTTCCATTTGTTTGAACTGGAGCATAATTGGATTGGGGAGAGGGATGAAAAAGCCTTCAACCATACTTTAAAAAAAAAGTCCCCCTCCCTCTAATATGTGCACGAGAGTGTGCGACGCAATGAGAGTGTGCGTGTGCACGCGCACGTATGTGACGCTATTAATAGCACCGCTCGTGGTCTCGCTCGTCTCGATTTGTTACCCTGCATCCGAGATGTCCCGATTGGCAATACGTTAGCAGAGCTGAATGTTTTGGGGGAGTGCATCTCGTTCTTGCACTCAAAGTAATCCTTTTCGATGCAACTGGATTGAGAGCGTTCGTGATCCTCCATCTTATCGAGGAACGGAAGAAAAAAAAATCAGGCTTGATTAGATTCATAGTGACCTTTTTCATCTCCGACAACAAGCTTCCAGTCACCGCCAAGCCAAGCTGTGTTCTCAACATTGATCTTTCTGCAGGCCCCGTGGATTGAGAAGAGCTCGGCGCAGTGAAACGAGGCAGAAAAACAACACATCAAAAATCATCAGATGAAGAGATTACTCCGTTTGAGTGCTCCGCTCTGTGTTATGAGGCCTTTAGGAGTTAGCATGTTTTTTGTGAGGAGAGCTCTGTAATCCAGCCTAGCACATCTTAATCGCAGTGCAAACAGACTCACACACAAGTATCAAGTCCCTGCACTCAGTCTCATCCGCCCATTTGACATGCACATGTAATTCTTCTGCCTTTTCTCACTCCCTGACCCGACCTCAACTTGATTCCCCCTCTTGCATCTCACCAAACCTGCTTTTCCCTCTTTTCTACTGTGGCATTCTGCAACATGCCGATGAAGCCAATGCGTTTCAGGGCTCGCTCTCACGTCTTCAACATGCAGATGTCGTCCAGCTCAAGCACGTTTTACAGGTGGTGTGGACATGTCTCCTTCCTGAGGAGCATCGCCATGCCGACATTGACTTCTTTGCATGCGGAGACGGAATATAACTGGCAGATTGGTTTTCTTCTCAGTTCAGTGTGAGATCATTTACTGTGTTTTGCTTTCATTTACAGTGGCTCTTGTTCCTCTCTTCTGTTCTCCTTTGATCACTGTGTGTGCAGAGAGAAAAAAAAGGGGGGGGGGAGAGCGGAGAGATTGGCAATCAAACACTCGGCAGTCCGCTGACTTGTTGCTCTATCTACCGGTTTTGGCTTCTATGTTTTAAAAGAAGTTGGGCTAAAAGGAATTGTGCATTCAGGTTGAAATTATATATCGTGGATTTCTGTCGAGAGATGCAATGACTTGAACCAAGGAAGAGTCGGGGAGTCATAATTAAGGAAATATCTGCTAGCCGCTAAGCTAAGTCATGCAGTGTAAAATGCCATCGGGATTCGGGATGTGCTATCTCTTAAAAACGCTGCTGTGTGAAAACCTAATTTTTTTAGACCACAGCACCCTCGTAATCAGGCTTGGGCACGATGACAAGGTTTTTCAACTGGATATTGGTTGGCCATGAAACTGGTTCTCACGTGTCCACGATGATGGAACAATATTATTACAATTATACAACGCCTGTTATGATGGCATTACCGCATTGTTCTGGCATATCACACATTTTTTTTACCAAAATGATAGATGTCTGATTTTGGTGTATTGCAGTGTTTTAAATGTAAATTAGGGCGGGGTTATAGGCATAGTCTGATTTTTTAAAACACTTTCTTCACAAAAAGATTTTGTTGAGACTGCTAGTAATAGTTGATAAAACAGTAGCCGCATAGATAATTGGATGATGCAATACATCGAGATGTATTTATAATCATTGTGCAGTTAAAATGTTGTACAGGTGAATAGTAATCAAACCATGAGGACAGTGAAGATGCACACCTCTTGTAAATAAACACCTCATATTTAGACATCAAACAAACTGCCTTGACTGATAATACGACGTAGAGATTTCTCATTTTCGAAGTCTTGAAAAATATGAGCAGATTTGAAATGCTTGTCACAGTCCTTTGGGAACTCTCATAATACTGTGGGGGGAATAGATGCCGTTGATACAGATATTGTCTGATATTGATGACAGATTTGATGAATCTGCTGATGAGATTTTGGTGTGAGTGCTCCACAATAGGCATGAGACGGCAGCATATCTAGAATGTATACTAGAATGAATATTGCCATATCTTTCAGAGCTCATTTGAGTCATATCTGACATATTATGGCTCATCATGTCATATCGTAGCCATCAGAGTACAAGCACCATGAACCATTTAAATACTTTAGGCCATGCTGTCATCTCCTGTTAGGAACATATGTCTGATAGATGCATAAGAAGAGGCACTCAACTGGATACTTTCATAGTGCTGCAGAGAATTTTGAGCCCCGACTTGGTGAATTTACTGGCAGGAATGATTTTTTAAGGAGACCCATTTAGCTGAATAAAGAGAATTGACAGCTTGATATCGGAGCCAACGCATTAGGGTCAGAGACACTGGAAGCATAGGGAAATCCAACAAAAACACAAGCCTCATCTGGATACAGAACGGTACAATATGTTCTTTAAGAAGAAGTTAACGGCTGGACCCAAGAAATCTATAATGATCCTTTATGTGCACCTTAACAGAGTTGCCTGGCAACAGGACTCGAGCGCTGCAGTGAATTTAAGTGTCAAACAAAATACATTTGTAATCCAAAGGCAAGGGATTAAATTTCAGACAGTAGGAGTGCTTCTCGGACAAGATTTCAATAGCTGAGACGGGCAAAGTGAATTGGAAAAAGGCAAACGATTTTCTGCACCTTAATAACTTTCACCGCACCGACTCCTACCTGAATATGGGGGGTCGAATGAGCGCAAAATAAGCACAACTAATTAACTGTGTCGTTTTAAAATGGTTCGTCTTAATGGACGCCATTAGTCATCCGCCTTCAACGGGACTCCATGAAATATCACGAGGGTGGACGTGAGGCTGATAAATCATGATAGCATATAGATCAGTGTCATACCTTTTTCCACTGAATTATTGATTGACTTATCCGCAGAGCTACTGCTTGAAGACACATTTCCTCTCCGCATTTGACCACTTAAAGCCGCTTGATAAACACCACTTCGGAAATGGGTTCATGGAAAAAAATACTTCTAATATGCTTCATGTATGAAAAACTCAGAAAGATCTAAAAAACCTCCCGCAGGTCCCATTATCTCGGTCTCAAATGCCCCACACACACATGCTCACATGCACACACACACACAAAAATAAACGCAAATGTTTAATAAGCAGGCTGCTTATTTTTGTGCCAAACAATGTTAAGCATTGACACAAAGGGACCCAAATGAGCCTCTGATTGAAGATAGAATCAGTGCCCCAGCGACCCATCGTAGAGCCTCTAAATCCCAAATATGCATGATTAATACATCAAACAACATCAATTCTCATTCCTTTTACACTTGTCAGTGAGCATGCACACTCATAGGCAAGCACACAAACACACACGCATACACCCACGTGCGCACAGACTGCGCATGAACACAAAGACACTGCCCCCTCTATCATGGTTAATACATCAAACAGCATTAGCTTCCTGGATTCCTGAAGCTTAGACAGACACGGTTCTGACAGCCCATGATTCCTCACTGGCTGCCTCCCCCTCTAGCTTCCCTACTTTCTTGATTTCCTATGAAGTCTGTTTGGGAGGTTACAGAACATGCTGCCAAAACAGATTCACTTACATATTTCCTTTGCTTTTTGTAAGCGTGTACAATGTCATGTTAGAAAGCCATCTCCACAATGAGATGACACTGCCGAGGAGCTTTAGAGGCTTGGGAGATGTTGCAATAATAACCGCGAGCCCTGCTCAACAAACTCTATCATTTCAGAATATTTCCGTATTATTCTGACATCAGGGGGTATTTATAGCCACATGTATCCAAGGGTTACTTGTGTAGCACCGGTTCTTGGAAATGAAATGGGGTCCCAGATCAGCATAAAGCCGACGGGCCATCAAATGCATTCAAATCTAACCTTTACAATTCAAATGTTTTATTTATTCATATTTAATGTTGTTGACATACTCTAACATCAATGAGCAGGTGGTCTATTGGATCACGTTCCAATAAAATGGACAATCATAAGTATATCTTTAGCATAAAGTACTCTATAATTACCATCGGAGGCCTGCATCCTTACAATGAAGTCCTGCATAGATCTCCATTTGATATGACGCTGCTTTCAGCGCGATATTAAATGGAAGTATTAGTCCCAATATAACTGCGCTTATATTATCGACAAACCGTCCGTTTTTGTGATGTTTTCAACATCAAATGAATAAACATGCTGTTGCCTCCAACCTCCATCTGTTTTCATCTCCCTGTGTACCAACTGTTTTATTATCACACACACTATAGCTGAATTAAATATTTGAAAGCCTTGAAAACAAAGTATGTACCTTATTCCAATGCAAACCCCGGTATACTGTTATCTGTGAACTGGCCTGGAATCTTTTGTTATCTTATCTCTTTATATTCTTCATGGGCACCAAAGACTGGCGCAGCACTGATATTTGTAATACTTTCATTGCCTTAAAGTAGTAACGTTGAGGCACTTAGCAGATTGCCTCATGATTCTGAATGGTATCCGATGAGTATAACCAAAAATCTAAATGAAAAGAGGTTGTGTGTGTGTGTTATGGATAGCTTACTGGGCAGCTGATAGTGTAGCTTAAGTGCAGGGAAACTCACATGTGGTCCGCTATACTGCAAATCCTTAAAAAGAGGATGAAGAGGCTTTAAAATCACATTTACAGCCCAGGAGCAGCATCCCGCAGATAAATACCGATCATGGTATTTGACCCTGTCCGTCAGCACGTTAAAAGGCTCGACACTGTGGACTTCACTTTGCTACGAACAGATACAAGGCAACACTTCGATGACTCTTAATAATAGCAGCAGTTTGTAAGACCAGCTGAGGGAAAGTCAACTACGACTCCCGAGCTTTCCAGAAATCCGCTGGATTATTTGACCTTTCGTTTCATCCGTCAAATGAAAAACACGGTCCTGATTTTAACTCTCTGGAAAAAGACACAATGCAGACCCGGTTGGACGGTTGGTCGTCACACAGATTGATAGGCTTCCTCAAAGCCAGCAGGCCATATTTGTTCCCTCATGACATTTAACAACAACCTTAAATGTCAATACTGATCACCATCTGCCAGACATTTTCCGTCCTACCTCAAAGGAATTAACTCCACGCCCCTCTCGCCAAGCGAGTATTGTTACTACTAAAACCAATAGCTGAAGGCATTCCTGAGGTCATATGAAACCTGTGACCTTGATTGAGCCACTGTGTCACACTTTTAAGTTAACGTTTGAAAAAAGAAAGCAACTGTGTGTTTCCTATTGCACCTAAAAAATAACCTTCAATTTAGAAGTAGAACATATTTTGTATTAATTGATATTCATGCCTCCAGGGGGCTCAACGTGTATTGTTGTTAAATCAGGCGTTCGGTTTTCTTTAAAAGGATCACAGCTGGAATGACTGTAATAAATGGACGTGGTAGAGTGTGTTAATGGTGGGTTTGTGTTTTATTACCAGGAAAGTTTCATTGATCAGAAATATTTGATTGTTGCCACAATCTAATAGGAAGAAAGGCTGTGGATCCTAACTGTCTGTCTACCCATTCACTATGCACATTATTTGATCCGATTTTGACCTAACAGCTGGAAATAATGCATGTCATGATTAAGAATTTGAAAGATGAAATGATGTAGCCTGAATATAGGGCATATTTCCAAAATCTTTTCAACAGCTGCATCTATCGAGGTTTATATCATAAATTAGCTTGCCAGGGGGGAGTTAAATAATTCAATTGAATGGGAAAACATCATACATGATCTGAAAATTCATTTAACTCTTATTCCTAGATGAACGTTTACGTTCAAATGCATTTACAGTGCAACGGAGAAAACAGCGATAGCCATAGAGGCTGTGAAAATAGAATTCTGAGGAAAGTTTCAGAAACAGTTCCAAACTATTTAAAATGGCCTCCGGTAGGAACGAGTTCTACATATACACATGCTGAATAAAGAGAATTGCCGGAGTAACTGAGCCAGTAAACCTGAGAGGTTTCACCATGTCACTGAGCACACAGAGCAGTTATATGAACATTTATGGATGCATTGAGTTTAGTGTTGCAAAGTCAACGAAGATGTAGCACTTAATGTCTTGAGAATATGGGAATAATGTGGTCTTATTGGCTCACCATGCGACATCTTTATAGTATGAGATCTGCTGACTACTGATAGTCTAAATAATCTTGATCATCGTAGAAGACGCTTGGAACAATTTACTGGCACACTAAACTAAATGCAAGGACGGGCATTGAATGATGTTAACATCATAGGATTAATAGTTCCCGATGAGGCTTGTTCATCATTTCTAGATACGAATGAGAGTCAAACATCAAGATATTTCACTTTACAGAAACCGTTTTTTCGACTGTGAAAAGCCTGTCCACAGTTAGATATGAGTTTAGAAATCATGTTGATTGGAATACAGAAGCTGCCACAATGGTATACACCACGTCTGCGGCTTATAAAAAGCTTCAGCTGCACAGACAATTAAGCAACATTTTCTTTTGAAACCAAACTTCTTTACTGCCCTTGGGATTCAAACACTGTGCATGATCAGATAGGCATGGGTTGATAGCCGCGCGATTGGAGGGAGATAATGAAGCACACGCCAACACTTCAGTTGTGTTTACTTCCCTCAGACGTTAGAGGAAAAGAAAAGATATTTCCTTGGTGGCATTTTAGTGACATTTTGATTATCTAGTGAGTTGGAAAGAAATGTTATGATACACATACAGTGTATATATATATATATATATATATATATATATATATATATAAAACACTGTATGTTCAAATAAAAAATTGCATCCGCCTGATGTAACCTCATATCATCTATCAAATCGACCGCTGGAGCTGACCAGCATGGATCAATGAGAGGAAATTAAATGTTGCTTCTTTATTTAATCTTCGTAGCGCTCCTCTCATATCTAAAGCATGTTTTCACATTGTGCTGGGGGCCACTGCTGATCATGCGCTGATGGCAGCAGGGGGCATGGAGGTTAAGTTTTACAGTAAATACAGCCATGGAAGCTTTTCATGAGTGTTAGAGGTGGTTTGCCATCGTTTCCCCCTCCACCAAAACTGAATGAGAGCAGACCTGGATGACTCATTGACACTATACAGTCGAAGGTTCCTGCTTTATTTATGAGAGCTGGTGGTTTTCTCCTGTGTGTCTCCTAGGCCCAGTGATTCATGAATGGACTAGACAGTCTGCGACTGCAATTGTGTAGGTGCATTGGGAGCAGTGGATATTGAGGATTAATTTCTTTTGTGTCAGACTGTTATTCCCAAGCCCCATCAAATCCATCTCTCTCCTGCTCTCTATCTACAATGACTTTCCCATTTCTTAGTTTAATAGAGTGAAGCAAAATCATTTGTCCAATGCCTGACAAATGGTCTGAATATTACGATAGAAAAACCCTATGATATACCGTATTATGTTGTCGTTGGTGGTAATGATTTAGACACCGCCGGTCCAATTGTAGCCTGTTTTCCAAGCTCCAAAAGGGCTTCATTACTTGCATACAGCACTATAGCAGAAAGAACACTTGGCCTATTATTCTGCGCTATGTTGCATTCGAAGGTTCAAAGAGTGAATGAAACAGTATATTTGCCAGTGGTAAACCGAATATGCTAGATTATGGCCAGGATCTGAGCATTTTTCCTACAAAAATGTCTAAACTGCATTGTCTTGTGATCAAATGGGAAATGCCCACTCGTTTGATTGGCTTACATGACAAAAATCATGCCACCTCTTGTCACATTCGGAATCGTGAGACAGTGAACTTGAAATGTAGCCCGTGCCTCCAGTTTTAGTCACACAGTAGGTGTCCAAAGGCATCTTTGAAATAGATGAATATGTCCTGGTTTCAACAGTACGTGTCCCCAGATATTCAGTTTTGGCAGATTCTTAAATATTCCTTTCTATGTAATGTTCCTTCTGCATCCTGACCTTCAAAAATCAAACCATAAAACAAACAGCCATAACCCCATGTGGGGTTAATTCTGCAGCTGTTGATGGTTGCTCTGCCGCTGACATGCAAGTCAATCACAACAGAAATAGTTTAAACCGTTCGCACAACATTGATTCTGAAGAAAACTCCTGCTGTCTGACAGAAGAGTTTGCTGACATTTTGCATTTCTCCCCACCAAAGACAAATTGTTCAACAAAGATCTCAAGCACGAATTCCTCTGTCTTTGGTTCATATTCAGAAATCAGAATCAGAATTGTATTTATTGCCAAGTAGGTTTACACCTACCTGGAATTTGTTCTGGTGTATAGGTGCATACAGTGAACATAAAATGAACATAAAACATAAAACATACAAACACAATAAGTACTATAAATAACTGTGACTATATCTCTGTTGCAAATAATGATACTTTTTGTTGGTAGATAAATCTGTCACCTTTACTTTGACCTGCATCAACAGTTATGCATACAGGTATACAACTATTTCATGTTGGACTCAACCTGTGAGATCTACGAGCACAAAGGATTTCTAAGCCCCAAAGCATATTTACACCAACTACAAAAGGAGCAAGTGGTGCAGCCTTCGAAAGACTGATGACACTATTTTCTACTGGCTGACTCAGTGTTGTTATGAGACAGAATCTTGGCCGATCAATGTGTTAATTTGATTTCTAAAGAACAAGATGGATTGAACTTACTAAGGGACGTGCAAAACGACTGCAGAGAACCTCCAAGCACACCCACAAAAAAACCTTCAGTGTAGCTCTGATCTGTGGGAAATCAGATGCAGATCGGCGCGCATCTTTTTCATTCTAATCCAATTATGGGCCTTAAAATGTTCTCTCGAAGTCAACAGCCAAGTCAAGTCTTGCTATTTTGATTCAAGACCACGGCATATGGGGAGTTTCACCCATGCTTCACGTTATCATTTGTTTCTTTTAAACGCTAAAAATGATTTCCTTGAAAAAAGTAGTGAGGATTTAAAACTCAGTTGAAATGGAGTTTCCAGGCATTGTTAATATTACAAGATAAGCTACTGGCTTGCAGGAAGCTGAAGCTAACAACCCTCGAAACAATGCATGATGTGCCTCTTTTCTTATGCTGCCATGGTGCAAAGAGACTGGCCAGTATGTCACTATGTTTTATGATCAATAAGCACAAAGGCAATACCGCTCACAGAGATAGAAACCGTAAGAAAGAACCCTGAAATGATGTGGTAGTTGCAAACTCTTTTACCAGATAGGATTATTATGGCTGGTGGTTAGTAGGCAGATAACAGCCCTTTCAAACTGTCGCAGACCACCGATGTAATGTACATTTCTATACCTGGACACATTGTGTAATACATATGATATTTTGCTGATGGTGAAAAGATGGCGGGACTCAGTAGAACTGCGGTCAAGTCAAAGAGTTTGGCTTTATTTGACAGTAATAAATGAAAAAAACACATTATCACTGTTGTAGTTACCAAATCACAGCTTCAGATATGGAGTGACGTGTTGCTACTACAGCTCTGTCAGATGAGTATCTTTTAAAAATGGCTTTTTCATTCGAGAAAGATAACTCCCACTGGAAAGAATGAGAGCGACTTTACTCAGTCTGCAGTCAGACCGAACTACACAGCCAGGATGAGAACATAACCAACAGGACTCGGTTAGCCCTGGAGCTAA
Organism: Pseudoliparis swirei; assembly: GCF_029220125.1. Classification (NCBI taxonomy): domain Eukaryota; kingdom Metazoa; phylum Chordata; class Actinopteri; order Perciformes; family Liparidae; genus Pseudoliparis; species Pseudoliparis swirei. The sequence continues at coordinate 10,664,193 of NC_079390.1, read as the reverse complement.
CAGTGGGTTTATCAGAAGATAAATATTAGAAGAAAGAGATGGAATTATTCCATGCAGCTTGATGGCAGCCAAACAACATGAACCAAGCCACTGTTTCCCGTCGTGAAATCTTCTTTTCTACAGCCAAGCAAATAATAAGACAGAATTTCCTTTCCGCTTCTTTCCATGTCTCACTTCCTTGCCCTGGTGCTCCGTCACTCAATGTCTGCGGTCTGCTGGGTGTAAGAGCATCTCTGACACATTTCCATTAGTGGGGAGACTATTCAATTACCATATATAGCTCAAGATATTTAAACCTTGCCAATTACTGAACATCTCCCCTTTAAATTATGCATACACAGAGCTGATAAGGTTGTGTGTAGTGATTTCTCCTTTTGACACATTGCAGTGTGTTCTGCTGTGTCAGACTTGCTTCTTATTCGTCAGAAAGAGAGAGAGAGAGAGAAAGTTACATATTTGTGTCATTCACACACCCATTCAGTTGGATGTTTAGAGTCACACTGTAGCTCGTGTTGATGAAGCTGAAAGGGGTTTCTTTCTGTGTGAAAAGTGCAAGGGTGGTCCAATTTGCAAGGCTTTCCAATGTACAGTACATGGTTTTTTTTCAGATGGTAAAGTGCTGATTTCGCAAGCGGGCCTTGCGATCACACAATTGGCAACGCTCGGTAAGTTTTCTCTCACACAAGTAAGAATCATTGGCTCTAATTTTTTTGATGACAAACCCAGTCGACAAATTGTGCGCGCTCTCCAAGAGCCTTCCCGCGTATCCTAGCAACCCCCTCCGTATTAAACAATACAGTGACATTCACACTTCCTCCTACTCAGTGATCCCGCATACCTCTCCCTGCCCCCGTCTCTGCACCCAACCCAATCCCCAGGTGAGCAGCTACATCCATCAACACAATTATTTCACCTTCACCCCAACCCACTCGTTGTTACACTTGTTTTCTTCTTTTTGCAGAGACACATAAATAAAGATCAAAACACAAACCTCAATGCCCGCCTGGGTTTCTCTCTGTGCGCTGCATGTATATGTTGCGTACACATTGACACAAACATTGCCGTCCTGAAAGCTGCTGCTCAGCTCCCATTCACTGCTCCCACTCAAAGACACACCACACCTGCTTTAGGAAGACTTTCCTTCTATTCATACTCAAGAAGGAATGACCATGCTCTCCTTAAATCATGTGATGAGAGTGACTTGAGAAATACTGGTTTATATGCAGAATCCACCCACTGGAATGAGTTCAAGGGAGAATTAAGACACCGGGTGTGCTGTGGCAATGAAAATAGCTATATAAGGGGTGATGGTTTGGCCAAACGTTGTCGAGGATCTGCTGAAGAGTGCACATAATACATTTGATTAAGAGATTTCAGTGGTAGCGGAGACTTTCTAGCTCGATGCTCAATGGATTGCCTCGTTTAAATGGGTCTATGGATTATGCTTAGGGGTAATATGAAACAGGTCTCTCTAATATTTGTTCTAAATTATCAATTGCACTTGACATATTATGCTTTGCGTGTGTGTCAGTGCTGAAACAAATTGTCTACATACCTTCCAATGTCATCAATCATCAGTAACTTATCACCTATAATGCCATTTGAGACAGCTCCGTTGCAGGTGTGTCTGAATGGTGAAATATAGGCAACATTTTGAATAAATTCCATATTATGTATTATTTATCTCCGTCCCCATAGCCTTCATGGAGCAACCGTCTTTCCAAAAAGCATTTTCCCTCACAGATGTACACATATCTCTCCAGACACATAAACAGCCCGTGTACCCTTGAAGAAACCATTTAAAAAATAAAAATGAATAATGTCATCAACAGGTCTAATTATACTAACACTAATTCTAGATTTAACTAGAGACAATTTTAATCTATAATAGGCACTTTAAAAAATTTGATCAATAATGCAAATATACAGTAATTGGTACTCAGTGAAAAGCTTGGTTAGATTATATATATTTGTCCGCCTAGAGTCAGAACAGACAAAAAAAACAAAAAACAGATGATTTGTGCCATTTGCTCATTAGTCTTCATGAAACAACCGTATTGATAAAATATCAGTGAAGCTAAAAGCCTCTACTTTCAGAACAAAGTTCATGAGGAGACATTGCAGCAGCAGCAGCGTACTGCCACTCAGAAATGAGCTTCACGTACAATTGATGAGCCCTGACTGGATCAGGCGTGTTTCAAAATGTCAAACATGTTCAATGCGTCGCTGCCTCATTGCTTTGCTATAGCCAAAAGAACAAAAAGGAGATCACCTTTTGGGTAATTCCTTCTTGATCCCTTTGTTTCTGTGAGATCTCTACATCTCCTCAAGCACTGGGTGCAGTATAAGCTTAACCTAACTGCTGAAAACATTACAGAGACCCTTCATTATCTGAGGAAGAGACTAGCCCCAAGGAAGAAGTGGAATCAGTCCCAACATGCTCAAGGATAGAGAACAATTAGGAATCCTCTGCAGAATTATTTCCAACGAGAACATGCTCGATAGCGAAACTGAACAAAACCGGGGGGCATCATCACCTCAGCTCGGATCTTATCCTGAAAAAAATGACATACCAAAAGACCATTTTGATGAGAGGAAAAGGAAGATTTCAGGGAGGGGAAGAGAGAGCCGATGGGAATGTTTTTTTTGCATCACGTCAAACACTATCACAGAGCCCTGAATAGCATTGTTTTATATATACACTTATTATAATATTCAGGTGGTATAGGGATCTTGACATAACAGGAAATGTCATCTAGATGTAGATTAGAGGTGTCAAGTTGTCTGCAATGGGGTTGTGGGGTATTATTAAACACGTGTCGAATTTAAACAGGATGTGTGAGGCGCTTTCCTCCACCCATTCAATCATCACTATTGTGAATGGCAGCAGAAAACACTTGAAAGGGTGGAGAGACAGGGAAAGAGGGCGAACACATGCGGAGACTCGGAGGGCGTTCATTTTGTCTTGCCGCTCTTCACTGGACATTTTGATAAACAAAGTAAAGCCTCACCACAAACCCATAAATCATCTCAAATGAGTGGAGAAGATTAAGGACTTTCATGGAACTGCGTGTCCAAGAAAGCAGAAAAATAGAAGCCAAAGGCAACGGTATTCTCTTGTGAAAACAATGTGTCTTTCATAGCAACTCTGTTACGCGTTATTACTTGTGAAATGAAGGAAATTAATTGAATTATATTCTAATTGTTTCTGAGTCAATGACTGTTTCCGACAGTGAGGCAGACAAGCCGAAAGACACAAACAAGCTCCCAGCTGGAGAGATACATGCACAGATTCACAGGCAAATTGCAAATGGCTTTTATCAAATGCATACCCTGGCGGCATTAAAAACACGCTGATCTCCAACTATCTGCGTGCTTTTATGTGATAACGTCATTTCATCTAAACCATGAACCAAATGAAATAATCCGGACCCTGTTATCACGACCAGACATCGTGAACACCTGTGCAGCTAGTTGACATTTTGGCTCAACCAGATATAAATACACCGAGAATGGAAAAGCAAAAGTTTAAAAACGTAGCTTTTCCCTTAAGAGAATAAAACGTCCAGTTTGCAATGCTGAGCCAAGTGGGAACAACTTTCTGCAATTTGAGGGGGCTCGTCATCGCAGGTGTCAGAGAGAGCCGGCCTGCTTGGAAAAAAAATGTGCCGAGGTGCAATGCTTTACGCCACATGGGGGGTGGCTGGGGGGCGGGGGGTTCAGCACCTCAGTACAAAGCACAGTCATGATACTCTGCGACAAATAATAACCCATGAGCCAAAATAAATGTACACAGAGTTAGGATGACAAACATGTTAAATGCACGGAGGACACACGATAGAAGGCACCGGCTGTATCGAGAGCTCCAGCCAAATGTGAGGCTTATCGCACACTTGCAGCGCTTTGATTTGAGATTTATGCTGATCAAGAACACAATGAAACACTATTCAACGCATGAAGTCTTTCCGGCCGGGGCTTTCTCAAACAGCCCCCTGCAATGTTCAGGTTTCTGATATATTGTATTCAACCTTATCCATCTCTGCAGAAGGGCTGCTACCCAGTTAACAAGGTGGAAATAGTCAAAGGAAGCGCACAACTGAGTGAGGATTTAAGAAGCGCCCTGCCAGATAACAAATACGCCGGGGTGAGTGTGTATTCTTCACATAGAGTATATATCACCTGTACACATCGAGTAATCATTGGTTTTTCATTTATTTATGTGTATTCTCAACAAGCCCAAGAGCAGAATACTTGGTTTCAAGCATTTCTGGCTTCAACAAGCCGCACGGAGAGAACAGCAATACCTGCCATTGTGTTCTGCTGCAGGTAGTAGAACCTCTCTATAGCTTTTTTGGAATCATCAAAGCGTTGATTGAAACTGCCCCAGGTGGGGTACTGTAACTTAGCACCTGATGACTGGTGATACCTTCAAGCGCTCAGTAAAACTACTGCCTGCATTCAACATGAATGGTCACACAAAGACCTGGCTTTTTGTTTTTCATGTCGTTTTTTCGTCTCCTTTTTTTTCATGCTATGTCTTAAAGTTCTATGTTTGGGGGTTGATGTAAAGGCACATGGAGCCTTTCTTTTCTTTCACCTGTAGCAGGCATGAGCAAAATCTGTCTGGTGATAATTGTGTTTGCTTTCATAATGGTGCAAACAATTATTAGAAAAAATATCAGTTTTTCCAAACATTTGAAGGCTGTTTTTGTTGGTAGTTTGACCAGATCTAGAACATATCAAATTGTATTAGTTAATTCATTATTTAGGTTGCATTCAAACATAAGGGAACATAACCTGACAGACACTTACTTCACCATTTGTAATTAAACAGAACAATGAATACGTTATTTTGAGGTAATACTGTGTGATATTTAAATATGCAGCGCCTTTAACCAGAGCATGGCCCACAGTGCTTTGCTATGCATAACGTGGGCCCACAGACACAAGCATTCATGCAGCGGTGCCGGAGCTGCCATGCCAGGTGTTGGCCCGCTCTCCCACCTGAGCCACTGTCGCCTCACAAAGGAGTGCATCCTGAAAGAAAATGGTGAATGACAACATTCAGTGCGTCAACAAATGTGAGATTGACATAAAAAAAGCCAAATTTTTCGACTGCTGTGTGTGTGTGAGTGTGTGTGTGAGTGTGTGTGTTTCCCTGGAACTCTCCATGTTTGATTAGAGAAGAATAAGGGAAGCTGCTTCCGACTCTTCACTCCATTACCACTGTCATGGTGGGAGAGCTCTGCTTTTAAAGGGTGATGCAGGCGCCAAGGAGCAGACTATTTTCCTTGCGCCGTGACTCGTAAAATTAGCGCCCATGGTCCTTTTGACCGACCGCCTGTAAAGCCTGAACCTATAAGTAAAGATAAGATGGATAGATTCGCATTGCAGATTCCAACCTTCATCACAATTGGACACATTATCCTACTTTAGCCCCTGCATGCTGATGCAACACGTACAACAAAGTGGAAACAGAACGTTAAGGCTAAAGCCCCTTTCTTTTCCTTGTGATTAATGGTTGAGCTAATGAAAATGTAACTCGGCCATGCCCCAGCGTAATGCTTCTGGAATATCTCCGAGAACGATGGAGCACTCTTTCAGTGAAGCATCATTGATAGGACAAAAGTCAATTCGGAATATATCTGTATATATTTGGTCTGTCAAGATTAAAAGTGTGAGGCACATTTATTTCTATCAATTATGTTTATATCTTCATCTCACTCGACATCTGTTTTCCTCTCAAAGGGCCGTGGGGCTACTTTGATGGGAAGGGATTCACTGTGTAAGCCTTTCCAAATGATCAGTTTCTACAATGCAGGGTGAGACAGTCCCGTAAACATGCCGCAGTAGAGGGCAAAGAGAAGTAAACTTATCTGTTCATGGTCACATAATATGCACTCTTTATTCTGGCTAATCATGTACTGAATATACCAATCGGCATAATGTGCCAAAAGTTCAGTTCACATCCTGAATGGAGTGAAAGTGAGATTTTTCTTTTGCAGCACCAATACGAAAGAAGTAGAAAACTGCTGATGTGGCAAGCTGTTTTGTGGTAGAATTTATTTTCCCTGGTGAGTCTCCATTTAACTTGAATTTTGGTAAACGTAAGATGCCTGAATACATTCTGATGGCGTAATGCACCAGTATGCTTCCCGTATTAACCACATGCTAGACCCACCCACACACACACACACACACACACACAAACATATACTGACAGTATAGGCGTGCAATGTCAGTAGAATCTCAAATTGACAAAGTGAGCTGCATATTTATCTGATTATGCCGGAAATATTCACAAATGTATCTTTCAGTTCGCAACAGTGACTGCAGTTGCATTGGATGCATATTGTTTGAACTAAAGTGGAAGCTGGACAATCGTCCTGCTGTCGAATGCCCTGGAGCTCGAACTGTGCAACCATGGAAATGTCAATGCGCTGGGCAAAAGAAGCCTTTAGATGCAAACCCACTCCAGCTGTGCCACCGAACCTCTCCACAGCTGGAACCCAACGCTCGAGCCGAGACTGGCCTGCTTTTTATGTGTGTTTTTTTGTGTGCCTATTTACCGCTGTATATACCAGGTCTTCTCAGAACCGGGATAGTTTGTGAACGCATGTTGAAGACAATATTTAAACACATGCAATGAAATAATAAAACATTAATGGTTTGAACACTGGAAACTATTGATCTGTGGTCTGTGAACTTTGAAGAGAATGCTCCAGATGCATGTATCAAAGAAATAAGGAGAAATGATATGATAAGTGATCAGGGCTCAAGCTCCTGCTCAAATGTAAAGCACAAATGTGAGCAAGACTTCAAAAGAGAAAAAAGGAACGTTTCACCATTGTAGTTGTTGGGTAACTCTAATGAGATTGAACCACAGCTCGCCTGCAGTAGCAACAGGGATGGAAGAGAATGGACAAGTCAAAGCTACTGATCCTTTTTCTTTTGAAAAGGTACAAACTAATTACAAAATACAGAATCTAGCTCAAGTTAGAGTAACTTTTATACTGGAGAGTCTTTCTTTAATCTTTGCGTCATATTGGTTGCTTTTGGAGCCTAAGGGAGTGCTCTCAAAAGACTTGCAACCAAAACATGAGCCAGATGTGTGCAAAGCCATGATAACTGAATCAATTAATGTGCAGATGTGTGAAGAAAAGGGCCATGTGGATTAAGTGGAAGGATGTTTCATGTTAAGCTCTTCAAGGGTCAAAATAACAGAGTTATAAGACGTTATAATCTTGGTCCTTATGTGTTGATAGTTTACAATAAACACACCAGAGGAGAATTCTACGAATGAAATCTTTAAATGTTTAAATATTTGACAATTTAGAGCTGATGAAAGAAAATGTCCGTTATCAACTTAAGCAACTATAACGGCGCAAATGATTGGCCAGTGACGCAGTATAAACTGTTTTACAGTATGCAAAGGCCACCAGCTATTCTGACCTCGGGACAGCACACTGCCCACAATAATTCTTTGTCAAATAATTTGCTTTATCGCACAAGAACACGGGTCACCCGTAAAGGCTTTATTGTAACTAGAGAACAATATAAGAAAATGTGCGGTTCAGTGGTGCCCTCAAAAGGGATTGCTTCTTCATATCTTGTCAAATTCCAGATGACATTTCAAACGACTGCAAACCAGAAAGAACGCCTCCCTGTATGAGCCGCTTCAGCCTCGGACAGTCATTACGCTGAGAGCTGAAATTCCACACTGCAACGCTTTAGTCCCCCGCTCTAAGTGCTTTGTTTGTGCTGACACTTAGAGAGAGGAAGAGGAAGACAGAAATCAGATTTTTAAATGAATGTTGTCTGCGAGATTTTCTGGAATAAAATAGGCACATATGATATAAACATAGAAACAAAATATAGAAATAGTGTAACGGTATTGAGGGCAGCGTTGTTTGCTATTACTCCTTACTTCTAACTGATTGACAGTACTTATTTGTGGTTGTATAATTCATCACAGATTCCATTACCCGTGGCGAGCTGTTCTCTTAATGGCGCCGCATACTGTGCGTGCCCAAAGGAAATGGTGTGGCAAACATGCACATTTTACTTTTATTTCTCCTCTCCAATCGCTATGGCATTGACCATATGTTGAATAATACAGCCTACTATTTGTTATTCCAATTACATTCGGTACACAGTATTTTTTAGCTCTGCCTGATGGATTTGCACACATCTAATGTGCGCAGTGTACTGCTGCTTTACAGACTCAGAATTTGCATTATAATGATTTAGAACACCAATGCATTTGTAATGCTCATAAACAAGAGTGTGCACTGTGGCTTTTTTCACGAAATATGTTTACTCCAGCATTTAGCGGTGTGTATGGTCGAGACATTCGTAGCATCTCCTCGGTATAAACTTGTCCTTGTGTGACACCAATCATTATGAAAAGTGTCTTTACTGAAACACAAGGACATTTCCCTAGAATTTGAATGATTTTTGTTTTTCATGCTCAATATCTCAGATTCCACTGACATTTTTAGATTTTTACAAAACTTAAGGAAATGCTGCATGTCATCAATGCATTTGAGAATGTTTAAAACAAATATGTGGACAGATTGTCCCAAAGGGGGGTGCTATGCTTTCCATTTGGTTATCCATATATTAATAACCTGTCACTGAAGCACATTTATAGAGATTGCACAAGGAAGGACAGAGCATGCATGATACATTCACCCCAATATCAATGTTGTGCACTTCTTCCTATATTAATATTCAGAACTGAATTCATGTGCACTGAGCAGAAAAGACACACAACCCAGCCGGTCATATATATTCTTATAGCAAATGGATATAGCCCCATAAAAAAGATATTTCTTGAAATCGTGATTGTGTAAAGTAAATCTCCACATGAAAGTACACAATGGCTATTCAATAAATGTTCTTCTTCTTTTCTGCTCGCTATCAATGAAAAGTGCACCTGACAGGAGACCTCAAATACCGACGAAAGGCAACTTAACTCACACAACGCATCCACAACAAATGCATGAACGTCACACAAGTCTCTCAAGGTATTAGGGTGGCCCTAAGCCTTTATCTTATCAGGTTTCAGTCCAATACACAGGAGGATGGGGGCGGGGACAAAAGGAAGCAAAGCAATTAATTGTCTTCTCTGCTTGGCATCTCATTTCAACACCCCAGAAGGTCTATAACAGGAGCAAGACAGTCATTAAACCTCAACAATAATCACTGCTGAGCTATGCCTCTGTCCTCCGTGCTACTTCAGTGTCTCCTGCTTAATGGCATCCGGCTATGACAATTCCACTCAAAAGCGATAAAATGTTGAAACATGCGAGCCAATTTATAGTATTTAAATGCCATGTCAGTCGCATCGTTGACATGAAACAGAAGCAGGGAAGTAATATCCTTGCATGCTTGAATCAGTCTGTTAAACAGACTGAACAATCCACTACAATGACCTTATAATTGAATGCAGCAGGACCTCTTCGGATGCAAAAACATCCAACACTCTCACGCCACCAGAGCACGGAAGAGAAGAGGAGAAGGAAAAGGAAAGTGGAAATGTAGGATAGGGCACAGTGAGGCTGAAAAAAGAGCATGGTCGGTAGAAAGGAAGAAGATCGGGGTTGAGAAAGGAGTTTGAGAGGAACACAACTGGCAGTTGGGGAAGAGGAGATGGTTCATTTGTCACTGTCAGATCAGTTTGTTTCTCCTTCATAACTGCAAGGACGAGATCTGGCCCACAACCCAGCTCCCATAGCTCCCTGTTCTTTCGCCAAGCACCCATCAGCATCTATCCTCCAACCTCGCCCACCACCTGCCCTCCCTCCAATCGCTGGAGATGTGCATGCAAACCATGCTACAGGGCACTGCGTACACACACAATTGTGTCTGCCTGCGTGGGCATGCTCACTGAGCTTAATGGAATGTATGTCCCAGTAAGAGTGGCAACCTGTAGCCTGGAGGAAAATAATCTATCCAAAAGGCATGTCTGAATGATATTAGGCTAAATTAATAAGGCATATCCAAGCAAATGTTTTTTTACAAAGCTTGAATTGTAGATATATTAATAGATTAATCTATGATTTTGCCTGAATATCGTATGAATGCAGAACAGCTGCCCATAGCTCAGTTTGACCATTGCCCCTCTTTCTTCTCTACCTGTACCTCCTGCAATGAAGCGGAGGCAGCATGCTGATATAGCATTCCTGGATGCATCACAGGCAGAATTCAACAAACTTCCATTGGCTGAGTGTCTACCCCAACCTGAGCTCTGAAATGAGTACCGTGGCGGTGCTTCCTCAGTAAAAAAAAAAGCTCTCAGTTGGAGGTTAAAAAACACTTTCTTTGGCTCAGGAAGCACGGCGTGGTGGGCATTCATATTGTTCAGTCCCTGGTGGGTAATGTGTCTACGCATCCTTCACCAGGTGTAATTAACCTGAATTGTCCATGGTGTGTCGGTAAATCGGCAATTACTGCGCTTAAATGGGAGATGCTTCTGCTTGCTCATGCACTTATTTGACGAGCAATTCAGTTTCACAACAGTGAGGAGACACGTTCTTACTTTGGAGTCTTTTCCTTTACTGGAACGGTTTCCAGCCATGTTGGGTTCATTCCTTGGTTTCCTGCTGCATATTATCTGCCATCTGAGATTCCTTATTTGTAATAAAAATATGTTTTCTATGGTGCAATTCATCCGTCTTCAGCTTTTATTTTCTATGACAGAGAATGACTGAAGCTATAGTTAACAATGCCAAAGCCGTTATCAATCAGAACATATTGCGTATTTAAAGGAATATGGACTATTTTCAGACATTTGCTATTGTGAGTTAGATTAGAAGATCAATAATATTCAGGGATTATACTCTGTCTCTGATCAATACGGCGAGTATATAGGTGTCCATGGTGTATGCAATGTATCCGATTTTCATAGATCTGTTTTTTTGCAGCTGTTGTTGATCAATAAATAGTTCCAGTCTCTGCTCAACAAACTTTCTATTTACTGTCTCTACACATGTTAGATAAATCATTGTACCGGGCCACAGTAACACCTCCTCGAGCTTCCTAAGTAATAAACGCATGGAAGTGACACATTTATTTTGAAATGTGTCACTTGCTGGAGCATGTTAGAATGATCACAGGGCATCCGCTGGCTGTTGTTACGAGTCAAACGCTGGCAGACGTGCAACATGTGTCAACAAGTTCCAATTAAAGGAACATTTGCCATATTGTAATTGTCTTACAACATAAGAAATGTTCATAGAAATCTTGACTATTTTAACTATCAAAGTAAAATCCTTCTCTTAATTCGCGATTGTTACCTTTTTGATTCAAAATGAAACCGTTGAACACATCAAACCTAATGAGATTATTACCATTTGACACCGTTCTTTTCTTCCTGTGAGCATTGAGGTCTGTAATCAGAACTGTAAATGGCATGGCCACATTTCTTTTGTCTTAGCCCCATTCATTTGGCTTTCACAAGTTTACAATGCATTTCAAAATCTTTTTCATAACACTAAGTGCTCGTCTTTTTTCATTAGACACTGATGTGTAGTCAAACTTGTCAACACCCTTGTCACCGAGCCATCCTCGTGATTTTTACTTCTTACTTTGAATCCCAAGGCAAAGCTCATCATTCCTTTATTATTAGGTCTGTTTTACACAACACAAGATATGCTGTTAAACGCTTTTGTGAAGGTAAGAAACACAACATTGCAGGTTTATAACAATTTAAATGAAAAGGGAATTTGTTTCATTTTCACGTGATCATCCATCAGCGTCTCTTTTTAAACAATTAAGTTAAAGCAAATAAAGAAAACATGCACTTGTGAGTGAAGCTTAATACAAAAATGCATATACTTGCTGCTATTAAATAAAATAAAAAACATGCAACATTAATCATAATCCCACAAGGGTTTGTCACAAGAAGAAATATTCCCCCAAGCCTCATTAAAAACATTCATTCGGCAGTGCTTCCACAACTTTGGCAAACTTTTGGTTTGACGGGAGTGTGTGGTTTTGACACTTCGGATTGCTTAAAAACCTGAAGTACACATTTGTAGCCTTCGACGATGTTTATTAAACGCCGTGAATATGTCCCGAAATACCAAATGGTGTGTGGGGATCTTACAGCTCCAAAGAAATGCCCCAGAAATGGCAATTTATGGCCAAGTCAGGGATTCACCTTTGACTTGATCTAGGATTTAGAATTTTAAACTCGCTGTGAAAAATGAGTCTGCCACTGGAAGATTTGGGTCAGGCTCATCAAACGTAATAAGCAGGGCTCTGATCACATGAGAGGCGGTCCGCTCAATCCTCTCAGCTGTGTGCAATTGTTCCAATCGAAGGATGGTGAAAGAGCCGCTATTTGCTGAAGAGCGTGTTCAGGCAGGCTACAAAAGACTGAGCGGAATCTCAGCTGGGATCCGTTTTGGCTCAATAACGCTTACACCAATTCATATTTATTGTGGTCATTTGCATTATGAGCTAGTTTGCTCCCCTGAATAATGAGGCGATAACTGCAAAGGTGAAATGGCTGTCACCAAACGTCCCGACATGTGAAGGAATGATTAACACTGACACATGGCAATTGCAGTTAAATGTCTGAAGCTTTTTAACTATGTTGCATAAAGGCCCAACATCAATGCCTTTTTTTGTGTAACAATACGTGACACATGACTCTGAATGACAAATCAAATAAGTTTTACACCATCTGTAACTGTGCACCTTTGTGGCTGACTGGCCTTTAAGGTGTCTGTGGGCCGGAGCACTACCCTAATGGACCTTAATGGGTTTTATGGTGCACTGCAGGCTTCTAATGGGGTAGTATGTCTGATGGGGATGCTGCACTCTGTCCCTCCTGGGCCCTGTCTAGGTTTCTAATATGACCTGAAGTGAAGAATACATAATGTATCACTGTCTCTCTAAGTCAGAGGTTAATACCCAGAGTTAAAGAAAGTGGAGAATTTCTTGGGGGGGGGTGGGGGGGAAACAGGGAACTATGAGATTGTGAGAATGTGCAAGAGAAAAAGACACAACAAGAGAAGCCTAGGAGTCAAAGCAGTGGGAGAAAAAAATAGCATGGCATATTATTGAGGGACACTTTGATGCTAAGCTGCTTATCGATAAAAGCACTAATCTGTCTGGCAGAAGGTAAGGAGGCTGGGTTGTGTGGTGATATAATATCTCAGCTAAAGGCAATGCCATCAGGGAGCTGAGCCTCCACACAGCTTTACCTAAAAGAGTTACTCATTTTATTTAATTTTTTACATAAAAGACGGAAGCTGACCATGTGTCACTCGCAGAGAGAATATGCGACGGGGGAAAAATGAGAGCAACCACTGGCTTTTCATCAGACATTTCATCAGACTTGATCAACAGGGAGAGACCATCACTTTTTCATATGAATATAGATCGCGAGCGTCACTTTAATTATTTTCCCTCTCCATCAAAGAGCAAGTCAGCATTGCCGGGCATTTTGATGACATCAAGAGGGCTGGCAGTCAGGGGCGAGCTGCACAGAAAGTTCAATCACCGTCGCCATTCATCAGGAAGGCTCGTGTTACGGGTCCTTTGCCCTTAAATCAATACATTGTTACATTATTAAAAACATGTTTAATGCATAATCACTGCATTAAAGCTGACATGATGAAACAGTATTCATGAAGAGTATCATTAACTGGAAATACGGGGGGGGGGGGGGGATACCAATCTACCATGGTTACCAGGGATATTCGTTGAGCTGAAAGTGCCATTGGCCAAAAAAACACAAATGGGGCAATTACCTTGGTTTAGGTTTGCATCCTGGAGCCACGGATACCTTAAACCTCCGACACTAACGCATTCTCTTATCGCTCCATGTTATTTTTGTGGAAACCAATGTTAAAACATCGTGCAAGTGTCGTCGGGAGGTTTCTCTTCTATAGCCGCCACTGACCGTTGCTTTGGTGTGTAGCTTAATGAACGCTCTCCAACCGCTGACTGATCAGCCCAATATGTGTTTGTGAGTGAGGAAAACCCCCAAAAACTCTCTGTAAATGCGAGTGAAGCGTGTTTCTGGATAGCCTCACAGAGTGGTGTCAATATGCCTACGTTGATCAACAAATCAAGTTTTGAATCAGTTTGAACTTCCATTATTTAATAATATTAATAGTATTAATCAACATTTCGTATCTTCTGCTGCTCACCACATTTTCAGGTTGTGGAAATCAATTATTTTTGAGACTTTCCTATTTAATGTGAATGTTGATAATCTACGAGCCACCAGTAAAAACTAAAATGTCTAGCTTTCTCGCACAACAACATCGACACTGAGTTGCAGTTATTCATAAATTTATGAAAGCTTAACTAGCAACCGAGCATGATGAAAACTAAAACGCTCGGTGGGAGGCACCGTCTCTATCCTGCTGTTGAAAGTGTTGATCACCCTGTTGTTACTGCCCCACTTATGGCGTACATCGCAAAGCAAACCTGCTCACAACAACAGGCAAATTGGAAGTAACAAGTTTGTCACTGTTACTAATTCTATGCACCAAAATCATAAACATAAGTCCAGTGGTATCACACTTCGTTAGCACGAGTCACGTCTTGCCACTGCGGGGAAACAATGTATGGAAAAGTTCCAGACTCCAGCAACGATCTGAGCGAGAAGACTCTACGGACAAATGAAGGACGTATACGTTAATTATGCTTTATAGACGGAGGGGTGTACTATTCCCTCCTGTGCGTGGTCTCAGCCCGTTATCTACACCCGTCAGTCTTGCCACACTGTGGCCGGGGCGGCCGATCTCAGAGGGCCAAATCTAATCATCCGATCTAGAGTGAGGTGCAATGGAATCAATCCTCATGTCTGAGTTCAGAGGAAGGTTCTCTCATTAGGGCAAGCTTGTTAATTGAAGTAATTTGCCTCTCTGCTGTCTCTCTTGCCCTCACCATGTTGATCAACCCTCCAGTTAGAGGCAATTCTATCGCATGCTGAATCAATACCTCTTCTCTTACCTAGCATGGAGATGGGGATCTCTAAATAGCATCTGATTTGTCTGCTAGTGCTACTGTTTGACAATAATATCTTCAATTTTTTCGGGAGAACACAATTGATTAGAATAGGTACTTTAGTTCAAATTGATTGAAATTTCCTAAAGCAAAAAAACTTAAATACAGACGATAGTAGACATACTGCATTGTGTTACAAGTACGACAAGTGTTAGTCTACTACTTTGCTACTGACGTTGATGAATCCTGTCACACATCCCCAAACACGAGCACTCCTGAAAGGCCTTTGTGCCTAAAGAGAGTTAAACAGATTAAACACATTAAACAATATAACACAAATAGACTATATGAAGCATATATACACGCCCTTCATTCCAGTGCAGACGATTTAGTCAATTAGCGACTTATAATGTTACTTAATCTAATTCTAATTTAAATATCATTGACAACTTGTGTTTTTTAAATGAGAAACCCAATTTATAATAAGCACATGTGGTGGTGAACATGTATACCCAAGTGTGTCCAACTTCACATCGGAATCCATGGATTCTGACTTTGAGCAAAGTCAATTTTTAATCTTCTACCTGGAACCCACCAATAAGTCTGGCACTCCAACTCGCCTGCTGGTGGAAAACCAGAAATCTGCATTCTAATGAGAATCACGTGCATCAAATAGGACTCGACTTGTTCCGTCACAAGAACTTAAAGGAACTCTGTTGGGACACCTCAGAATAATTAAGATGCATCCCGATATTGAGGCGCTCCAATATTTAAGTGAACTTGAGACCAGACGGCATCAAGAGTACACTGTTGTCGTGAATGTGCTGAGTATAGCAGGACGCCGGTGCACCCAGCGTTTCCGCATAAGCCTTGATTATTGAGCTGTGCCATCGTTTATATAGTGCGCAGCCAGATCGCACAGCTGACATCCATCTACTGTAACTCAAGGTAACGCACTCCCTCTCTACCCAGGCAAGATACTTCAAAGGATGTCTGGGTATGTCATGTGAATATTTTTGGCCTCAATCTCCACCTGCCGAGCACAGTTTTTAATAGCAATGAGCAGACACACCAAAGAAGATACGAAGGGGTGGAGTTTATGGATGTTTCGGCTCTAGCACGCTAGATTTATGCAGAGGAATTACTAGAGCAGTGGTTTATTCATTTTAATTTAGTCATTGGCTTAAATACTTGGCCCTTTCATGTCTGTTGTCTTGTGTGTATATTATGCAGAACCAAAGATTGTACACATAGTCTTTCCCATGGCTTCCACAATCCGAATGCACACTAAGTCTTTTTTCTTCATTCATGGTAGAGGACTGTTTCTTTTCCAGAAGTAGTGGTGTGTGCGTTGTGTGTGTGTGTGTTTTTTTGTGTGTGTGTGCTTATGTGGGCGTGTTTGTGTGTGTGTATTTAAGAAATAAATACATCTAGGTTGTGGAGGAGATTTGTTTGTCGTGCTGTTTTTTTGGCATTGTTTTATTGGCTAGCTATGAGCTAAATGTCTAAAAAGATGGCCGCCTGTCTGTAATGCAGCTGCAGGAGCTTGGCTGTCGGAGCGACGGCAGCCGTTCCAATGGGCAGGGAAAGACCCTGTGAAAAATGTAGAACACAAACGTATTTGACATGCTAAATACATTTTGTAGTAGATTACTATAAGTAAATTAGTGTGGCTTCCTAACTAGGAGATGAAATAATGTTCAGAAAACATTTGGGCTACTAACCTGACGCCTAATCTACAGACCACTGGCACAAAGATGATTGCAAAGACACTTTCTCTTGCTATTGATCTATCAACCTAAATCACAAACATCATCTAAACGTGACTCCGATGGATGTCTACCCAGGTGACAGTTTAGGGCTAACACTGACATGGTTCTACTTGAGATTAGTCTATTGCTCAATAAATCCTCAGGGTTTCTCTGGTGGGTTAGCTCCTACCGACAGACCACCACACGGTCAAACCGTTATCGAGCCAACTCGCTGCATGTCAACTGACGTCCCTCTTCCATTGCAGTATCCAGCAACCTTCACAATTTACTCTAAATTACATGCTATCTATTCACAAAAGGAGTTTAATCTGGTTTGTGTTCCCTTTAAAGTTCAGAGAAACTTGAGGTAGCTGACTAAAGGACAGATTCATCATGTTGATTGCCATTGTTTTCTTGTGAATATTCCCTTGGTGGTTGACGAAGGTTCGCTAATATGGAACGGTTGCATTCTGCCTATAATGCCGAAAATATAGTAGCAGTTACTTGATGAGCAACATCATTAGGAGGACAGACGAGTTGTTCCCTATAATATGGACATGTTTTTCGATGCAACTTTTCAAATTAATTAACTCATTCATTTCATGAACACGTTTGTGTGAATATTGCTTTGTGTAGGGTTGCCTACATCATTTGTGGGAGTATAAAGAATATTGTATTATGCTTTCGCTTAATTATTGTCTCAAGGGGAAGTTGCCAGTTCAGTGTTCCTGTTCAGCCATCCTAAACAAAATGAAATTAGAAGTGCACAGTATTTAAAGGCGATGCTTCAGCAGAAAATAATGAAAAGTCTCCGGAGTCTTTGGCTTCATTTTCTTGTGTGGATGTAATTCAACAGTGTAATGCAGGGCTGTTGGTATTTTCTGTTTTCTCACGGACAACTTGTGGTTGACGCTCGGCGTATTGTTGTCCTGAAAATCTAAGCAACGCGGTCTTGTTAAGACACATGTACATACTGTTCTACTTCGCACTTAACTCCTCTACTATATGACTGGGAGTACTTCACCAGCAACTCAATACACATTTAATTTCCACCCAGACCAATTTCTCCATTATTATGCTTTTATCTTATTTTGAATGCTGACAGCAATCTCAACACACACACACACACACACACAGACACACACACATGCGCGTGCCATTACATATACCGAGAGTCCTGGTACTCTCTACATCACCCTTCTCTTTTTCCTTTCCCGTTCACATTCAGACAAAGCCTCAGACTGTCTCAGTGAACTCAAGTTTTTCCTTTTCCTGTCAGTCCTCCCTTGCACACAGTTGCCCTGCACTGTAGATAACCTGACCCTATCATCTGTCTAGCGCTCTGCTCCTCATCCTCAATTAGTCCCTGTATTCATGGGGGGCTGCTAACTACAAAGCTACGTTACCGCTCATCACGGCCATTTCTCTTGTTACACGAATGTCCGACTTGCAGTTGTTGATATGGTGCCTATCCGACAATTATTTTTAAACTGGCCTTGGACCACTCTGCTGTGCATTAGTGTCCGCATTTGATGTGTCAGTTACCTCAAATCTGGCCAAACTATGGACCTAGCAGTATTTACCATAGATGTGTGGGCGGGTTAGTGGCGTGAAGCATCAGGATAAACACACCCACTTCTTATTTTGTACCCTTGAGTTCTGTGCTTTCTCCTCTGGTGCCAGATTCCCAATTTTAAAAAAATACTCAAACCTACGAAAGCGTCCTCCTGAGAGTCTACTCCCGTCATCTTTTTGTCTACGTTTGATCCAGCAATGCCTTTGCTCCATCAGGTATGGATCAAAGTACCATCCATTCATTACTGGTTTCTGCACTTAAAACAGCCTCTCTGTGTTTGTTTCCATGTCAGAAGCTTCCACATATCGAAATAAAATAAAGATTTTTTCCAACAATCTTTTGGGTTGACGTTTTAAAATAAATTGTAGCTCTCCGATCATATAAACCTACTTCATTATAAAATATATTACAATGTAAGATATTTTACAATAAATTAAATGACATTGTGTTTAAAAACTTAGGAAATAGACAATATCCCATCATGACAGCAACAACCATGGAGTGTAGAGTCTTTAGCTGGTTTTATCAATGTGTTGTGTTTCAGTACATCTATATATTAATTACAAAAGCAGCACTTGTAATTATTTGTAAAAGATGCATTGATTTGAGGTCTTGTCTTCGTTCGAGTAGGTCAACACACATACTACAGTTTGAGCAAACATTTGGAAATAGTGCTGTTAAGATGAAATGGAAGCAGTATTGATGACTAAACAATATAAAGTACTTTCAATACAATGCAGTGTACAACACGATGTATTGAATCACGCTTTAACACAGAAACAGGAAGAAAAACATTCAGTACCGGCTGGGTAAATTATTCCAGCAACTAAAATGCTTTTTACCCCTCTTTCCCTCCAGCCTTCCTTTTCTGGGTAATCAGCCAGGGCGATATACACAAAGACCTGTGTGTGTGTGTGTGTTTGTTTGTATATATCTCTGCGCCGGGCCTGTTTGAAAATACTGGAAGGCAGATTGGAAATCGAGATAGGAAAACATCAGGAGAGTAAGTCAGGTGTACTATTTACCAAAATGCAGAAGACATATTTTTGGATGAATTCCAGGTTTCACTAGTCTTGAGTACAGGTAAGAGACAACAATGTGTCAGAGTGTTGGAGAACAATTGCATATTTATTTTGCCTACGGCCTCGACTGCAACACACCTTTGCTGAGTTCAAACAGCAGTTTTGGGATAAATTGGGCTAATCCCGGCTCAACGGGATGCCTAAAGTTCACAAAGTGTGGGCCATGCTTATCAAAGATGCAGGTTAATTAAGACTCACAGTGACTCACTCTTCCCACTTTTCTGCTCTCAGGAATCCACTTGGCCTTAAGTGTCAGGAGACAGAAATGGAAATGAACGAGTGGCCCACAGAGGGTCAACACTCAGTCATTTCCTATAAACAACGCATTTTAATATGAATAGTATATAAAGGATGAATTTACAGCTTTTCAGGCTGTCGTGATTTCATACCACTTACCTCATGGTGGGCCTCATGCAAGAACGACTCGTACTAAAAGATTATGTTTTGAGTGACTTGTACACGTGATGATGTCGGAGAACTTACTGCTGTCATCTATTTCCTTATATTTTGAATGTTCTCTTGGGTACAAGCACAATTTCCGAACGGTCCAGACCTGTCGTAAGAGTCATGTGCAATTAGCCTGCTGTTATCGAAGTTGCTCTCTAAAAGATTGAATATTTAATTACTTTGATGCAATTGTGTTAAATGTTTCATGAATAATATCACATTATCATATTGACATTACCCTGTTTGACTCTGAAATTAAAATAACGGGTTAATATATTTCTACATTTATTCCTATAACCTAACGCTATGGACATTAGTTTAAACTGGCTATCGATGCTATTGTATAACAGTGCAATATCTATGTGAGCATCATAAAATGGTTTACCCCGTGCCCTTGCAGTCATTGATCGCTTTTCTGTGGTGAGGCATTTTTCGAATAAAACCATTTCTTTTTTTTGGATTACAGTGACGCTGCGACCCTCAGGTGAAACAGCATTAACGGCACTCATTATTCTTAAGCTTTCCTTTAGCGGGTCCCTTAATTTCCGCTGCTGAAGCCGTTACAAATTATAGGCTTTCCTTTATGGATCTCCGAAAGCAGGACTTCAATATTGGACATATGGGGCAGAACGCGCTGCCTTCCATGGCGTCATCGAGCCCTTAATTGTGGCAATGTGCAGATCTCAAGAACGGACGCTCAATTGTGCTCAGGTGGCGTTCATCACGTTTACGCTGGTCCTTTACGTGCTTAGTTAGGACTGTTTGCTACATCTGAGGTGGCACACTCCTACAAGCCCTTTGAATGGAAAACAAAGAGAGTTGAAGGAACTAAATATGAGATTGTGGGGCAGTTTTATTGCCTCTAAACACTAACTGTGTTACCTGCTCTCACAATACAGACTATGCTGTAAGTGCTGACGGAGCTAATAGTGTTTGTCTGCTATGTCTGCAAAGAGAAGCTCTGATTACCACCCCCGCCCCCCCTGCCCAGCGCAGAGATTTAAACAAACACACACACACACACATACACACACACGCCTTCATTCTCTTTTCAAGTAGACAGTACTCCCCAATATATATCGTTGTTTGCTTCTTTATTAATGCTCTGAATCACGTATATATTGCACCTTTAAGGTGAGGACATGAACATGTTCCTGCATACGACCCGATGTGTTTTGCTCAAACGCAGGATTCTCATTAAGCGATGTGTGAAGAAAGGTGCCAGCTCTTGGACCCAAAAGGGCTAATTACCAGTTATAATGGCTAATGTGAGTCACTGGTTTCTCCAGCAACCACCATGCAATATCACACATCCAAAGGTGAGGAAAGGGGGGGGGTTGTCCTGGCACACAAACCCACATAATTCTTGTCTTGGAAATGTAAAGCTAAATGAGTAAAGGAGAGTGCACATTTGTGTTCAAATATAGATTTAATGTTATGATATATATTTACATATAAAAAAATAAAATATTCTCGAATAAAGTGATATTATTTGCCATGTCTACTTGAATCGTCTACACTGCACATGTCATGCTCGGCACCATGCATACATATATTCATACATTCCCTTATTTATAATGATTAATTTGAAATGTCTGTACTTTCCTGGATAAAAATGCCTTCCCCGGCTCAATAACTACATCGTGTTAAACACCTGAGAGAGGTGCAACTTGCCAAGACCGTGAGAAAAATCCCCAATGTCCCCCCTTTAATTATAATATTACCCATACAAGCCTTATGAAAGTAACTGTAAGGACCGAAGTTCAGCACCAGGAAGCTCCGGCATTCATACAGCTCACAGCTCATGGTTTGATGGAAACATTGTGGGTTTGTTTGTTGGTGCATATGCACTTGTTACGGTATGTTTCATACCAAAAGACAGTGTTTTTCATATCATAGAGTAAAATCCACACTTTTATAAATAGTATTGCAAACATTTAACTCAACTACTGTCTATTTCAGCCTCCCACGGGCCGACCATCTTTCGCTCTGCGCATGATGCAATGGTACTCCAACTGCACAGAGGCTTTGGAACACTTCATAGCAAAAGATCACTGTCCATGGTTCTGAATTCCATTGGCTCTTGACACAGACAGTACATGTAAACCATTGGCTGCTCACAGTTGGGGTTCGGGGTTTCGGATGTCTGCATCTGTTCCTGACATTTACTGTTTTTTTCTTCTTTTTCGAACAAGCATTTTATTGAAAAAAATGATTTGTTTTGAATTCTCTGTGAGGCAATGGTGTTTTTTGTTTCTCCTCCAACTGTTTTAAGAGGCAGTATGTCTGTTACAATATACTACGATCCCGGAAACCCCCGGCATTTCAGGAATTCTTTGCCAAAGTGGGTTAATTTAAAGCAATTAAAAGCTGAACGAAATCTCCACAGAGTCTTGGGAGAAGATCAAAATGTTTCTGAATTGAAAGCAGTTTTAGATCCTACACAACCAAACACATAATGCTTTGCATGCTAGCACATACTTCGATAATGCTGTCATCAAATTAGGACATTTGAGACATCCATTTGGGTTTTGGCACCGTCAACAACCCATTCTTGAGGAAACCGTATTTAAATATTGTGCTATTTAGCCAGGCTGTTCTCAAGGCCAGCATTTATAGGTGTTGATGTTAACATTAAATGAAAAAATCATCACTTGAAATGAATACATTAATTAGTTATATTATAATTGAGAAGTGACAAACGTTGTCTAACTGTATTGTGTCTAGATTAACATATGTTGTGGTACACAGTACAATATGTCTAACGTGTGTCTCTACGACTAGTCTATATATTTAAAATTGGGGTTGAATAATGTCTATTCACATTACTAACCTACCAATATGAAGACGAACCAAATCTACCACTTGAATACATTTTTAAAAAAACATGTATATCTTGTATATGGACTGTGTGCATGTATTCCTCTCGTACCTAATCTTATGGAATAACTTTAGGCCCTATCCTACACCCGGCACAAAGCGCCGAAGAGCACAACGTTGCAGTCGTTGCTAGTTTCAGGCCGACGCAGTTGTTATTTTCCCTTCCAGCACCGACATTGAGCAAGAAGCAATCTTGCCCTTCTGTGCGCCCTTGGGCTTGTTGGTCTTAAAATGGGAGGTCATTTTTTTCGCATTTGCTATCTTAAGGAAACAGTAAAGCACTTGACCGCCATTGACCAACGAAAGCCTGGTCGAGTGAAAAATGGTGCATGGTATGGCTTTTTGAAGAGAGTGTTATTTAAATGATAATAAGCGTGTACAGATGCGGGTCCAACCGCATTTTGAGTGTGAAACATTCAATTTCCTGCATTCTGGTGAATATTTATGCACCAATAGATGGTGGAATAGTGTGTATTATTGTTAAGGAAAAAACTAAATCCTCTGTACTACAATCAGCGTCTTCCCATGACATGTGTCCACTTGTGCTGTTTCCCACCCCGTGTGGACAGCGGTCTCCTCTCCTCAACCCTCTGTGTGTGCGCGTGTAGAAGTAGTCTATTCCATTAAACTCTGGCCCTTCAGTAGACAGCAGTGTTTTGAGGCTGAAGTGTCAACGTATCACGCACCTCGACTCCAGCGATGCCTGGATACAAGCCTGTGTGTATTGCAGCCTCCGAATTCAGTGCCCACCTTATCATTAAACGATATAAAACTAATCAACATAAGACAATTAGAGAGATGTATCAAATAGTTGGTTGCTTTAAAGCATCAGCTATAATGCTGTTCAAATTAGAAATCAACATTTGAATGCTGCACAGCTTTTTTTGTTTTTTGCATGCAGCATGTCTATTCATACAGTTTAACCCTCCTGTTGCCTTCGGGTCAATTTAACCCGATTCAATGTTTAACCCTCCTGTTACCTTTATATTTACTGACATATTTTACCCGTGGGGTCAATATGACCCCAGCTATTAAAATCTCCAGAAAATAATTAGAATTAATATTATTTTCCAAGTTTAAGTGTGAGGTACTTTATGTTTGTTTGTTGACTACCGAAAGAACACCGACATTAAACATTGAATCGGGTCAAATTGACCCGAAGGCAACAGGAGGGTTAAATCTAGTATTTCTGCACAGTTGGGGACACAAATTATATTAGTATTATACTATGTGTAAAATTAAATTCCAGTGGTGGCTTTGCTTCGGTCTCCTGTGATCCAAACATTTTCCAATAAGACCAAAGTCCTAGAAAAACGATGAATGCCATCTTTTCCAAAATTCACAAAAAACATGTTATGTAATGAAATACTTTGCTACAATCCACATGTATTGCATGCCTTTCAAAAGCAAGATACAAAATAAAATAATGCACCAGTCACTTTTTCCAGCTCTTTTACCCTTTGACTTACTTTGCGCCCATATAATGATTAAGGAACAAAAGTGTACACTGAATGAGCTTAAGACCATATACAACCTATACATTGGTTATATAAGGCCCTTCATGTTCAACCTAATTAGCGATGCACTGATTGCAATTGTCTTGGCTGATTCCTTTTTTTTTTAAGTCTGACCTGCCAATTCTTGCCAGTTTTTATTTGAATTCTAAGATGTATAATTGATAATTATCAAGGGTGCAGACCAAACACATTTTTAACCACCTCTTGAAAAATATATTTATATACTGTTCCTTTTCAAGTTTCTTGCCAAAAAAATGCATTTTACAAGATTATATTTAAACATGATATTATACCTTTGCCCTTTCTGGAGTAGAGCTTGAACACACTGCAAGTTATTATAACCTCCTTTAACGTTAGCTGTTTAGCTCAATGCTGTCGGCAGACAATCCAATCACTATAATTACTCTGAGCAGAATTATGGACAATAAGTGTCTGATTAACTTAGTTGTGACAAATGTTTTTAAGATTGTTCCTCCACTGCTTATTTTGGCAGTTCTGTAAAGTTCTGAACTTTGTCTTTTTCAGTCACCGACGCAGTATGTGACTATGAAGTTATTGTCTGTGCCGCTTTCTGTGTCAATGAAACATCATGCGGCAGCGGCACATGTGTTAATGTGACGGGCAAATTAAGAAATATGAAACTTCAGGCTGGTCACTGATTAGTGCCGGTAAGTTGAAAACCACACTACATTGGCAGCCAACTGATTAGTGCATCTCTAAACCTAATCTAATTCTTACCTAAATCATAAAAAAAGTCCTTTAAAGAAGTGTATTTACTATCAATGTTTTAAAGTTAAACTAGTGCTCAGTAAGACATATAAAAAGCCCCCCCCCCCCTCACACACACACACACACATGCACTCAAACTTAGTTTGTTGAATACTTCCTCAGATTTCACTCAAAAAATTATTTATCTTGAAGAAAAAGGAACCATAATGCGGCAGATAACAAAAAGAACGTATTAAATTACGCTGTAAATGTTCAGACCCAACGTCAAAACGTTTAGTACAAACTAAACACCTGACCACATTCCCAATGAAGAGCCATTGTCATGTACAGCGGAGTTAATTAAAGCAAGGGCACCACTCTACATCTGTCATATCACTTGGTAGTTACTTTAATTATATATTTTGGTCAATCTGTTCTTCCTGATGTAAGAGGGGATGCCATACATGGGACAACATCTGCTCAGGTACAGTGTGTCACATGAGCTTCAACATCTGTCCATGTTTTTACGCAGCCTGTCAATCACTTGAGTCGTGTCTCATATGCATTTATGTTATCATATTGAAGAACCACTAACACTGTGAAGTGCTTCGAGCTTACATCTGTACCGCAGTTACAATTAACACTCTTCATATTGAGCAGTAAAACTACACACACACACACACACAGATTGGCACTACACACAAATACCCAGACACACCTCGTGGCTTGCAGTCATTTCGGTCCCTTATTCTGTCCATCACAGAGACAGTGGTGTCTGTTCTCTAAACTGGCTCCACCCAAACAGGCCTGTGATCACCTAAACTGTCAGCAAACATCTGCTGAATCTACCAACCAGCCCACTGTGAAACTGGCTCTGAAGATATTTCCACAGAAAATGCGTCACCTACACATGTTCAGAACTCAGCGGCATATTTACCACTTCTATTTTTGCTAATTTTTAATTGTGAAACTTTATCTGCAGTGCCTTGGAGAATGTCAAACTGTATTGTACATATGACACTGATTTGACATTATGGAAGCGTCTTGAAAGCCAAAGTCAACTCGCCCCAGCTAAATATAAGTTGTATGCATCACTGTTGAATATTTTCAAGATCAAAATGATGGTCTTTTTTTAATACAGCTAGAGCAACAGGCACATTGCATTATTAAAGATAAAAATGTGTATTATTCAAGGAGAATGGTAGCCTGCCTTATCCCCCTGAACACACACACACACACACAGGCTTGTTTAGTCCAAGATGCACATTCACACACTTGCAGATGACACAGAAACCTAGAGACGCAATAGCTTTCTTTCCCTAGACGCTACAATTTTCCTTTCGTAATCCCCTCTGAGTCTATTAATATTTCTGTTTCCATGGCGATTGGAGCCTTGCCCAATGCTGTACAGATAAGAGGAGATAAGAGCATAAGGAGCAGGGAGATAAGAGCGAGTGACCCGGAGAGATCAGAGCACTAGAGGTCAGGCAGAAGAGCAGAAGTAAGTCACTGAGAAATGGACCGTCCTAGCTGAACTCCACTCCCCACCCCGGGAAAAGAACTAAATACAAAAGGCCATCTAAGTTCCCCAGTAGTGCAACGTTTGAACACCAACTTGGAGGGGATTTTTGCAGCAACTTTCTTTGTGTACCAAATTGAACTCTAAAGGGAAGTAACATAAGGAAAAGGCAATAGCATGTCACTGCACATAAATATTAAGAGGAATAGCGCTATAACTATCTCTAACTGGATAAATGCATCACAATTACTCACAAAGCATATTACTGTTGTCAATTTGACCATAGAAATGTATTAATGGCAACAAGAATGCTATGAATACCATGTCATTAAACAATTCATAAGCTTTGCAAGTGAGAGTTTACATTGTATCTTTCCTTAATCTGCCATCGCACTCATGTTATACTCTTCTGCAAAGCTGCAAAGAATAAAAGTGTGAAAAATAAGTTACATTTTCTTTTTTTAATTTAAATTTAAATTCAAACTGATAACAAAAAACATTAAATAACGTAACAATGTATATGTTATTGTCTTTTATGTAGATCATGCCGCATTATTGTGGGTGACAAACTAGTCATAAGAGAAGGGTTTATTCTCTCAGATGTTTTAAAACTTCTCACTGTAAGAATAATTCTACATCAGTTCTTCATCCATCTTACACTAAAATTATGAGACACACCAACCACCCACTCATAACCAAACAACAAGACAGAAGTTACATTTAGTAGGATATGACTTTACCTGTTTGTTGCTGTACTTCAGTTGACTGGTCTTGTAGCTGTAATCTGAATACTGGTCTGAGCCAGTAGAGTTGTCATCTCCCCCCGTTCCTACAAAGGTGTTGGTAGCAGGAAGGTCCTGGACACCTTGATGCTTCTGTGAAGCTGAAGGGGATTGGGCCTGCAGCTGGATGGAGGGTAAGGGGGAGTTGGAGCGGTAGTGCCTGCCTATATCTGGGCTTCCTGGTGAATATGTTAAGGGCAAGTGTATCCTAGGGCTATCATTGACTCCATCAAGGTTGAACTTTAGACTCTTCTGAAGGCTGACTTCCTCATCTTCCCCGAGTGGTTTGGGGGACTTTTGGGGTTTTCCTTTCCTTCCTCGTTTGCCTTTGGCATTCTTTGGCACCTGTTTGGGTGCATATAAGTCCTTTGTTTCCTTCTTGCCAGCCTGATACCCACTCTTCGTTTCTCTCTGGATGCGGTGTCGAACAAATACCACCACCAAGATCAGCATGACAACACCTGCCAAACCAGCAAGGCTTCCAAACAAAATGTTACTACGCTGTGCAGCCAAACCATTGTCAGGATCACCAGCAATGTCCCTGTCCAGTGGAGTGTAAAGACTGTGTCCAACTAGGGCCTCCACCAAGCTGACATTTGAAATAGTTTCATTGACATAGATGTGGATTAGGGCAATTGCATGACGGGCAGGCTTCCCGCTGTCACTCACTCGCACGACAAGACGATGTAGTCCGCCATGTTTTCGAGTCATCTCTTTTGCGAGAGTGATCTCCCCAGTGGAGGGGGAAATGCGAAATAACTGGTAAGGGTTTCCACCAGCCATGCTGAAGACCAGCTCTGCATTAGGCCCACTATCCAGGTCTTCCGCTTCCACTATCTCAACATGGCTGTCTGGGGAGGCTAGAGGTGACAAGCGCCTGAAAGAAGAATTGGAGGGCTTGGTGACTACAGGGTCATTGTCGTTTTCATCCAGTACATTGATGGTGATGCCCACATATGAAGATCGAGGTGGCTCTCCTCCATCCACTGCTTTTAGACGGAATGTATAGCTGCTTTCTTTCTCCCTGTCAAATGAGATGCTTGAAAGAATAGTGCCTGTTCCATTTTTAACAACAAACTTCCCTCCATCAGGCTCTACAGAGAGGTGAATATGAGCATTATCCCCTTTGTCCACATCCAGGACCGTCACCATGCCAACTGGACTGAGGGGAGGCATGTTTTCTAAAACTGAAAAGCTGTAGCCACTAAGCATGAACTTGGGGTCATTGTCATTGCGGTCAAGTACATTTATCACAACAGTTGCTGTTCCTTTGTGAACAGGTGAACCTTTATCTGCTGCGGTGACCCGGAACTCATAGCGTTCTTTATGCTCACGGTCAAGTGGGCTTCGGGCTCTTACTTCGCCCGTATTTGGATCAATCTCAAACAGACCTTTGATGGATGAGTCTGCCACAATACTATAGAGGAGTTCCGCGTTGGTGCCAATGTCAGCATCCGAAGCTACAACATCCAAAACCCTCTCCCCTGGTTGGTTTTCTTCGGCAAAATCTACCTCAAACAAGGTTGGGGAGAAGATTGGAGAGTTGTCGTTCACATCAATCACCTGCACCTTGAGAGAATTTGAACTAGACAGTGCCGGATTTCCGGAATCCACAGCCACAATCTCCACTCGGTAATCCCTAATCCTTTCGTAGTCGAGGGGAGTGGTGGTCTGTAGAAAATACTTCCTCTTGTTGTCACTGGATGAGTCGCTGGCAGGGCGGAGCTGGAAGGGCACATCTCCTGCGACCACACATGTGACCACGGCATTCTCTCCCTCATCCCTGTCAGACACTTGCACCAAAGCAACAGCTGTTCCAACCGGCATGTCCTCTGAAATGTTAGCCACTCCTTCAATGTGTGTCACAAGACCAATGCCGCGAATCTCCACCGCTGGAGCGTTGTCATTTTGGTCAATCACCTCTATAGTTATAAATGTCTTGGAGCTTTTTGGTTGAGGACCCTTGTCCCTCGCCACCACGTAGAAGGACAAGCTGCTGATTTCTTCCCTGTCCACGGATCCTTTGACATAGATGATGCCAGTGGAGCGATCAATGCGTAAGAGTTTCGGCACTGGGTCTACTGCTTGGTGAATGGTGTACTCAATTTCTCCGTTTGGGCCCATGTCAGAGTCATTTGCTTTGACCTAAAATGAAAGGAATTCTGTGGTTAGAAGCTTGATTTATGCACAACAAATTTGGGTTGGAATTAAAGGATGCAAGTGTAGGATTTTCTCTATTAATCAATGAATGAATTAATAAAGGGATCAGCGGATGTCTGATGATTTCAAAGCACAGCGAGGGAACAGCTTTATTTAGGCTTTTTCATTATTGCATGTCCTGTCTACTTTTGATGGTTGCATCAGTCGCCTTTTTTTTCACTTCGCCCCATTTCTTTTATTACAGGAAAAAAGGTCTGGAGAAAAGGTTCACATGAAAACAAGTTGCTCTTGCTTTCATGACCGTCTGTACAGTTTCACAGGAGTATTTTACTCCTACATTACAACATTGTGAATCTCTAATTCTATTTCTGCACAACAAAAGAAATAAGCAGCTTAATGAACACGCATAATATAATAATGCTCTAATACGTCTAGTATTTTTGTTAAAGGCATATTAGAGTAATAGGAGGAAAACAAGTTCCAAATCACACATTTTGTAAAAAATATAATTGAGATATGTGAGCTCAAAAATGTAGCCCTGGTTCCCATGAGTTCTACATTAGAGGTTGAATTTTGAATATTCAGAGTTGTTAGGCTGGTTTTAAACTTCAATGGCAGAGTAAAAATATAAATCTTTGATTTATTTTTTCCATTAAGACTTTATCGGAGGAATAAGCGCTGCACAAATATGACTCACAGACTCGTTCATCATGGTAAATTGGCTCAGCTTTTTTCTGTGTTTCTTTGTTGCTGAATATAAAACTCTTAATGGTACATAAAGCAGGACAAACATGCTTGTTTACAATTTAACTATTCACTTCAGACTGCACTTTGATTTCAATGAGTTCTTATGAGACAGTATATTCACATCACAATCTTACCTGTAATACAGAGTACCCCACTGGACTATTTTCCAACACTTCTGCCTCGTAGGTGGCCCTCTCAAACTTTGGAGGGTTGTCATTGGCATCGGTGACTACCACTCTCAGCAGAGCACTGCTGTCGCGCTGAGGGTTTCCTCCGTCCACTGCTTTGATGGTGAGGTCATAGGAATCCTTTACCTCACGATCTAGGTTGCCCAGGACAATGAGCTGTGGGAGCTTACCCCCCCTGTCTTCAGCCACCTGCAAACCAAATAGGGTTGCTGCGTCTGGCCCGGCAATCAGAGCATAATCCGCCACTCCATTCCTTTCCGAGTCCCTGTCTGTAGCTAGAGGTATGGAGAACAGCGCCCCCATGTTCGTATTCTCAGGGACAGAGATGGTGAGCACAGAGGAGGGAAATTGTGGGGTGTTGTCATTGATGTCCTGTACCTCAATGCGTCCTTCAATGAGTCGTGGGCTCTGGTTCTGTATCAGATCCGTCACCGATACTTCAAATTCCAGGTAGCAGGGCTTACCCTTAGTAATGGATCGACAGTCCCTCAGAGTCTCCCTGTCTATGGGAATCTCTGTGGTGAAAATGTCTCCCGTCTTTCCATCGACACGAAGGTAAGGGGCACCCACCTCCAGCTTGTAGAGGTGACCAGAGTCTGGCAGGCCCTGGTCTGCTGCCAGGCTACCAATTAGAGTGTTGGGAGGCTGCTCCTCCTGCACCCGGTACAGGATACTGCCTTCAGCAGAGCCACAGTGCAGCACCAGGACCCAGAACAGCACTACCTGTAAGTTTAGTTCCATTAGGTCATCAGAAGATCTTCCTGCAAAATAACAGAATAATTGTGTCAAAATGTGGTTTCTATTCAAAATCATATGTGCAGATTTAGCAATAAAATGCCTGACAGCTGCACAGAGCTCCAGAGGCAACAACTGCTTCACTCTTATTAAAAAGAAAACACATAACTCATAATAACAACTGGAGTGATACAGTATAGAAGATTAAAAACTCAGTGTATATCTCTTAAAAATGAATGATTTGTTTTGTTAATAAGTAACAGGTCTAGAAGCCCAATATAATAATTAGACAATAACAACACAGGGAAAAGAGGCTTCTTTTTATTTTTAAAGCGAAATTGGAACTATTTCCCGGCTTGGATTCTCTTCAGTCCCAGGGCTTCAATATCTTCAATGAATGTCTCAGTTTCACACATTTTATGTAGAATTTATTGTAGGAACAAGAAATTGTATCTCGTGAGCTCAGACACAAAACAAATTTAAGGCCTGGTGTGGATTGCACTGTTTCAGCTTCGTAATCAAGTAAAAGTGGAATACAAAATCAGATTGCCCAAGAGACTCATTATATTGATATTACACTACTAGACATTGAGTGGTAAAGCAAAGCAGCTCAAAAGTAACCTGTAGAAAACACAGCCTATGACATCAATTCTTACAAAACCTGCC
Organism: Pseudoliparis swirei; assembly: GCF_029220125.1. Lineage (NCBI taxonomy): Eukaryota > Metazoa > Chordata > Actinopteri > Perciformes > Liparidae > Pseudoliparis > Pseudoliparis swirei. Next base: position 10,632,462 of record NC_079390.1, on the reverse strand, counting down.
AAGCTGGTGTCCAAAATCAGACTGATCTGTTTCATTACTGGAGAGGCCTCTAACAAGCGCCTGCATACTAAAGGTTGCGGAGGCAATGAGATCATCGTGCAGATTATGCAACTTGGCCATTATTATGATATGCAGCTTCAAACAATGCACAATGCGGAAATGTCCACCCATGTTTCATTGCTACTGGTGAGCTCAAACATTGTCATCATTGTGTTTGATTTGGAACCTCTCAACTCTGTAATTAGGACCCATTACGTTAGTGTCTGCTTTGATCTGTATTCCCTCTAGCTAAAGAATTCTGTCTTTTTTCATTCTACAATGATTTTAGACAATTATTTCCTTTGTGTGTATGTGTCGAGTATTGGTAATTCAAATGAGAGGTTAAGTATTAAGGTCCAGTGCTCGGGAAAACTTATTGGTGGCAATATGTTACCAGTTTTGTGTGTATGGTATCTGTGAGTCTCTCCAAGGGCCCCATTTTTCTTGTTAAAAGGTGTTCTGTAGTTAAAGCATGTGTTACCTTACAGATAGAAATAAAAAGAAGAAGAGTACAGGTACTGGATCTAATCTCGGCTGGCACCCTGAGGGACCCTCGGGGGGAAATAAGTGAGATCAGTGCAGCCTTAGTTTGTGTGCTTGTGAGAAAGACGAACATGGTCAAATTGTGTTATACTCAGCTCAAATCCCTACATTTTGCATCTCAAAGGAAACAATGTTCCAGAGAAGAGCAAGGCAAATATGTATTAAGCGAGACAGCAGAACACAAATATACAGAAATCCAATGAAAAATCCAATTCCTTTTGAATACATTAAATTTGAAAGTGCAGGTTATTGATGCACTAATTGCTCAGTTATCGATGTGTCCCTTTTTACCTTTGCAAGTGGGAGGCTCGAGTCAATGTGGCGTGAACGGTGAATGGGCATTTTGTGTGTCCATGTGGGACAGGGGAGAAATAGGGAAGCAGGAGTAAAAACATAATCAGCGGGTAGATTGCAAAAGGCATTTCTTTTACCGACAGATGACAGTTCAATTTGAAAAATCATAATTTGCGGAATAATTATAAGCGGTCGTTCTCAACCAAATTGTAAATCGTTCATGTGTCAAACCCTGCTTAAACACAAGAGCTTGTAAAAAGGTCAGATGACGACAATAGATTGTTTTACATTGTCATTTAGTTAACGTGACCATGCTCTTACAGAATGAGTCTGTATATGAACATGTCCAGAATGTTACCGTCACATGATGTGTGCTTTAGCTCTCCTGACCCTTGTGTCATCTTTCCTTAGTCTGTTAAAAAATAAAAATAAATGCTTTTGAATTTAATTTTACAAATGGCCATTTCAAAAATGAAAACCGGAATTAATGTCATAATGTTTTGTCTGGCTGTAACTGTCCCCCTGCCATTACAGCCACTTCTAGAATGAACAGGCGTGCTTTGATAGTGACATGATTGTTATGGTTGATGACACACTCGTGACTTAATGTCTTCCAGTTGGCCTCATGCCTGTCTTCCAGATGGCACCGTGCCTGCCAGCCACGGCGAATTGGTGTTCTTTTTCTTTTGTTTACGTTGGCATTAAAATTCATGTTTTTTGTGAAACATGCGTTCTGCCATCACTCAGTGAGAGTTTCATATCCATTGAATATTATTGACACCATGCCTTCGGGCTTCTATTTCATATTTCTCAGCTCTCTCACAAATATTTGATCAAAAGCTTGACAGCAACCTTTTTTATTGATTTTTTGCTTTTACCCCTAAACTTAAAACACTTTGAGGTGGTGGCGAAAAGGGGAACAATGGCTACCATTGAGTTTACAAGTGGGTGATCGCACGTCATGGTGCACTACCTGAGCAGCAACACGGATAAACTAGAGCTGCTGAACACAACTAGGCGTGACATTTCCTGCATCTCAGCGCTCTGAAAAAACGTGGGTTATCATCTGCCACCCCAGATGGTGTGGTAGACCCACAAGACTACAAGCTGATTCAGGCAGATCGCGATCCATAACTCAGCAGAAAGTCAAAGGGAAGAACAAGTAGTTAGTTCTTCCAGCGTGTTCAAATGTGTCGCATTACAGTTCTGGTCGACGACTCTAACCACTGCTTCTGAAAGGACTGCATTTTACGGCGTGGGGCAGATGCTCAAACTGGATCAGGCATCAAAACGCTGAAATCTTCAGGAAGCGCCAGGCTCAGAAAGTCAAATCCTCTTTGTCTGTTGAAGTTCACCCCAGAACAACCGAGAAGGTGGCAGCACAGTGGTGGTAAACTGAGAGACTTGCTGCAGAAGCTATCTTTATCCTTGGCTACCCATTATGAGTACAAAACTGCAGCTACTTTGTGGGAGAGATGCCACAGGACAACTTGGAGTTGGCTTCTGTTTGGGTGACCCCTACTGTAAGTTGCAGTGCACACTGTGCATCCTTAACAGAGCTGTTAGGGCTATGTATGGCCTTCAGGGCCCATACTTAAATTCCCTTTGGCACAGTGTGCTGCAAAATGCGTTCTGCAGAAATAGACAAACCAACAAACACATTGCGCCAGACACCTAGAGGAGCAACTATCAAAATATCTTTCCAAATTCAATCAAGGCCTTCACTGTCTTACTGTGGAGAGAACTTTCACTCTACCAGCGAAGCAGCATTCAGCACATCGCCTCACGCTGTGCTCATGCATGGTCCAGATGGTTCCAACATGGAGGAAAACTGAAGGCAGCCTGTACCACAGTTTGAAGGTGGACCTTCAAAGACGGTTTCAAACTGCCAGATGGGTTTCCCGTGTTTTGCTTTGCAACATGGCAAAACTGCTTAGCAATGGAGTTCAAGACATCCAGGACCACCAGAGAGTAGACCTGACACACGCAAGAACACTGACTGGCCAAAAATCCAGCGTATTAAGACCATCAGGGGAGTCAGGTCTAAGTACAAGACTGGACTAGAAAGTCTGTGTTTTATGACTCAGTCTCAGCATGGCCATCACACCACACTCACAAGCTGCAGGAAAACTCACCCAAGCAAGCCCCTTCACCGGCCAATGACCTCTATAGATAAGAGTGGCTCTCAGAGAGGGGAGAGTGATTCTCACTCGGCCCACTGTGTCACTTGGGAGTCAGCTGTCACTTCTTGAAGTTTCATTGAAATGTAGAAGTGTTGTGATTGACACATGACTGCATGGCTGTCCTAGCTTAGGGTAAATAAAACATATTCACAACCGTTTTTATGTATATTATTTGCATATTTTGAAAAAGAAATTAAAATAATATGTATAAATGCATGCCAGAATGACCTTTTGTATGAAAATGTGACTTTTGAAAACGGTCTTTACACCTTTCTTTACAACCAGTGCACACATATCGGATCCAAGAAGTGCAGGGATATACATTATCTATATTTATACGACCAGATATTTTTAATAATGAAAGAAAATAGGATTTGTTTTGTTCAAAAAAGAAAATGTGGTACAGAGCAAGGAGCAAAACGCATTCACAATGAGAATGTCGGAATAGTTGGAACAACAACTTCAAAAGGAAACTTGGATTTCACCAGCGGATGCAGAAGTGAAGGGATGTCTCTTCAGAGTGTTACTGCTTTCCTTCAGATCTCTCCCTTGCCTCATGGATCTACCCATTTCCTCCACTGCCGTTTCGAATAACAGTGAATTCCCAAATTCCTCCTAGCAACTGCCTCCAGCCCTCCAACCCTCCATCCCTCCATCCCTCCACCTCTCCTTCAGGGCTCAGTGCCGCTAGGCTCCTCGCAGACGAGAAGGGGAGAGACTTCTCGGGAAGCTAAACATCAGTCAAACCGCAACGTCTGATTGAGTCTCACCTAAAGCCCTCACACAGTGCACCAGCCAGCTGACCCCACGGGGGAAGAGAACATTTCAACTTCTACATGACTACAATCAACCTTGCCCACACGGTTGCTCTCATTCCTCAGGGGGATTTAGTTGTATGCCTTAATGAGGCCAGGGGTGCTGAACCAAGCATAACCATGGAATGTGAATAATTGCATGGCACCATCCTCGGTTACCCACTCCTCCACCACCTGCAGTTTTGTTGATCGGTGGAGAGAATTCAGAAATTTCCGCACCTATAGGGTCTTTTTAATTTGCTCCAACATAAAAAAAACATCATATTAAAACTGCTCGGTGTGTTTTGCCAAAAAGCCGTTTGCACCACAGGCAGTTGTCAAGCTGTCTTTGTGAATGTTGACATTTTATATTTGGGAAGAAAAACAGATATAAGGTTAATGTTCCACTCTACCCTCAGTGTTATGGCTTTCAATTTGAGGACGGAAGTTGTTGGGCACAACACATCCATATTTATTGTTTATTAGCGGTGTGATGATGAGGGAGAGGACACATATTTGCAGTCTGGACCGTCCAGCATATCCTGTTTTTATATTATATCCATTACTCATGTTAATGGTTATAAGGAACTATATAGAGTGAGAAATATATATATATATATATTCTTTTTTTATTCATGGACATAAATCCTGTGTAGGAGATACATTTGATACATACAAGTAACAAAGCAATACCAAAGTACACAAAATATTAAAAGTGAGTAACGTGTGTATTTAATCAGTTACTTATCTTAAAATTGATTAAGATCATCAATCCATCCTAACTATTTCCTATGTGAAATGAAGATTTCATCTTTTTTTTGTCAAATCATTTCTAATCAGTTTACTTAGCTGTTGTTTTTTTTAAATAAAGATGCAACACATATTTGGTTTGACGAAGAAGTAAATGAAGATACGGCATAGCACATGTGAGCATTGTCATAATTTAATTTAATTTTGTTTGAGGTATGGAAAAAATGAAAAAATATAATTGTGTTGCAGAGCATGTACGCCTGTCCTGGTTACCATAGAGACAGACTATCTACCGACTGAGTCAACACAGTGACTGACTGGGTGACACTTGCTCTTTAAATTGACCGTTCCACAGGTCCAGCAGAGATGACTCATGTGTAGAATCAACTGAGGTATAATTTTATATTAATACAATGTCAAAGGTGTGGAGTTGTGTCTGGGGTAAAAAGCATTCCTGTCATCACCAGGCATACAGGAATGAAGATTATAATCCAGCAGCACCCCCGGTCCTCCTGTTCCTCTGCAGAGTCGGCTTGTTCACCTGTTACTCTGCACAAATCAAGCTCATGAACGTCTACTATAAGATGTGATCTCCACGGCTTTGCTCGAGTGTGGAAAGATAGCGGATGATGTAATGATTTTCTCAACTGAGGTGATTTGATATATTGGCTGACTCTGCGCCTTTAGCTAGTATAACAGGTAAAACCCATTACCCTCCCACCAGCATGATTTATGATGGGTAGTATCACAGTTTAGGCCTCCCTACAGCTGTTCCACCAATAAGAATTTACTGCAAAATGTTACTCTGCACACATCCAGAGACAGTAAACCATGGCTCTTGGTAATGGAAGAGAACTGGCCTTTGGTGGGAAACACTCCTGCTAAGTGTTTGGCTATTCATAGGCTGACCCGGACCATTACATTCTCAAACCACCACAACAAGCGGTGGCATTCGCACATTGTTTAACGGGACTTACGTTGATACTAACAGGTTGGGAACTTTAAAGTCCTCGTTAGCTTGTAATTGTGTCTAAAACCAGATTTCCTCAAGCTCTGAAAAACGAATGTCGGTCTGAGCGGTCAGTCAGAAAGCCCCGCTTGAGCCCTTTCGATGATTTACCGGGTGGCAAACAGGTAGCCTTCCTCCAGCAACTCCATTACATGACACACTGCATGATATTGCACAGTATTCAGAGGGGAGCGGAGAACATGTCTAAAGTTCACCATTAATCGTTATGGCAATATAATGATGAGAGTGAAACAATGGAGGGAATTAAGCTCGCAGCCTTTCCTTTTGCTCCTATCATTGTATAGATAGATAGATAGAGGCTACTTGTTCACACAAATTATTAGCAGAACTAATAACTGAATGTATTTTTCCAAACTCCCATCTCAACTGGTTCATAATCGACAGGCAGATCATGATCACATTCCTCAGGTGGATGTCTTTGGGGTAGAACTGGGCTATTAGGCCTGTTTGTATGGCCTTTTAGCCCACAGTATGTGTGGGAACTTCGACCGACGTGACAACGTGGAGCAGACTATTAAAATGTGCCCGGTGGTCGGTGGAGTGGAGAGAAACAACACCCCAGACTCTCGCTGGAGAAGAGGGGAGATTACCCGTTCATGCGGATGCTCTGATCAAAGGTTTTTTTTTTCTTCTTCTTTTTTTCCCCCTCCAATTAATTGCATGAATCTCTCCATCGAAAAAAACTGCGAAATAGTTCTTAACATGGCAGGCAATATTTGCACACAAAAAATATATATATAATAGTCGTTACGCGTGAGTAAACCGCTCCACATAAAGATCCACTAATGAAGGCAATTAGTGTGATATGTGCAGCTAGTATAAAAGAAATGGCGAGGAAGGGATGATGCTGAATGGATTACATTTTCTGCTTGACATAATCCTAATGGTATTAGAAGATGCAATAAACCGATCGCCAGCATATACATATATATTTATATATGCACGTATGTGCGGACTATATAATGACTCACGTAGGCGAGAGCACTGCGCTCGAGTGTGTTTTAATTGCGATGCCTCGTCTCCCCATGTCCGATACGTGCGCGTCATTATCGCGGCTGACATATGTGCGGGTCCACCGCCGCGTCCTGGTCAACCTGTAACACCGACCTGCTGCTCCATCGGCTCGTCGATGGAGTGCCTCGAGGACAACTTGTTGAAGGCTACGAAACAGTCCATGAAGGACCCCGGCCCGCGCTCTTAGACCGCCACTTCAAGTCGGAAACTTCTCGGACACACGCACACACAACCACCAACAGCATCGGGCTATCACAACAACTTTCTCGGGGTTAAATCTTCCAGTCGTGTCAGTACCTGAGCCAGAGACTTTTCCGCTAGCGCCTGTCGCGTCGCCAGTCTGTCCGACAGCTGATGCGCGTCCGCCGGTGATCCCAGAGGCAGGTGTCTAACCCTCAAACCTCAGCCACAGTACCGACGTCACGACAACTTCAGCAGGGCTCCGCGAAAAAAATAAAAAATAGATTTTTAAAAATCCGCTCACAGCGTTTTTGCAACTTTTCCGCACCGAATGAAACGCAGGACTCGGGCTCCTGCGTCGTCCGTCGGTCTCGCCGAAAAGATACAAGGCTCGTGTCCGTGAAAAATGTGAGAAGTTTTTTTTGTGTGTGATGCTTTTATGAAAGAGCCGGGAAACGAGGAGTACTCTCACTCCACAGGGACGGACAACTGTGTGCCATTTCCCGAATCCTCAACAACTGATCCCTGCCAAGATATGCACTCGCTGGCGCATTCCATTTGGTCCAAGTTACTCGAGCGCTTCAGCCGGGTACAAGTGGGCTGGGACGCACTCTTGAGGACGCGCTGGATGTCTAAGCGACGGCAACATGCATATGGCACTCAACGTGGAATACGACAGCTAACCGGTCCTAAAGCCACGAGCCCTTCTGAAGCCTTTCCAGAGAGCAAGTGGTGAGATACTGTGGGTAGGAGTTGCTCCCCTCTCTCCCTCTTTCTCTCTCCCTCTCTCTGCGCTCATCGGAGCGTGGGAGGAGGTGGGGCTCCCATCCACCGCAGCGCACAGCAACTTCACACTCACCATCACATTACACCTGGGCTGCCCACCAGGAGATTGTGTGATTTCGACAGTTTGAGATCTCATCAAACTGGGTCACCTAAAATATGTGTGTGTGTGTGGGGGGGGGGGGGGCACCTTTATAGAATGCGCGCACACCATACAGTCATGTGTTGGACTCGTTTCGCTCCTTGCTGCGACGGGACAGCTGCTTCCGTTGACACAAAATGCACCGATTGTACAACATGTCATGCGGCTGTAACAGGTAGGCTGCACAGACAGTTTACTTGTTGATATGTATTCCATGTAGCAAAAAAAAAAAAAGGATGGCTTAAAATGGAAGCTGCTTGTATTCTGTTTATGCATCTGGCGCCACCCTCAGGCGGATATAACAGGGAAGGGAAATAATACAGGCGACGTCAGCTGAGGAAATTAGAAGAATCCAATGAGAACTGTGCTTTATGTTGCTGTAAAGCAGATTATAGCGTTGCTTTTTTTTGTTCTCCCACTACATAGGCTACAATGAAAAATGCTGTTGGTGTTTATTGTACACATTTAGTTGTGTCTAACCGTCATCTGTTACATTTGCAACAGTGCATTTCAAAAAGAATACAAAAACACAATCCTTTCGCTCTGGGCTGTAAATCAGCATTGCTCAGCAGGGAGTAGGATCCATCCCACCCCACAGTTGCCTTCCTTTCTTCCCCAGCCCTGATGTCAGTGATCATAGCTGCTTAAGCATTAGCAATGGACCAGGAGCAATGAGTCAACCATGGGTTTTGTCACAAAGGAAAGACTTTAGCAATCACCTCCGGAGACAAACTGGATGTTCTATCTCCCCCAGCCATTCTGGGGCAAGAGTTTATCAGAGTGTTTCCAGTCTGTGATCCTTCACTCCTCCCCCATCTCTCATTAGCTGCAAACACACAGCTGTTGGGTTACCTCTCCAGGGCTCCCATTAAGGGCTGCCACTCAGGTTTACAGTGTCCCCGAGCCAATCATATTAGAGCTCCCGCCCACGCACTGCCACTCCTATGCTGCTCTTCACCAGCCATACTAATACCGTTTAAGTATTTTCACAGGTGGCCCATAAGTCATCTGAGAAGAAAACATGTTCGGAGAGACGGAAATAATGCTGGAGGAGCAGAGCATGGCATATCGACACAAACAGAAAAGGTCACATCATTATGAAAATCAGTGGGTGACTAATCATTTGAGCAAAATCAAAAGTCCCTTTAATAGTATTAAAAACAATTTAAATGTTTCCGTTTTGTCAGTTAACAGAGTTTTGATGATAAAGTCAGGCTATTTAAAAATGTGAAGAAAAAAACCAAATGGCAACGTAAGGCAGCATTTCAGGATACTACACTTAAACTGACATGTATTGTCAACTTATTAGCATTAAAGTTACGTCACATTTATAGAATACATTATTTTGTGAAATCTGTGTCTTTCTTACACCAAGCAGTGGAGACGTACTGAGGACATGTTCAAACAGTATGTGGTTCGTCTCAGGTATAACTGAGTGTGGGCTCAAATACTGCGTCACTTGATGTCATTACTCGGTTTAAAGAGCGCAGGGCCTGTTGGATTCCCACTCACCTTTTCCTTGTGCACCTTCCGCCAAAAAAAGTTCCTCGTTTGTTTGTGAAAACATTCTTGGCAATAAACCTGTTTCTGATTCTGATTTCTTTCTGAAAATGAGGACAAAGCAAGGGTAATCAGTGCATCAGAACAAAAGGCACAGAATGCCCTCGAACTCTCCCAAAATCCCCAAGAGTATTCCCACCGAGCAGAATGTAGCCTTGAATATTACAGCCTGATACTTTAAAGAGGAACAGATTTTGTCCACGTCTGATTGAGTCATATAAACACATTCAACAAGCACCAATTAAGCATTTGGCAGGTTTTCCTTAAAAATATAAAATAAAGTCTTAGGTCCCATCCTGATTTACATCAATTGATGCTGAAAACTTAGAAGCTGGGCATGCTCGAAAACTCTGTCGGAAGAGAGAATGTTCTCATTCTGAGCTCATGGTTTGTTAGCTACCGCGAGTGTATGTGATTTGTATACATTTACATCTCTTCTCTTATCACTTACCACACCTGGAGCACCTATCCTCCCCCACAAACAGGGGGTGTATACACACACAGGAGGCTGACACAGACGTCACAACAGACAGACGCAAAGATAAACACACACACACTCACTCACTCACTCACTCATACGGTATGCAACAAAAATGGGGATAGATCTAAAAAGAGAACTATATATATATATATATATAATAAAATACTGCAGCAAAAGTCCTCAGTGTTCACTTTGTGGGGTAAATCCACAAAGATGTTCTGCTGCGCTGCTCTCTATTGGTACAAATGTTTATGCAGGCCAGTGACCGTGTTTACATGCATTCGAATAACTGGCTTAGTCGGACTGAAATCGAATTATCCGTTTCATGTAAACACCTTTGTTCGACTATGTGCGGTCCGACTACGATCCGATTAACACCCCTGGATAACTCGATACGATCCGGTTGATAATTCAACTATCGCGGCATGTAACGGTGAATTGGATTAGGAACTGGACTTTGCGTCTTTGCGCATGCTTGAGATCCCGCCCGCCCTCCTCCCCCCCCCCCCTCCCATGTCGTGACCCGGAAGTCGAAAGAGACGATAAGTTGTCACTGCCGGGAGCCTGGCCGGCAGAAAACAAACAAACAACGCTATGGAGAACACAAGAGCCACCACACATTTCTGGACCGAAGAGCAGACAGAATTTATGCTTAACCTTGCTCTCTGTTCGCCATCTTTCTCGAAATGTTGATGTTGTTGTTGTTGGTTGTTGTTGGTGGTGGTGAAGAGGTCAAGCGGAAATGGCTGTATCACCACGAGTTGTCATGAAAACAGCGCCACCTATCGTATCGGATATGACATGCTTTCGGCCAATGATTCGAATTACTCACTGCCATGTATATTGGGATAACAGCAGATCCCCCAAAAGATAGCATAGTCCGACTAAAGCAAGATTCGAATTATACCATCATGTAAACGCACTGTGTGATGTCAAAGTGGGTGTTTTGTCTTTGACAGTTGATTTAAAAACACCCACTGTGACATCAAGGGGTGTGGCCAGAAATTAAAAAACAAACAGCATGTAAGCCCACAGGCGGTCAAACGAGGCAGCGGCACCTTTCTGTCATGTGTGATGTGTCGTGGATTCCCTCTTTAGCGATTACATTCTGGGATGTACGGGCGCATCCAAAGCTGTGAGGAGAAACAGACAATTGGAAAATGTATCGCAAATTTGTAGCGCATCCACCTGGAGCAGGAGCAGTTACAGATGGGTCAACCGAGGTATGGAGGGAGCAGTGAGGCGAAAAGGAAAACTTTATTGTGGAAGCGCTCAGCCCCGAGGCAAAGCCCAGCGACGCGGCGTCAGCGCTTTATGGAATAAAGTTGGCAATCATGTACTTTAAATCTGATTCATGAATAGTCCCCATCACTACTTAAGACAGGTTTCTATATACTTGTGGATCTCTAATATCTAATATTATAATATTTCTGAGTTCAGGCATTAATTCAGTAATGGGAGTCGTCCGAAATGAAGGCATTCAGGGAATACTGTACACAGTGAAATAAATGCTGATAATTTGCAATAAATGCAAGTTTATAGTTGAACTCAAATGAAACACAGTGATTTGACCCCCATGGAGTATTTTCACTGTTGCCAGAGGTTACGTGGAAAGATTGTAGAGTACTCCAACTAGTTTAAAAATGTAAATTCATATGGATAAAAACATGTTTAAAACATCTATATATTGAGAAAACTCTTAACACCTGAACCCTATGTGTTGTGACTGGGTGTGGGAAAACTAGCTGGTAGGCGAGCAGCCGAGAGGGCAACAGCATAGCAGTTCCACCTAAGAGTTGAACTCCTCTGCTGATCTGAGTGGGAGACGGCTACACATAAAAACTGATTTTTTTTCATTTTAAAATGAAAAACGCATTCATCAGCATGTGTTAAAGGTTTCTTTCGTCTCTCTCTACGGATCCCAACATGGCCACGGTTGAGCCGGCGGATCACAGCCACACGGCCGCCCCAGCTAAGTGGACAGAGCAAGGAGGAGCTCGGGTTACACTACACAAAGGGAGAGTGACCTCATTCTCTGCTCAGGTAGACATTACTGCTATGTCTCTACATAGAAAATCATTGTTTGCTGCTGTATTCATTCTCTGAATCCTGCACGTTTAAGATTTGTTTGCGAAAAAACTACTTGTTTTACATTTCCCAATTTCAGTATATATGACACATTTCTGCTTTACTCTCATATCCTGCAGCGCAATTTATAACACTTCCTAATCATGTGATCTACAGTGTAATGGTAGCAAGAAAACCTTCTTAATGAAGATGTTGATATAGCAGTCGATCCTTTAATGCCACTGTAAACAGAAAACACAAAACAGTACATTTAGCCAGAAACGGGGCATAGGCTATTAGTCTCTACTGTTTCCAGTTTCTAGACATTCAATCAAACTTCTACTTTTATTCTCAGGTGATGTTAACGCGTATCAGAGGTAGTTGTAGTTGGCATGTTCTAACATCTTACGTTTCTTTTTTAATCCCGTGATTCTGATGTTTTTTTCAGGTCAATAAGAAAATTAGAAAGTGTGTTTGTGTGTGTGTGGGGGGGGGGGGGCGAGGGGGGGGGACATCACTCGCTGGCAAAACCGGATTAATGGACAGCTGATTTCCTAATGGACCTGGCATCTGAGGAGATGTAAAAGAGGTGAGTTTATAAAGCCGTCAGCACCACATGGACTACTCGCTGTCATATCTGCCACAATGTAGCTTCGGTGTGTGTATATGCAGGTTTCTGATTGGCAGTTACAAAGGCTGAACAATTTACCCGCTACCTCCACGAGCAGCTGTCCTTTCTGGTTATCACTTCACCTCATGAACACCTGTTTGTCTTTTCCAAACAATATCAGGCACCAGGAAGGTGGGGGCTCAGCAGTAATGCAGGCACTGATGTGTTATTAAAAGAGAAGACAGTCAGTGAGCTGACAAAGGAGTACGACGACAAGGGTGGTTATACTAAGTCTATACTTGGAGCGGCACATTTGCTTTTTCTCTATGAGGACTGACCCTCAACTCCCCTCGGCATCCCACACACGCATGTATACGTGAGATGTATTCTGCACGCAGCCGCTGCGTCTTGCTCTTGTTCACCCGGAGAGTATACAGTGAACTTAATCAAAACAAGTGAACATTTGGACTTGTGTTTGGCCCCGTGTGGTTTGGTTAATTAACAGAATGGTTTCTCGAATGGTTTCTTAACTTTGAAAAAACAAGATGCTTTGGAAATATGTCCTCCATTCTCACATCACCGGACTTCAATAGAGCATGCCATGAATAAAATATTTATTTTAATTAATATTCAAACTGGATGGGTATATTGCAGGGGGTAGGTAATCCTGTTACTGCCATGTAAACATGTCTATATGTCTTACACCCATGCCTCCTTATCATATTCAGAGCATTCTAGATTCTAGATAGATGCAGCAGTGCTGGCTGTCTCTGTCTCTTAAAGGGTTGGGGGGAGGGGAGGGGTCGTAGTGTGGTTGAACATGCCAGGAGCTACAATAGATTTACTTCTTCTTTTTTTTGGTTCATTGTTTATGTTTGCCACTGGGTTAAGATTATACCCCCATCATCCTGACAGTTAGACACGCAACAGCGGCAACAATAATATTTCAGATAGGGAAACAGTGTGCTTTAAACACTCCTGCAGTCATTTGCTGCACAGCACAGCTGCAAACCCCACACGGTATAAAGAAAGAGAGTGTGTGTGTGTGTGTGTATGTGTGTGTGTGAGTGAGTGAGAGCGAGCGAGAGCGCAAATTAAGCTACTTAGCATGTTGTGCTTGTTTTTAAAAAGATTAAATTATGCACAAAGTCATAAATAAATTGTTTAGATTGGAATGGATTAGCAAGTGGTATCATTCATCTGGTTTGCTGTGTGAATCAGTGGCAGAAGTGAATTGTTGATCTGTGGAATCAACAATGTTTTTGTTGCACTTATTTACTGTGTATTGTGCCAAAAACCATTCAGCTGATTACAGACTCAATCTAATGGCACTGTAGAGGTTTCAAGATGTTTATCTACAAGTTGCTGCAATTTTAAATAAATTACAACGTTTTCTAAGCTCTAGCTATTATATTTAATGTAAGTGTATCATCATCTGCTTGGCTAGATTCTCACTGGGTATCTGCACAGCCTAAAAAAAAAAGATGGAGTAAAGACAACAACCAAAAGTCCAAGTGTAACCATGTGGTTGAAAGACTTGCCATCCGGCTGCAGATGTCTATTTGCTCATGCCGGTCCGACCCAAACGAGACAAATAGAGCACGGTAGCACAATAATACAATAAGACAGCAGAAAATAGTCTGGGATTCAAACGTATCGCAAGGTCTCGGGACAAAAATGTGTTTGCATATAAATTCATATTCAAGTAAGTAATATATGAATGAAAATGCTTTTAATATTTAAAATGTCAACATATCCTGGCCTCAAATCCAATATGAAAATGACAATTCGATGGGTAAAAGTTTCATGTGGTGCAACATGCGTATTATTTCATATAAAACTTTAAAATATCTGAGAAATACAGGACTGTCTCAGAAAATTAGAATATTGTGATAAAGTTCTTTATTTTCTGTAATGCAATTCAAAAAACAAAAATGTCATGCATTCTGGATTCATTACAAATCAACTGAAATATTGCAAGCCTTTTATTCTTTTAATATTGCTGATTATGGCTTACAGCTTAAGAAAACTCTAAAATCCTATCTCATAAAATTTTAATATTTCCTCAGACCAAGTTAAAAAAAAGATTTATAACAGCTGAGTGTTTGTCAAGGCTCAGGAAACCCTTGCAGGTGTTTCGAGTTAATTAGACAATTCAAGTGATTTGTTTAATACCCTACTAGTATACTTTTTCATGATATTCTAATATTTAGAGATAGGATATTTGAGTTTTCTTAAGCTGTAAGCCATAATCAGCAATATTAAAAGAATAAAAGGCTTGCAATATTTCAGTTGATTTGTAATGAATCCAGAATGCATGACATTTTTGTTTTTTGAATTGCGTTACAGAAAATAAAGAACTTCATCACAATATTCTAATTTTCTGAGACAGTCCTGTATATGAGTTTGAAAGCAAAAGACTCCAGTGGCCACGTGAAATGCCTCTGTATTCACTGTATTATAAATTCCATTATTAGATGTTGAAAAAAATGGAATCTCTTCACCATGAGTTTAATAATGTTCAAAATCAGATTCAGGCCTCTGAAGAACTTATGGCATAGGCTACAGCAGGAAATCACTCTTTTTTATCATTTTCAAATGATTAAAGTTGACTTAATGAGCAACAGACAACAACACTATGTGCGAGTGTGTGCGTGCATGTGTGTGTGCGAGTGCCTGTGAGTCACTATCAGTCAGCCTGTCACACAGACTCTGTAAAACAGAAATAGATGAGGTTTTTCTGTCTGGATAGCAGCCTCAGACCTCGCCCTCCAGCGACAGAAGTTGACCCATTCACTGGTTCACTGGTTTTGAAAATGCTACATCCACTAATTGCCTTAGCGAGATGTGGATATTGGCTCAAGCGAGAACTCATTATCTGATGATTGTTGAAGCTTAACCACTCCACATTATTCAAATGTATGGTCGACAGGTAAAGGCAACATTCCTTCTTTCTTTTTTTTTTACTACATTGATTTTTTTATTTTGTTTCTATACTTGAGCCTGACCTATCAAGCCACAAACTGCTTTTGAAATTCTAAAGAACCTTTTAAAGAATATAAATCCCGCAGGTCTTGCACATTGAAGTATATATTTTTTGATGACACAAAAGCCGTGAAAATCAATATTCTTTAGAAGCACATGCCACTAACAACCATCCTACTGAAATATGCAGCGAGTTTGCAGCGAGGTCGATATACTTAGTTTGTATCTGTATTATTTTAGCCTTTCAAATAATAAACTAATGCAATTGTAGAGATGAGAACAATTGTTAGTCAAACATATAAAAGGCATTTCATAGGCACTGATATATAACACATTGTCATCCCATAAGAAATTAATGTATGCGTAAACTAGATTAAAAAAAGTATACAACTGTAAATGTTGTGTCCAGCACTTCCAATGAAAGTATCTAAATATCAGCAGCTTAAAAAGTTCCTCACACCCCACAGTGTTCCCAACAGGATTGTGTGAGACCATCGTCGGTGGACCTATGACCCTCTAAGAGAATCCTGGCGCATGGTCCTCCAACATAAAACATGAACATTGTAAAGTTAAATGCATCCGTCTGGTGCTCTTTGAGTCAAAATAAAGTGTTGTGCTCTTCAAGCAATGGTAGAATTTTAAAAAAGCACATTTTTCAAGTAGTGTACAATTTGTTGGTACTTGTAGCCTACTTGAGTGTTTCCATTTTATGCAAATTAATTTACTCCCTTTTCACAAATCTCAGAGGGAAACATTGTACTTACAACTTCACACATTTATTTGACAATGGTTAAGCAACTTTGCAGATCTAGATTTTTAACGCAAAACATAAATCAACTGATACACTATGATGTAATAATTAATAGTATAAAGCCTAATCATTAAGCATATACAGTCGTTACATTTAGCTCCAGTTTTATTAGCTGCAACATTGAAGTGATGAACCCATGAATGCATCAATAACTATAATACAATAAATTAATGGGAAACACCAGCCAATGTTTTATGGCCTCCCGCCAATGCCACTCCCCCAGAATGATCAATATGAACGTCAACAGCTAACATTGCGATCGTAAGAACTCAGACTGCAGTGAGCACTGAGTGGATGGGCAGATATTCGTCTTGTCTCGGCCTCGGATAAAGAATACTATGGATGTTATATCACTGGTCAAGCTGTAGGGATGTCACCAAATTGCATGGTGTCGTCTGCTTTATTTGATACCATCATTACTCTGGTTGGTTGTTCATAGAAAACAAAGATAAATGTCTGCACATAAAATGCACCTCTGCATTAGACATTCATACATACACACATGTACAATAAAAATGTAGATTGTATTGCCATACAGGAGGAACATTCAGAGGAATTTTTATTTGTTTTCTGTGAGTGATTTTATGGGAACGTGGATCATGGTTATATCTTGAAAAAACATGTAATTTGCTATACATATAGAGAGTTGGACTTGCTTTTTACAGTTGAATCTTGGTGCTACTTCAGTTGCTTTCTAGACAGAGCAAAGTGGCAAGGATGTTTAGCAAGTAATCATTATTTGTACTGAACAATTAAGAGGGTTGTGTATACAAGTTTTCATCTGTCAGTCCTATAAAGTCATATCTGTCAAATCTAGAGCAATTATCAATGCGATCCAATTGCATTACCTTGGTAAATCTTACACTAATGTCTTGTTTAAGGGAGGTGGTGATTCGACTGTGTGGGCATTATGAGGCTATTGTTTTCCCAAAAAGTAATGGAAGCTCAGCAAGTCTTGACCTTTAATGTGTGGAAGTCTTTACGATTGCGAAAAGGCCAAACATAATAGCTCCAGCTATTCCTAAACACCATAGCTCAATGAACTAAAGCCTTGGTGTGTTATCTTGTGAAACTAATGGTTAGAGCATTGAAAGAAATTATTGGTTTCCTCTTCACAATGGGGACCAACACGGTCGATATCCTAGAGAAGAGAAACAAATCCAGGGTTTTTATTTGTCTTGACCGTGTTGGTAATAAAGCAAAAGTAAGTAATATGACGGCAAACCTTTAACAGTGTATACCCTCATATGGGTCTTTTTGATGAAAAACATTCAGCAAATGACGAATATCCACTGGCTGAAAATGAAAGACATTTTTCTTGCTTTATTGTGCATCCAAAAAGCTTCTTGAAAAATACACAGGCTGTAAGCTGCCAATAGAATACATTGGGGAAAAGAGAGAAGGCAAAACATCTGGCCTCCAAATTTTAATTAGACTAACCAATGGGATTTCTTAAATTGTACGGACTGGGGTATTTTTTTCCTTGAGGAATACTTGACAACATGATATGACATAAAATAATAAAAATATAAACTATTTATATAACATTTACTTCGGAATCCATGTTGATATATAACTTGTATTGGAGCAGAAGAACAATCGAGAACAGCTATTCTAAAAATCTCCACATGCTGCAATTTGTTGCAAGGATCTTCGTCCGGTGCGTTGCTTCAAAACCCAGGACTAAGACTACAGCATTATCATGATTGCTGAAGCTACCATGTAAACAAGCCAAAGTCAGTTTTGTTTGTTTGGATTAGAGACCGTATACGCTCAACTTAGACACGTTCAACTGAAGTGCAACAGGCATTAAAGCAGAACATTAACGCAATGTTATCTTTAGAGAATAGTGGGCTTTTATTTCTCAGGCTGACAAACTGCTGCTTCACGGCTCTTCATGGGTTAAACTTCTGAAACATTGATCTTTCTCCAAGCATTTGGGTAGTCACTCTTTCAGCATTGTATACTGCATGTCAAGACGTGCCTTTGCATAAGCTAGAGTGGGGCATACCTTCTTTTTTTTTATGGGAGTACCTGGTACAGAAAGCTTTGATATGTTAGTTATAATGCTCAACTCGATAGAGCTAAGTCCTGTGAGGATTTTTTTCTGCTGACTTAAGCCTGGACACACAGTAACAAGATCCTTCATCAGCTCTCTTCCCTGTTCCATAGCCCACTGAAATACATGAAATGTGAGTGACAGTAAGTGCATTTAAAGCAGCTGTGTGTACCATGTAAAAAAGATGCTTTAATGAGCTGAACTTGTTAAAGTTTGAAACACATAATACATAAACAATTTTGCGAAATCAACATATACATGTTTACATAAATGTATATTTATTGTGTTAATTTTCTTTTAAAAATGGTATAAATGTAAATGTTATCAATTTGCAGGGTCAGCCTCTCTTATATTTCTGATACCTGTAGCTTGTGAATGTTTGGCTCCACCTGACAGTGTTGGTACTGGAAATGTGATTTATGTTATATGTGGGCAGGCACTAAAAATAGTTTGTAATATCATATCCAATAGCCACACACATAGTTAATCAGCTGGGGGGCTGACGTCTCTAACCATTGCCTCGTCCCATCTGTGATTTGAGCACTCCCTGCATTACTCCATGTCGGGATCCCTATCAGCAGGTAACTTATAGTGAGTGGAGGTCACAGCATTACTGGCTGCAGTCAGTTGTGATATGTCGCCATCACAATGTCTGGACTCAAAGTAACACGGAGAAGAGGAAACCAGTGATTATGTCACAAATTCCCCACCTTCCTAGTTAAATTCATCCTGCTTCCATGTTTAATTTTCTCTCCTGTCATTCCAGATCCTGTCATCCTCACCTGATTGTCCCTCATTCCTTTCACCTGGTCCTCACGCCCTTCTCACCTGCAGCCCATCCCCTCATTAGTCCCTCACTATTTCGCTCCCTCACTTCCACTTGTCCTCTGCCAGATTGTCTTGTGTGTCACCGCCAAACTTTCCAGCGAATTCATAGTACTAGTTCTGATCTGCTTGTTACGACCCTGTTTGCCTGTTCACCCGATTTGAGATTTTTGCCTGCCCCTTTTGGATTTGTTGCCCTGTTTAACGGACCACCTGGTTTTGACCCATGCCTGAAACATTCAGTAAACAGCCTCCTCCTGCATTCCTGTGTTTGTTGTGCTTTTGGGTTCCAGTACTTGTAACCATTACAGCTTAAGTTTGCAAACTAGCTGAAATTACACTTCCAGTGTGAGTGTGATACAAACTTAAAAGCACAATGGGTCCCAATGGGTCTGCCAAAATGACAGACATCTTAAATTCCCAATGGAGTAAAACAAACGTGTTGGTTTGTTGAAAATAGGAAACATCATGTTTGTAGACTATACAAGGATGAGCATCAGTTGGTAGCATGCTCCTTCACAGAACCCTGAAGCTCACACTTTAAACCGGGCTTTGTCTTTGTTTCTTAATTTAATCAATTATTAATACCGTAAATGCCAAATTACAGAATTACAGAATGTTATACAAATTATCAAATGTAATAAAGGCTTTCCCTGTGCATAACCATGGAACAAAGGAAACAATTAGATGCACTGACCTCACTAGGTAGGATATTCTAAGAGCCTGAGGGCCGGGAAAGTGTCTTTAGTCTTTAGAATGGTCAATGATTGTGTTGGGTTACACACTTGCTTTGGTTAGAATATCAGAGAACGCTTCACTCAGACATACCAGAGTAATCGGGAACTCTAACGGAGAGAAAACAGACACATAATGTTCCCAGATATCTGGACCGGAGAAGCTCAAATAAAGGTAGTATGTTCTGACCTGTGTCGTCTTCTTCAACAGCTCCTATTTTTAGATGAAGAATGAAAGGATGATTGGATCAAATGAATGTGAATGAAAAGTGAACTCTCGAATGGTGTATTTTCTTATAATGAAAAAATATCCATTTTAATGACTTTGTGAATACAGATGAGGAATTAAGATGTTTGTGTAATGTGTGCAGATAATTATGCAAGGAAGACCGAGACATATGGAGTGAAGTATAGCAGTTTAAAAAAAATGAGAATTGTTGGGGCCTTCAGTGTAAAAGTGACAGACTGGACATATCCTTGCTTTTTCATTTGGCTCTACACATTCTACTACTTGTCTTTGTTCTGCTGTCACTTTTCTTTCATTTCTTGCAGACTTTAAGTGCAAATGCGGTGAGAAAACCTTTTAAAAGAAGCAACGTATTTTCCAAAGTTCCAGTGTATGAGACGAAAAAATTAACCTCAAGTTTAGTCTGAAAGGTCTTCAGTTGGAACTGTGAGGGAAATACAGGTAGGAAAACATTTTGATTATGATGAGAGAGAGAGAGAGAGAACAAATTAATTTGCATGTCATCGACAAACTTCCGTGGATGGGGTTATCCAAATTGTGCCTCGTTTTGCATACGGTGACGAATGAATTTCATGTCATCGACACAGGCAAAAAAGAGCTTTGTGATACATGCCGTGACTCGTGGAAATGAAACACAAGACAAGATGACACAGTAGGAACTGTTGGTACTGTGCACACACCTCGAGTTAGATCAATGAACAGGAGGAGCATCTCTGCCATATATTCAGTGCTCTTTCCCTTTGTCTAGTTGGATTTATGTCGGGATATTTTTAGAGATAATTTTTGACAAAATGGTTGCCAAATTGAAAATGCTGGTTTGCATATAGATTGCAAAGACTGACATCATCAGCACAATGAGTCATATTTAAAGTGGCAAGGAAACAAACTGTTTGCTGAAACCAAGGCCAGCTCTTTGCCGGTATGCCAGATGGGCTCGAGAACTGTAACTCCACACGATTTACAGGATTTACAAGATGGTTTAAGACGCTTTTCTTTGTAAAGGTAAGGATGATGGCACTTCAGCTTTTGACTGATAGTGAATAAGCACAACACACTGAGCTATGTGGCGAACCTCAAGGATAAAGACAGCTTCAGATGTACTCAGACATGTCGTATCATGAACAGACATTTTGTGGTATTTTTTTCGCTCAAGTATTCAAGCATTGCTCGGATCATATTTTGAGGCACCGGATATCATGATGGAGATTATCATTACCATGAAAAATGTCACTCTGTGCTGGATTGAAGTCGACGCCAAGATACAGAGGAAATGAGTACCTTTTCATGTTTAATTAATAATGCTAATGAAACTTAATTAGAGCAGCTTATGAAAAATGCATTCAAATGAGAGATGAGCTTTATCCTTAAATAACAAGCCTCCTGTGCTGGATTTGGTGTCCTATTACATGCTAATGACTGCACTAGGGACTGTTAATGAGCATAGATCATTTAAATCTTTAGCAAGGAAGGGCCCCCCACCAACTGCTTATGACCAAATATATGAACATCTCTTTTCACATGTATGTATATGGAATGTTTTTATTTAGTTTTGTTCAAATAAAAGACTTAGAATAGAATAGAATCAACTAGCCTTGGTATCTTTGATGCTAAATCTTTTGTAATCTATTCTAATTGTAATGACTTACATTTGCTGCACTGAAAACAAACCGAGACTGAAGAGTGCATCATACATCGCCTCAGAGCATTTGGGCGTTCTATAATCCTTTGGGAGTGTCTAGTAAAAAGACCAAGCAGTCTGCAGGCTATCGGTTCAAAGTTTACAGGTCTGGGAAAAAAAATGTCTTCAAACAACCCAACGCTGTTCATCTGGTGTTGACTCAACCACATCCAAAAGTACATCTCTTAAAAGTGTATTTTGTATTTTTGGATGCAATGTTGTGCGTTAGTCAAGTGAATTATCCACATTTGATTTCTCTGCTCTTTCATCTGAATGCAAAATGTCAAAGATAATAGATGTGTGATGCTATAAAGCATATCTCCTGATGCAAGTATATGGATGGTGCTTATGTAGTGAGACAGTGCTGAACTGCCACAGTGTGCGTGTCATCTCCAGCTTTCTAACATTACAGCTCAATTGTTGAAAATGCCTGTATACCCTGCAGGTAAGGGTCTATTAAATCCTCCTACACGGATCCTGCTCCTACGCCTGATTCCATCTCAACCTGTAAGGCTTTTGGTCAGCAGCGCCTATTGGAATGCACTTCTCCCTGAAAGAAAAGGAACAAAGCAATCATTGATTGTAGGGCTTACATGTGACAGTTTATAGCAGTTGATGAATGATCTGTATGATACGTATACATAAACTGATTAACTATATAACCGGTGTCTCTGTGGAAAAGAAAGAGAGGGGGTTGGATGAATGGGTGGATGTGTGCGCTCTGTTTTACACTGTCAATTTGGCAGACGCCTGCAGGGGCTGGTGTGTTGCCATGGTGATATGAGCAAGGCATGAAAGAGCAGCAAGGTTTGCCTAACAGGACCAGTCTCATAAGGACTGATAAAATGAGAACCTTTCTTTAACCCTCCTGTTACCTTAGGGTCAATTTGATCACATTCAATGTTTAATGTCGGTGTTCTTTCGGGTAAATTTGACCCCAGGCTGGTTTTCACTGTCAAACATATAAGAAATATCAACTTTTTTATATATTTAAAGGGCTATTTAGGTAGTCAACAAACAAACATAAAGTACCTCACACTTAAACTTAGAAAACAATATTAATTCTAATAATTTTCTGGAGGTTTTAATTGCTGGGGTCAAATTGACACCAAGGGTAAAATATGTCAGTAAATATAAAGGTAACAGGAGGGTTAAACATTGAATGGGGTCAAATTGACCCAAAGGTAACAGGAGGGTTAAGACTCTCACATGCACCATTTGCCTGTTCAAAACAACCTAAAGCGCAGCGCATCCGTTACAATACAACTGAATTTAATTTGCCTAATTCATACTTCCCTTTAAAACATTCGCCTCAATGAAGACATTAGTCTGCTTTCTTTTCCGTGACACCATCCATTCTACAAGTATCATGTCATATTATAATATTACAAGTCATACCATTGGCCATGGAAAACGATTACCTTTAAGCTGAGAGTACATTGGCTTGACCAACAGCTGACACTGAAGATGTGTTTACACATTCTTCACAGTTAGTTGACTGATTATGGATTTAGTTTGAATGGTTAATACTTAATACTGGAAAAATGCAGGGATTTGGGAACTCATGGGGATACTTCTAAGAATGTGTGGCCCATATTAAGGCAATAAACTATCACATTGTGGTATGTTGTTGTAATATATCATGGTTATAATTTTACGAAAGGGCCATAGAATGTAATATCTCAAAAGAAACAAAAAATATGAGGAAATATGGAAATCCATACAAATAGCCTCCCCATAAAACGTACGAATGTGACGTAGACAAGTGTGTCTGGCTCTAGAAAAACAGGTGTAGAGACTGCAACCCCGTCGTATCGGACACAAGTGCGGGGGGCAGGGTCGGGGTAATCTGTTACGAAAGGAATGTGTTCCAGTTATACATTCAAGCAATAAGACATTTATATATAATACGTCTAATAGGATTCGGATGGTAATATTATTACATGTACTAGTCAAGTAACGTGTTTCCACACTGCGTCACATAGTATACCATCAGAAAACATTATTCCCCAAGACAATCCGGTTGAAGTTACTTCTTTTGTCCGTCACACACAGTCACTTCATAGTTAGTCATATAGAGAACATTTGAAATCAGTCTAATGTGTGTCGGACCCTGAAACCTTTACAAGCTATCACCACCCTCCCTCGTTTCAAGGCACCTGCATCGATCCAGTCCTTGCTTCCCCATTCCTGCGTCCAAAGCTATTCGTAAACGTGAAGGTGATTTTTAATACAAAGTGGCGACCACTGAATGTAAATGCATGACTGGGCCACAGCTTCAATATCGCCCATCGCTGGATGTGTAATAATAAAGTGAGCTTCTGCGCTTTGATTTTCCGCGATGGAACCACTTTAGCTCGCCTCTTCCATGAGGCGCATGCGTAGTGTATAAGTAGTGCAATCAGGAACACATCTCAGGACACAGACGGTTACATTCTCAATCTGTTAGTCCACCACTTGTGTCCAGGCTGACACGCCATTCATGGTCCACAGAGGATGAATCATGATCACTTCGAAGATCGCCTGATATTTCCTCTTCTTTTTTGGATTTTATTCAATTGTCTTGACAATTTTTTGATGGATTGTCATGGAATTTGGTTCAGACATGGGGGGGATCTTTTATCTAACGCCATCATCTTGTCAAAATTGTATTTGTTCAAAATATGATTGTGATGACATACCTGTAAAAACTAACAGCATTACTCTGTTAAACTTTGTATTTAGTGCCAATTCAAGGCTAAACTAAGATCTTAAACATTCTAAACATACCAGCTTATTATCAACACGTAAGCATTGTTATTGGGAGCATGTTAGCACTTAGTTCATAGCATCTCTGTCCCTGAGTACAGCTCCAGAAAGGCTCTTGTCTTAGTCCTGTTTTCTTCTCCAATTGAAACATGGGGCATGGTGAGCAATTATTTTGCCCAATAGTGGCCCCAGAGGAAAAGTCAGGGCTTTACAAAAAATGGGAGACGGAACCACCAACAGCAGTGGTTCTCAAACTGTGGTGCGCGCCCCTCTAGTGAGGCAGGAGGAAATGCAGAAATACCTTTTATTGAGTACTTCACATATTACACAAGTTCAAAGTACACAGACATAAAACTAAGTGTTGAAATGCCTGTACCTTCATGTACATGTTTAGGTTACGATTATGCGATGGACACAATTCTTTGTCGACTCGCTGATTCTTGGCATTTTGCCAAAAGACAATCTCCATAAGATCAGCTTTTCTGCTGTTGCCCTTCAAAACAAAAGCTCAACATTGAGCATGTATTGAGAGTGGCCATATCAAGCCTGCAACCCTGTTTAAAAAAGATTTGTAGTGGAAAGCAGGTTCATTGCAGCCACTTATACAACATAACACGCATATCTGCACAAATGTTGTTTTGCACAGGTTGCACTTTATTGTTATTATCTTGAAAAGATATCCAGTGTAAAACAGGTTAATTGCAGTCCCAATAAGCTATTTCTTTGCCAGTTTTTTGCACGTATATAACTTTATTTGCATTGTTCCAACAAAGTGATTGCACATTTGGTTTACTTGAAAGTCACTGCAATTTTCAGCAGAAGTACTTCTTGCTTTTCTGGACACCATAACAAAAACTATTGGCAGTGTACGTACACATGTGGGAAGTCAGTGAGCGATCCCATCCTCTTTTCTGCACTCACTTCTTCTACTGGACACAGAACATCAGTGGTGGATAATGAGTCTTAAAGCCCTGTTGTCACAGCTCTATTAGAGTGGACCCAAAAGCATGACTCAAGACAGGAGTAACAAAGAATACTGTCTTTGGTTGGAAACAGGCTGGGTCAAAACCGGGAGATCAGTCGAAAAAGCAAACAAGTCCAAAAAGGGGCAGGGCAGAGAATCAGAGGTCAGGGCAGGCAGGCAGGGTCAGAACAGGCAGGTCAGGAATATACTCTAATAATGCTGGAGAACTTGGCACGAAAACACAAGACAATCTGGCAGAGGACAAGTGGAAGTGAGGGAGCTAAATAGTGAGGGACTAATGAGGGGATGGGCTGCAGGTGAGAAGGGCGTGAGGACCAGGTGAAGGGAATGAGGGACTAACGAGGGAGTGATCAGAGGCAGGTGAGGGGAGTTGGATTGACGAGATGGTGTGACAGGATGAAAACAACTATTACAAAAAGGAAGGCGTGGAGCTAAACTGTTACACCTGTATGGATTAGGTCCTCCCAGTCAAACTCATCACAGTCGGATGAAAAGAAGCAGCTAATGCAATTCCACGACTGTTCACACCATCCACAGTGTGACAGCGTGAGTGTTCAGTGACAACGAACACAGGCCACAGTGAACAAGTCATTCCACATTTAGAGAGAAAGGAAGTCAGGGAACATTCCTATGCACGTTGACCCCAACTGCTAAAGTAATGCGCATGACGTCAGCAGTCGGGGTCAGCGTGAGACCAACGTGCACTGGAATGTATTTCTGTACACGCGCTATTTTGTTATCTTCTTAAAAGTATGAATCTCCCCAAGTATTATTGTGATGAAAACATGGATTTCTGTCGAAGATCAAACGACCAGGATGACACATTCACTTTTGATGTTAACAATGGTAAAGTGCATGGCATATACTGTATGTGAGTGAGGTTGGATACAATAATTGGGGTAGGGGTTGCTGATGTGGTGATCCTCAAAAAGGATGAATAAGATTTGAGGGTTTGAAACATTTAAAGTGAATATAAGTGTGAAATTTGTGTTTGTCCTTCTCTTTCTCTTGAGCTCTAATAGATAGTCTGACATAAGCCTTTTTATTTTCAGATAATTGTCGTGAATGTGACTTTTTTCTTTCATTTTTACTCTCAAATATATATTCTATCTGAATAGTTGTAGATTTCCCACATGTGTTCTCTTGTTTTTTGTAATTATAGGATTTCTTAAGGCAACAGCCTTATTAAATTGATCATAATTTCCAAATTTCCCCTTGGGGATTAATAAAGTATATATCTATCTATCTATCTATATTTTTGTAGTTGTCTGTGTTTGTTGCGTTACAATCTCTGACAGATTGACTATTGATCCAACAACAGATATTATATTATATTTATTAGAGAGCAGATGTAGTTCGCTGCCTCTTTTGCTCCCCATACAGACCGTTTACCTGCATTCAACCTGCATGCGTGATCGGTCGATACGACTCAGACCACAAACAGAAAGCACAACGCTTCCGATGCCAAAATCATGTCCAGTCGCCCATAGATTCCACATAAGAATACAGCATTTGTTTAAAGAGATTAGATTAAAGAGATTAGTTGTGTTATGTCTCTGCTTTTATAGTGTCTGGAAGACTAGCTTGTCAGAGCGCAAAGTGTTTTGGGCCAATAAGCCATTGACCATGAGCCTAATTGTTTCCATGCAATGTTTCCTTTTGTCTTTATTGCCATCTCCATGTTTTTTTGTTTTGTTTTTTTATTAGATTTTCTGTAACAAACTTAATAAGATAATCCTTTATTAGTCCCACAGTGGGGAAATTTCAGGATCACAGCAGTGAGTGCACATGAGAGCAAACTTGAAATAAAATGTAAAAAAATACAGATAAAAATACCAAAAAAATAAAGAAATAAAAAATAAATTAAAAAAAAATAAAAATTACAAATTAACCTGGTGTCCCCTAGCATGTCAGGTCTGTATTGCAATCTGACCAAGCTGGTGCAAAACTTCCTTTATCTCCTGGCCATACTTTGGAACAATTGACTGTTTACTGTTCTCATTAGGGATCTGCTACGCTCCAGTCATTATTCCAGCTGACAGGACAGTGGACCCTTTGGGTAAGCCTGATTTGTTTTTATGCGGAAGGCCAATCATTAATTCAACCAGCAGACATGGCCCACAGCTTTAGAGAAGACAGAATAGTGGGTACTTTATGCCGCCTTTCAGCAAACTCAGAGGCCATAATTAAGAACTTCCGACCAGGACGGATACACATGGAGCGGCATGCTAAATCGGAGTTACGGCTGCTGATAAAATCTCAGATGTCAAATTCTGCTCACATTCCAAGCAAGATGAAAAGGTCTAATTTGGACATTCTCGTATTCAGTGAATATCGATGGCCAATCAATCATTCTCAGCACATACAGTAATGATTAACACATCCACAGATTTGATGCTTGAACCCCACTACCCGACTCCAGACAAAAAGCAAGCTACAGCATCTTCCAGGAGCTGCATCAGCCACCTCCTTGTGTCAGCTATTTTCAGCTGCAACCCTCGAACCAAACCAACTGTCTCCAAAGTGGAAGAAATGGTCCGGGCTCACAAAACGGCTTCAAATGCTCCAAAGGCTTTTGACATTTTTTTTTTCTCTCCAAAAAGAACCTAAATCTACTCAGACAGCGGATATGATTCACACATCCTCACACAGAGAGCATATTTTGGAGTCTTTATAGGCATACATTGTTGGTATATCATCTTCCTTCATGTGTGGCCAATTGGACAAACTCACAGTAATCTCACCGAGGTAGTGGTACCTTTAAAGTTATGCAGTCTTGGAATGAAAAAACAGATCTCAAAATATGAGTCAGGACGACAAGGTTGCAACTGAAAGCGTACTATTATGTGAGGTAGGAGAATTCAGATAGTGACGACAATGGTAAAGCATTTCAATTGTGCATTGTTAAGAGTGTTATGTCATTGTCGAGACGCAAATTAAATAAATAAAATAGAACCAAGGTTTTTATACAATACGTGGGCAGACATTTTTATCACTCACAAAAAAAAATGAAAGGAAGTTGTTTTCTGCAATGTTTGATTCAAGATGTTCCTACTTCTTGTAATTCTTCCACCTTACAGTCGAGTATGAATGTTTCAAGATAATTTCCCTTTACGGATTACGTGTGCTCCCAAGCTTGTTGAGAACCATCACAAGTGTTGACTCACAACTTTCAAACCTCTTGTAGGTTTGTAACTTCTGCTTTGACCTTCGCCGTTTGAGTTTCTTTATCTTTGTTCTTGCTTCCTTTTAAATTGTCTCCAATGTCTTTAAACTTTTTCTATTTCCAGTTGCTTCTCTTATCTAATTCATACCTTTTGGTTATTGACATTCCTTTATACAATCTGGATGTTTGTCTTCACAACTCTCCCAGTATCTTTATATTATAATGAAAGTGATATTTTGCTCCTGCTTCATTTTATTGTATTGTATTATTATTCCTCTCTTTTCTCTTTTGTTTCCTCTTGGATTATTCTTCACCTTGTATATTTCCTTTGTTCTTTTTACTCTTGCAATTCTCTCCTCCATCATCTTCTCTCCTTTTGTGTTGCTCTGCTCTTCTCATTTATTCCTGTCCTCCAGCCCTCTTTGTGTTAATTACTATATGCTCCTAATCCTGCGCTTCCTTTCCCCATCCTCTCAACTCTCTTTACGTTTCTTCTTTTATTTCCAACTTCATAATCTTTAGCATTAAATTAACACAGTAAATGTAAGCAATAACAATGAAACCGTTGCACTGGCTGTTGAGCAATCCCTCACCCTGTGTTGGCAGTTTATGAGGCAGAGCTCCTGGAGGTGAAGTTTGCCTGAGAACTGACGGACAAAATCAGAAACTATAATATCAGCAGCAGCTCTTTTGTCAGATGAGCATTGAGGATAATCCGGAGGTGCTTTGTAAGAACTCTTGGCTCAGAGGTTTCCAATGAACATATGCACACTTGGCTGATCATGTCTTCTTGACGGAGGGAGCGCCCGAGTGTGACTACTGTAGAATGTGGGCTGTACTGTAATAGTGAGACACTTCAAGGTCAACTCAAATGGATTTCACTCTTCTCTCGGCCAGTTTTCATGTGGGGGAAACAAACTGCCAAACTTGCACTGTGCAATGTGTATCTTTGAAGATAGCTGCAAAATAAAATGCTACAACTTGGCTAAATTTATCTTGGAGCTCATAAATTACAGTCACAATTGATCCTCACTCTCTGTCAAAACGTGATCTGTGTTTACGTATCTGTCACTTCTCTCAAATCTTAACGTGAAGGCTGATGTCAATTAAAATGTGTTCCCGGACAATAATAGTTCTGTGTTTAGCAAGCGTTCACAGTTGACAGGTACTGGATATGTTGCTTGGGCTGAATGATGCAGTCATAGAAGACGTTTACTTTTTGAGGGACACTTTTTATCATTGGAAGCGACTTAGCAAGAAACACGTTTCAAAGCTGGAATAAAACTGTCGTCTGTCAGGTGGAAACACTTTCAAACCTCGCTGGTGCTTTTATCTGCTGATTTACACACGCAAGTCTTCACTTTCCGGCACTGTGTGCAACTTTAGGCAGTAGTCACCTGGAGTGATGTGGACTTGTGACAAGACTTTAAAAAGAAAATCAATACTCAACGTCACATTTGCATTGTAATTTGAAAACGTGAATCTTAGCCGAAGACTACGATTTGTGAAGGGGGCTTTCTCTCTTCATGTCGATGGGAGTTTTCAATGACAGCAAAGCAGCTAATGACATGACGATGATGAGTCACCACAGGGTCGAACAAAATATCTGGATCAGTAAAATAAACAAGAGACCAGGAGGCCTGCACGATTTATCTTACAGTAATGTTTTTGATGTTCTCGCCATACAACAAGTTTTCATTCCCACACATGAATGCCAGTAAATGAAGCAGCACTCCTAACTCACTCAAAGTTGGCATCTGTTGCACGGCCGCTTGTTTGCCTTTGCACACTGTGTAAGTGTACTCTGAGATGGAAACCATCAAAAGCTCTTTAGATGTTGGGAGTTGTAAAATTTAAATTCAGTTTGTAACTTTTGTGAGTGGAAGATCATGATCATGATGAGGAAAAGATGCTTCAATGGGAAAATGGACTGTTTGTGAAAGATGGGATGCAAACCATGTCAAGAAACTTGAATATTTCAAACCATTGTTATATCAATGTTATGTTTCCATCGTATTGGGCTTCACCCCCCTGCCCCCACCCACCCCAAAAAAAATTAACAATGAATGCAGGATCAAACCCAAGTACTTGCCGTTGGTGTAGCCAAACGTTCAGTTCCCAAACTGGCCCCTCCTCTCACAGTGTGTGTGTGTGTGTGCCATCTGTTGGAGTGTGGAATACCAATTGACAATATTAGGGAAGAATTTGCAATTTACTTCAACTCTTTGATGCGTTCTCACAAACATGACATGCACACATATTTAAAAAGGGAAACCACTATGGAAGGCTTCCCCTGTGTGAGCTTCTGAATAGCAGCTCAAGTTGTCATGTCCTTAATTCATGTTGTTTTATTAGTTCTGGATTAGTGTGTGCCCTTTATGGTCCTGTATGTTGAGTTAATGAGAGGTAGAATAAGGAGGAGTGTTCAATTAATAGTGTATTTCTCATGGCTCAGATTGCAGATATTTCACTGTAATCAAAAGCAATAATTGTGCTGACTAAGAGAAGTCTGCTGGCTTGTAGGGCAAGTGCCATCTTTTGGTCGGCTGTCACTGCTGATAAGATAACTGCAGCACACATTTAATCCACACGCCAGATGGTAATGTGGCTATTTCATTTTACGAGTCCTAGTTAAAAGACAAACACCACAGGCAGAGGATCATCAACATTATACTTAATCACTTTATTAAATAAAAGTGTTTAAGGAGACATCCAGAAATGCGGAATAAGGCAAGTTCAAATGTATTAAGTATAAGAGCGCAATCAGAAACATCATGTATCTTACTCATATTCATCTGTGAGTCTTATTGGGGTCACCAATTTTTGCAAACAGAATTGTGCATGACAAAGAGTTGTTATAAGCATGTATGATGAAGCAAAGCTGCAAGTTGACAAACACAGTAGCTTTGCTATCTCCGAATTGAAGAACTATTCTCTTCAGCCCCTTACGTGCCTCGTGCCATTTAATGTCAAGTGAATATGACAAATATTGCTTCATAGGTCTAGTATACACGCGTAGTGACTATAGCAAGACTTGTAAGACTAATTCGATTTGGTATTAGGTGGATGACCCATTTTCTGTTTTTTGGGTTCATTTTGACAGTTCTATCTGATCAGCGGTTTGTACATACTTCATACATACTTGCAGTGAGTAGTCAGTAATTCGATCAACTTGTTGTAAGTGCTACACACTGAATGATGAGTCTCTCCATTCAGTATTTCCAGATTCATTTATTGCACTTGTATCTCTGTAGTTAAACACAACAAGACAGACCCAAATCAATATCGTCGGCATTACTGGACCATCACTCTTATAATATTAAAACAAATAATAATAATAATGTTGTAATGATTAGCATTATATTATAGCTAAGACGACTCAAATCAACAAATTCTCACAACTGTCAACATTTCTTCAGTTTATTAACTCGCTAGCGATCTGTCTACTGCACTAACGCTAATTGTCTCATTAGATTTACGATAGCTAGCGAACGTTAGCCTAACGTACAACATGCGTAGGAAAATCAGATACCTGTCTTCCCCCCCCTCTCCTGCCAAATATATATCTTACTACAATCCTGTGGTCAACACTGCTAGATATCTTAACAGGTTTATGATAATTATGATAACTAAACATTAACGTTGAGGCTCATGGGATTAATCTTAATTTACCTCAATGTGTTTCCTGAGGTTGGTGAAGGCCAGTATCTCCGTAGCTTTCGGTCGGCATAAGAGGCACTTCATCCGGTCGGAAGAAACTTTTACTCCGACAAAAGAAAAGAGTTCGCCCAAATATGGCCACGGACGTTGAGCTTGGTCACCATGGTTGTTCGCCGCGGGCGTAGCCGGCGCTTCCATTGCTGCTTCCAACATTAAATGAGTCGTATATGTAGCTGCTCACTCGCTAGCATCCCGGGCATCACTGGGAATATAAAAAACGCGGCAAGGACCACTGATCCCCAACCTGCTTGTTAATGCTGCGTTCACGTTCGGTGTGGTGTGTTCCACCACAGTCCCCGATGTTTGTCTCATGATTATTTTTTCCGTAGTAACGAGTAATGATACTATTTTAGGGGAAATGTATCGGAGTAAAAGTACAAGTTTTCATTGCAAAATATAGTGAAGTAAAAGTAAACAGAAATATAAGTAGTAAAATAAAGTACAGATATCCATAAAAAAGACTTAAGTAAAGTAACAAAGTGTTTCTACTTTGTTACTATACACTACTGCATAACAAACAAGACATGTAATTAAATCAGGTAAATGTCAAGCACGTTAATCTCAAACTCTAGGTATTTTTTAATTGGTTGAAGCTCTCAGACAGGTGTATGGCATTTCTACATAATGTTAGACAGATTTCAAACTATAAAGGGAATAAGGAATAAAAAAGAACTGGAGCTGATTGTGTCAAATATGCTGCTGTTGATATTATAATTGAACCTAATTGTCAAACTCTGCTGAAGTTGGCCTTTTTGAGCTTTGAAGCAACAATTGAGCACTCAGCTGGAATACAGTCAGCCACCACACGGAGTAAAATCTTGATTTAGGAGAAAACAGCAGGAGCCGTCATGTCCAATCCCACAGACCTTGGGACCCCTGTAGCTTCTCTGATAGCACACACCCACCGATAAAAAGACAGACAAGAAATACAGCTATTGGTAAAACAATTTTCTCATCATTTCAAGTTAAACTAAAGATTCCTCTAAACTGCACCAGTGCGCTTCAGGGCGTTAGCCCTACGAGCACAACGCCGGATGGCTGACAACATAACAGCAGATAATAGCCTACATTTCTGTTGGAGCTATAAGCATCTCACTATGTCTAGAGGGGAAGTCAGCAGAACAGCTGTGGTGCCGGCTAACAAGCCTGTAAGTAATTGGCGGCAGTGCTGTGGAGCAATCCATACACACAACAGCAAACGATCAGATCAGATAACCAGAATGCGTTTGTCCACTCAGTCGCTCCGTATGAAAGTTTGCTCCATGACTGCAAAGCACAGAGATGTGTATGATTCACTCAGCCGATTTCTGTTTGGATATTTCCATGTTGGCATGAGCTTAAACCCAAAGAAAAATGTTGGGCACGCTAAATTCAGATTGTCCTCTACAACCCAGACAGTCTGAACATTATATTTGACTTATGACAATATGAATAATAAAAGGTAACTAGGCCATGGCTACACATCACATCTGAAGTTTTGGAAAGCCACAGAGGTGGAAAATGAGACACCCTGTTCAAGAAAATATGTTGTGCAAAAAAGATTCCCTCCTCAAGCAGCAGGACCAGGTAGAGCACAAAGAGCCACCTTCAACCACCTGCTGAATGTCTTTTTGTTACATTGCTTTTCCTTTTCTACGGGGATGCCAACTGGATATGCATGTCCTTTTCTAAAAATGTCCTCCTTCACACTTACACAATGTTGCATATTCACACCTGCCAGTTAAAAAGCGCAGCTGCAGTCTGGTGACGATCGGCTCACAAGGCACCGGAATACAATGAGTTGAAATCGTACATGTCATTCATACGGTCTATTCATAAAGTTGATTTATGTAGATGTGCACAATTAGTACGACAAGCTGACCGCGGCTACATTCATAGTACGTTAATTGCCTCTATGCTTCCTTCCCTTGGATCTCAGTATCCACAACCCAGTGGACATCGGGGACAGTCGTCCATGGGGATGTGGCTTGGGAACCAGAGTGTGAACTGGTAGCTGGAGAAGTGCTAGTCCCCCACCGGGCACTGCCGAGGTGCCCTTGCACAAGACACCGGTCCCCAGGAGCTGTCTATTGGCTGCTCAGAGCGTCTAATAGTAGGATGGATTAAGGTATAGACAAACAAACAAACACACACACACATTCAAACACACACATTCACACACTTCCTCGAGCTAATCATGTCTTCTGTTTTCCTCCAGGTTACATGGCTTCCTACAAATATTGAACCAACCGGCGGAGCGAGGGAATGGTTGTTAATGACTGAAGTGTATTTGTCAATCAAGCCGAACACTTGTATGCACATGGCTTTACACGTCCTCCCCATGGGAGTATCATATGGGGGCAGGCAGTCAGTGTATTCTGCAAAGTGCAACGCCGTGTGCTTTCACTGGTGGGGCTGTGTCTGTCACCGCCTTCCCCTGAGGCTGTGTACGGTAGGAAGCCATCTGTTTACCTTGTCCCGACATTACCTCGGCTAACAATACCTTACAGGCCAATATGAAATTACTTTGGATACAGTATTTACCTTTTTTATTTGTTGGTTATTTATGAGTGAATAGTTCATGCAGAATCAACAGCAAGAGCTTGAACACAATAAATTCCTTATGAAGCCTCCTAATTCCTCGTCTCTCTTTAGTCAGCGTGGCGTTGTGCGATTGTGTGCATTGTCATCACCAGCCCATTCACTGTTGTCTCATCAACAGACTCAGACGTCCAGATTTCTGGTCATAATTGTAACACAATCATGATGCGAAGAAACATTTACAACACATTTCATGGAACTGAATGTAATTGTATTTCAACAAAAAGGTTGGCTTTCAATGTATAGATGTCCATGAGTGCATTGTCAAGTGCAGCAGCAATATATAATCCTTACATAATCCTTATTTGGCTAAATAAGAAGCTAAGATTGTGAAAAAATGACTCCTGACATAGTTCCCTTTAATGGAAATTCACAGTGTCAAACCCAGCGTTTAGGTTCTTAATGTAATATTTGGATCACATTTTTACAATTGTGAGGCATTATTTTGAGCAGATACCATCATACTCAGTATTGTAAATAGTCAAAGTTAAGGTCCACTAAAGGGAAACACATTCCAGCAGTCACAGAGATAAGTCATTATGAAACACAAGTGGTTATCTTGAATTTAAAACAGATGATGCTCCTACTCTTAAAAGACCTCTATTACCCTGCCAAAAAGTGCAAAGATTGCCAAAGATGATGGAAAATGAATATCAAGTGCAATATATCATTCCTGTCTGCCAAGTGATA
This sequence comes from Pseudoliparis swirei, assembly GCF_029220125.1. Classification (NCBI taxonomy): domain Eukaryota; kingdom Metazoa; phylum Chordata; class Actinopteri; order Perciformes; family Liparidae; genus Pseudoliparis; species Pseudoliparis swirei. Next base: position 10,596,764 of record NC_079390.1, on the reverse strand, counting down.
TGGCAAAACCGGGTGGAAAATTAATTTAATTTCCACTACAGTCTGACATTGTAAGATGAGCAGCAGGAGCACTCTCTGTATTTTCTGCCAGTACTCATCATCACAGTGTCAAGAGTCCCATATTTTGAATATTTCTTCAAATTCCTTTGTGTTTTCCACAGTGTTATCTCACTTTTAGCTTGGGATCTTCGTATTACTGGAGGTCAATGTAATGTTATTATTAGGTATATGAGTTAAATACTCTGGTATTTTACAGTGTGTGTATGTTTGTATGTGAGGTTGAGAAAGTGAGGATGGGTTAATGATGCCAACAACCTGTTATACATTACATAATCTGCCTGAAGCTGCAGCTTTGACCTTGTGCACCTGCCGGGGGACTGAAGATGAACATAAGCTTTAAGCTGTATATCTCTGACCATCAGATTTCAAGTATTGAGATGTATGGGGTTATCATAGGCTTCGGGATTACCACTAAAGGTAGTAAATTAGATATTCAGAGCATTAATATAGCAGGAAATATTGGCGTAAATAAATAGTGGAGCAATATTTTCCAGAGCAGTGCATGAAGACCCTCTCCATCTGTGGTGTGCGTGTGTGTGTGTGTGTGTGTGTGTGTGTGTGTGTGTGTGTGTGTGTGTGTGTGTGTGTGTGTGTGTGTGTGTGTGTGTGTGTGTGTGTGTGTGTGGTAATCCAAATTTAAATACAACAGTTACAGCTGATGAAGCCCTCCTGACCGATGGCGTCGTCAGAAGCAGAGCGCCCACCCTCCGGTTCCCCCTCATGTAAACGCTGTTCGCTCCGTCAGCACTTTTGACGGAGTTTGCGCTGTTATAACAGTTGGCTGCGAGTTGCTGGATCACCTGTCGCCAAGTAAAGAGTTGTTGAAGTGCCTAACTATCTTGCATTTAGCACCTTTAAAAAGGGAAAAAAAAACAATAAGTAACAGTCAAAGTTTGTGCAAACACAAATACACTCACACTGCAATTTCTCAATTCAGTCGGGAAAACGTTGTAGCCGTGTGGTGGGGACAGTGAATGCTTTATACAGGAACGACAAGTTCAATGGGTTCGATTCCAGCTTTGGGAGCATTGTTACATCTCATACACCTTTGTTTCCTCCAATTTCACACTGTCCTCTAAATAAAATCAAAAATGCACTGAACAAAATCCTCTTTAAAAATGTTTAATAATAAACTGTTTACCAGTATTGAAAATGCCTATTTCTCTCAAAAACTCTAAAAGATGGATTTCTCTCCTTGCACTGCTTGATATAATACAGACAGATTGCAATTCTCTGAAATCCTAACTATATAACAATGATCAGTCAATCACACATTGAAGGCAACACACAGAGAAGCACACAGGCGAGAGTACAGCAATCCATATTTAGAGAATTACTTATCAATGACCAAACAGCAGGAAACTCCTCAAAATCAAAAGTTTGTACCGAAGAATAAAGATTGTAAATGGTTAGGAGAAAGTTTAAACACAAACATTGATTTTCAGCTGTTAAAAAATGCACAATAGTACACCGTTTATGACATTCTATCAAAGGTATTGGTGATACATTTTTTTAAACACATTTTACTGAACCGACATCTCATCCAGTTTGTTCAAGTCATGAACCTCAGTCATTTTAAACCTGCTTATCTGGAGCCAATAGCATATGCAGTTTTTATGAGAGGCGTGATGGGATGAATGAGTAAATGTTACTAGTTTCAAGAGTCTTGTTAATGCTAGAATGATACTAGGTGGTCATGTAATCGATTCAGGCCAGTCATGAGTCTGCATTTGATGTTGGTGAGATCATATCTACCAGTGTTGATTATACCAGCTCCAAGTTCATTGTACAGAGAGAAATTAATTTAAAAAAAAATGTTGATCTAAATTTGTATTTCAGTTAGATTTTCACACCAGCTCAGTAGCGTCTAAGTGTAATGAACTTGTGGAAAGCAGTGTGCATAAACTGTGTGACACTGGCACCCAATGACAGAGAGAGGGATGACTAAAATAATTGAATTCCATTTTCAGCTAGCCTTAATAACTGTTACTGGTGAACAAGTGTTATGCTTTGAGGCCAGCACAAATGCATGATGAAAGAGACAATTAGTGCAATAAGAGGGAAACCTATCAACAAACCCCAAAGAGCAGAGGCTGATTGGAGAATTTATTTTTGTCATTTGAGGCTAGCAAATTACATCAGTCCTTTAGACCCGGTCCCTCTGAGCACCTCAGAGCCCGGCTCCCATTCAACAGACAACATCTAAACGTCTCATCTCGCCAGCCCCACAGCCTGCAGTCGGGGAGAGCCACTCCATTCATATGGTTTTTAAACTGCATCTGTGACACTAGAATCCCCAGGGCGTGCTCTCCACAGATGCTGCTGCCAGACTAGCTCGACCGTCTACTTTCCATGCTTGGAAGGAAAAGATATGCAAAGGAGAAAAAAAGGAACAGTCTTCTTTATATCCCTGACAGCTCATTACAACCCTGGCCTGCTATCACTGGCCAACCACCACCCCCCCCCCCTGCCCCCACCCCCACCCCTCCTCACTAGAGGAAACAAAGCAATAAAAAGGGGAGTGTTGGGGCGAAATGAGAGCGCAGTATTACATACACTCACTGGACCTTTAATTAAAAGATGCTTGGCTGCAGAGTGTGGAGGTCTGCTATTTTTTAAGCGCCATCAACTTCCACTAGTGTGGCATTAACACTCGAATATGGTAAAGGGCAAACAAATGTGTATCAGGGAGCGTCTGGAATAAAAGATAAACATGTCAAATTTGGCATGAGCAGCATCCCTTTGTGGGTCCTATCATGGTTTGGCGCACTCATCATTTCAGACGGTTTGTTCTCTTTTTAGGAAAGGAAACAAACTAACGAGGGAACATGGTAGACAGGTGGGAAAGACTTAACAGGATCAGGTCCTGGCACGGTGTGCTCACAGGCTATATATTTTTGTATGCACAAGCACATCATCTAACGGTGATTGGATCCGGCCAAACGATGACAAATGTGTTTAGCTCTAAATTAACCTCTGACCTCCTTCACAGATGTTTTGGCCACCTGTAGTTTCACAGGTCTCTAGGGTTTTGTGGGCTCGGTTATAGAGACCCCCTAGGGTAGTGGTCACCAACCTTTTTGAGCCCAAGATCCCTGACCTCCGCCTTCATGACGGCAGGATCTACCTATTGAGGCGTTGAGAGAAAACGACTGTCCAGACTGGATTTATGACTTTTTATTTGGCCTAATTGTCATTTTGGTCCAGCGTTCAAATTGATGTGACCAGGAACACAGAATTTAAGTGTAATATAACAAGTAAGATATTTGTTAACCGCACACAATATGAACAAGAAAAAACACATTTGCAATGAGCAGCTGGATGAACTACCAATATAAATGTTGTATTTATTTACATTTCGTTGCCTCTGTACCTGTACTTTAGAAATGACAATGAATTGAATCTAATCCAATTACAACACAACACTGACAACATGATCAGTCAATGCAACTCATGGAAGTTCAGCTCTGTGATCACAAGGCCATCAAGCCATGTGACTCCAGTCAGTGTTATGGCTGTGACTGAACTCTGTCTGTGAGCTTGTAGTTAGTTCATAATCACAGACAGCCAGTCTGAGGCAGTCTGTCAGCTGTCTGTCAGTAATCCAGCTCCTGGTCTTTGATTTGGTGATTTTCTCAACTCCACTGACGAGTTTTTCGGGGCAAAATTGGTATTGATGAAAGTTTTCTCATCTGGGATTGGTTCTGAACTCACACCGTTGGTGATTACGTTCACATCAGCTCTACAGACATCCTCAGATTTAAATAATTTTCATAATAATAAATATGAGAATCACCATTTGTGACTCCTGCATCTGTCCCTTTTCAAATAAGAGAATGAATGCAATTGCAATCACTTTCAAGTAAACCAGATTGCTCAATCAGACAAGAAAAAAAAGCTCAATGTTGAGCTTTTGTTTTGAAGGACAACAGCAGAAAAGCCCAACTCACGGAGGTAAGACCTGGCAAGTCGCCAAGAATCTCGGATGTCGCGCATGCGCAGGCGTAACCTGTTAATCACGTAACGTAAACATGTACACGAAGGTACAGGCATTTCAACATTTATTTATTGATGACTTAGTTTTATGTCGGTGTACTTTGAGCTTGTAATATGTGAAGTTATCAATAAAGGTCTTTCTGCATTTCCCCCTGCGCCCCACCTGTAGTGGTACGTTCCCCTCTTTCGGGGAGCACAGCTGACAACACGGCTGTGTAAGCGAACCCGTTTTCAGGCGTTCATGAATCAGGCGGAGATCTTTTCTGACGTCAATCTTCCAGTCAGAAAGAAAACATTTCAGAAGAAACTTCAGAAAATGTTCGAAAACAAGGAACAATATGTTTCTGAATTTATTTTCATTTTATTTTGGAGATCGACAGGGAACGTCTCCGAGATCGACCGGTCGATCGCGATCGACGGGTTGGCGACCACTGCCCTAGGGGGTTTGGGGACTTTATTACAATACAAAACAAGCACATATATGTATAATATATCATTTTTGCACATCAAATAAAACAACAGAGGCTGGGCTACAAGAATCAGTCAGCCATTTTAAAAAAACTCAAACAAAAAAATCAAATAATCATAAATATATGATAATCATAATTCAGCGCACTCAGGAACCAGTGACCCTTAGGTGGGTGCTATCAGAACAAAACTACAAATGTGACCAGATGTAGGCAAGTTACTTTCAGCCTATCAGATTTTACATTTCACAAATTGCGACGCCTTTCAGGATTCTATCGGCTCCCAGTTCTGTAAATCTTGTCTTGGTTCGTAGCCCTAAATTCTACTGGCGCCGATGTTTCCAAAGAGGCGTCGTTTTCTGAAATCAACCCATCCCCCGCTGAGCTAGAGCCACGCATACTTGTTTTGTATGGGAACAATTGTTTTATGATTTTTTTTTTTATTCATTAAAAAAATAAAATAATGAAATGCTGTATTTGGATATATTGAACACCATGTGTAACATACAAGTGAAAGATATGGTTTGGTACATGAGAAAATTAAAATCTAAACGTCCATTTTGGAGACCTTGCCTGAACTCTGTACTAAATCCTCTCTAACTTTGTTCTGCTTCACTTTTTCAAAGTCAAACTTTGCACAGAGAAAGTTCCCATATTGTACTATGATTTGGAAAAGGTGTAAACCTTTCAACTGCATCATTCCAAAGAAATAATCATCCTTTTTTTCAATTCGGACCTGAAACTTTTTGGTACCATCTTCATTTACTTTTAACCAGTAAGGTAGAGACTGATATGTACACATCTGAACACAAGTATAAGTGTTTTCAATTTGTTTTAATGTAAAACATATTTAAATAGCCCTAGTGGTTGCAGAGATACAGCTTTTTTAGTTTGGGTATGCAATTTTCGAGCAAAGGTCTAAAAATAGCTGGGGGCTTAAAAGGTTAAAGAGAGGCAGTTAAAGGTAACAACCACCCTGCTGGAAAACTAAATTGACTCCTCGCACATCGTAGGCCATTGGAGATGTTACTGGCCTGGGGTAAAGTGGACTTGATACAACATGCTTGAAGTTATTTAGAAGCAAATATTGGAAGACCTGCAAAGAATTTGTGTTTGTCAGTGGACTCTGCCAGGATCCATCTAGACTTCAGAAAACAGACCCGTCTGGTAGCTTTGGAAGTAGGTCAGTTTCTTAAGACAAACACAGATTCTCTTACCAGCGTTGAGCAAGGAATCATGACTGTATCGTTTGATTTGTTCACTTCCATTTTAGATGATGCTCACTAAGTGAAATCTCGTATTCTTCCGCTGCTTTAAGAAGCAGGAGGACTGGAGTCTATCTCACAGCAGTGGGGGAAGGATGCCCAGATGAAAGTGAGTCAATCTATCGATGTTGCATTCATTCACACTCTTCATATGCAGAAAACAGAGAACACAACAAACAGATCATGTCACAGTTTGACTTTTGGTCTGTTCAAATTCCTTTCCTGACTCACTATAAATGTAATACAACCATAATGGCAAATGGTACATATATTCTAATTTAATCTTAAATGACTGATAGTCAAATGAATACCAGTAACAACACAAGTTTTGTTTGTTTTTTAATAGTCTGTATGGTAAAAGTCTTTGTTGAATGAGCATCCACAATGTTGTCCAATGTAAAGAATTACAAGTCGACAAGAAAGAAAACAGATCCATCTAGTTCACAATGTATATTCATGTACATCCATATGTAAATCATACATATATGCCAATCTGCTTAAGGAACACATGAAAATGTTTTGTAGCAGAGTACATGCAGAACATTTCAAATGGATGAAATTACATGAACCATTATTAATAATTGCTGTCATTAAAAAATACAGATTCTCTGCTCTGGACTGATTACTAAACGCTTCTCACGTAGTTCCCAATCTTGTGGTATTGTTTAACTAATGGCCTATTTATACGAGTCTCATAAAAGGAAGAGGTTTAGGGAATCAGAAGAGCAAGTGAAAATAATGTCGTGTATTTCCAGTCATAGGTTCTCATCTCAGACCGGCAAGTCGTTTTTTTCCAGCATCTCGTCCTTTAAGCTTTCCGCCTCTTTAGCTCTCCATGGTCTGTTTACCTGATCAACCCAAGCCTTTCTCGTCTGTGATTTGTCAACATGGTTTATAGACACTATCGGGACGTAATGTTAGTCTGATTTGTTTCTTTTCTTTTTGGGGCCAAATATGGTGTGTATTGAAAACAGAGCATAAGGGGTAAGCCTCATGGATATTAAAAAAGGTCCCAGCTGGCATGACTTTAAGCAGAGTGGGCAGCTGAGAGACACAGGTATTTGTTTTTTCTGTCCCTTAAATCCCGACAGATGACATGACCCTCACAGTGCATCAGTTTGCCAGAGAGTGTTGTCTGAAAACTGAAAGAAGAAAGTTCCCAAACACCTGGTCAATGTCAGGAAAAACAAGACCATAGCGGGCTATCACACATTGCTTCAATATGGAGTGGTACGGCACACACAGCATAAGTGAAAGAAGCAGCGGTCAGGGTCTGCCATTATTGACCATGTATAAAAGGCATAGGCTTGAATAATAATAACGAGCTACAACACACCCTGGTCCGATCACCCGGGGGAGTAGCTGTCAAAGAATCTGGATCTTATATGATGATGGTTGCAAGCTGAATCAAATGCTGGAAAGGAAGAAAACATCAGGAATGCAGAGGAGGTTCCTCGCAGTCACATTTTTTCATGGTGGTCAGTTTTAGTCCAGCTGCACGGCAGAGCAGCAACGCGTTGAGGCTACGAGAGCAAGATGACCCTGAAGAAAAGGTTCCCATTGTTGCAAGAGAGTTGATAAACAAGGCTGTGTTGCTGCCAGTCTGCCTGATCTTATTTGGTGTTGGAAGAAGATCCAACAGAATCTGATACATTTGGTCACGGATTGAGTCTTCAAGAAGCATATGTTAATTAATGCTGTGCACGTCTAGCACATCTATGTCATAACATAATTTAAGCAGCAGAATGAGGCCGTGTGCATGTGTGTGTGTGTGTTGTTTATTGAGTATTTCATCTGCATTTTGAGACTGTTGTACCTTTATTTTGAAGGTGTGCAATTGGTTAATTTCTGTGACTACATAGCATATGAAGAGCAAAGTGGTGATAAGATGCCGACTGTCTACATCAACAGGCAACAGTCCCAGCAAGTTCAAGTCAGGTGTGTGTTGCGGACCAGAATTGAAACATTATTCTATGACCTTTGTGTGTTTGTTGTCACCGACTTCACCCGCGTGGTCGATGACGTTCCGCAGCACTGTCAGTAACGAGATGCATGCCTTCACATTTCATATTAAAAAATCCCACCAAGAAATGTCATAAACATATGTCTTAATTTCCCCTCACATACAAATCTATAATATTCGTATGAAGCTGTAATTGCCAAAGGAATATGTTGAGTACATAGCAGCAGCAAATATCTGAGCATCTCATTTTAATTAGCCTTAACTTAGAGCTGGGCTTTTCTCTATGTTGGTTATGACATTTTCTTTAAACAAATTCTAAAAATACCTTATTTGAGAGATATTAGATTTTTAAATGATGTTTAGCCTAGTGAGTAGTTAATTAAGCCTTCAGTATTTAATATAAAAGCAAAGAGGCCAGTTGTTTTAAAATAATATTAAATTAGCTCTGATCTGCAAGCTAAAATGTGATGTCTGATGTATTGTGGTTCACCACAATCGTACATGTTTGAGCAATTTGTTTGCATACTAATTTTCTATTTTAAAAAGTATCAATAGTAACTACTATCTCTTACCTTTCACATGAACCAATTAACTTTGTTTTAATTGAAGTTCAGTCCCTCAGGGCATTTACACAGCTCTGTGTTGCTGCATGTATATGGATTTGGACATATGGAGCAGCAATATAATAACATAATAAACTTCATACTTCACTCACCTTGATTCATGTTTGCAGCATTGTATTTGCTACAGAGGCCATGAGGAAATCTGAGATAGTGTCCTCGGTAGTGGGAGCCATACGGTTTTTTTCTGGGGCATTTTCAAATAATTTTTACAAGCATCATTACACACTCAAATTCTCATTGATCCTAACTTCATGAGGCAAGTTAAGGGGGAATTAAATAGCAGAGCATTGAATTGTGCCATATAATGGTTTCATAAAGACTTTACCTTAGGATTGTTGGAAGTGGACAATGTCATTCTTCCTCTTCCTCGTTATGAAGGTCGAGGCCAGCAGTCTTTAGGGTGCACTATGTGTTTGAAAGAAATTGAGAACATAGTTGCTTGCCTCCTCTGCAGACTTCTGTCCAGTGGTTTAGCTTCCATCTGATGTCATCTGCTCAAGGTATTGGTTGCCTCCGTCTTCCCACCATGTCACTTTCCAAGAACTGTGGAGGTTCTGTTCCACAGAAAAACACTGACTGACAGTTGTTGTTTCGTTTACCTCTATTCACATTCAAACCCTATATTCAAGTTATGAATAAAATATGAGACCAAAATAATCATCTTTTGATTTGGCACAACACACAACATAGGCTTTTGAGCGCATCTACAATTATTCGAATAAAGTCACTTGAATCAGTTGCAGATAGTGATTCTCTTTATTGTGTTATAATTGGACAAGTTCTGACAATGGCAACAAAATAAATAAATGTTTACATTTCCCTCGGCTACAATAATGCACCATTACTGATTATGAAGTACTCCACTTCATTACTGCAAAGACACCTACTCACTGTATTGTACCGATCCAAGGGCACAGCGTTTGATTACAAGTTGAATTCACACAACACACACCACATCCAGGTTGTTTGACCTCAAAGCTTTTATAACTACGGTCTTTTGATTGTTCTGACCGCAAATCTAAATAATAATAATAAACATTTACAGAAAAAAGGTCCTCTGAATAATTCAGTGATCGGGCCCTAATAATAGTAATAGCAACTTTACATTGTCATTATATATCATATGGTTAAAGTCATTCATGAACCAACTTCCTTTTTTTGACTTGTGTGCTCTGCTGAGCTTTGAGTTTGTTCCATGAGTCTGTTCTATAAGTTTGTTCCATGAGTCTGTTCTATAAGCCTGTTCCATGAGTCTGTTCTATAAGCCTGTTCCAAGAGTCTATTCTATAAGCCTGTTCCATGAGTCTGTTCCATGAGTCTGTTCCATGAGTCTGTTCTTGTTACGGTTTCGAACCCGCCACCTCTGCGTTCTGCTGCTGGAGTTCCAGTGCGCTATCCACTGCGCCGTCCACACGTTACCATTTAGACACTCAGGCTCATCTGAGCCTTCCTCCCTGGTGACGAGCTGACTGGGCGTTGGCACTGCACACTTGCTCTCAATTACAAATCAACTCCAGAGACTACAAGAACCCGGTCTTCACTCCTGCTCCTCGCCAGATCATCCCATAGACTCACCTGGCAAGTACCAGGAGAGGCTTTGAGCTACATTGTTGCTATCCGTACTTTGTAGAGCTGTTTTCAGTATTTTTGCTGCATTCCTTCTGACACCTTTTTTCCACTCCAGACCTGCCGTGCCGACCCCTGCCTGGACTCTGACTACTCTTCCGAATGCCCCTAGTATATTTTATATCTTATATATCTACCTGAATACGTATGCTTAACAACAGCCTGTGAGTTTTATGTATTCAGGTATATTTATAGATATATAGAGATATACATCTATTTGCCTGTTTGGACATTAAAGCGCCTCGTTAGGCATTACCTCATTCCCTGCCTTGACTGCATTTTGGGTTCAAACACCACTCAGTCCTAACAGATGATCTGGCCAACATGAACTCAGCTAACTCCGGAGATCAGGCCTCTCCACCTGGGCCTCTCTTCTGCCCATGCTGCTATTCAACGCCAAGACAAGGTGCTTGCTGACCACGCCCGGCTACTTCGTGAGGCTTCTGGTATGATGCAGGCGTTGCTGGGGAGCAGCGGACCCTCTCAACAACTACTGCAGTTAGCGACCAACAAGCCCTGCTAACTCAGTTGAACACCATTTCCACCCAGTTGACTGCTCTGGGTGCGCAGCCTCACCAGCCCTGCAAGTTCCTGTCACTACAGCTCGGGTCCACTTCCCCTCCGGGTCCTATAGCCCGGGAGCCTAGCTTAGCTAGCCTAAGCCTTATGACGGGGCTTTCACAGAGTTTAGGGATTCATGTTGCAGTGCAATTTTGTTTTTGAGATGCAGCCCAGCATGTTTTCACCGATCTGGCCAGGGGTAGCCTCGTTGCCACTCATACTACGGTGGCGCCTCGTTGGGTCCAGTCTTTCTTGAGCTTCAACCCGGGGACAAGACACAACTATGCCAACTTCGAGGAGGAGTTCAGGAGGTTTTGATCACCCGTCGCCGGGTCAGGATGCAGGCTCACGGCTCTCCACATCAAGCAGGGCTCTCGCACTGTTGCTGCCTATGCACCGAGTTCCGATACTCGCAGCCAGCGCGGGATGGCAGGACTCCACTCTGCGCTGTATCTTTAGAGAGGGCCTCACGGAGGTTCTGAAGGATGAGCTGGTTAGAGATAAGCCTGCTGATCTCAATAGTCTCATCAGCCTTGCCAGTGATGTTGACGAACGCCTCCGTGAGCGCAGGAGGACCAGGGCACATTCACCTCAAGGCTCCTCGCGTTTGACTCCCATTCTTTCTGGTTCATCTGAGACTTTCGGTTCAGACTCAGGTGCTGAACCAATGGAGGTCGGCCGACTACGTCTGTCTGCTGCCGAGAGGGAGCACCGGAGGACCAAGGGTCTCTGCATGTATTGTGGCCAGAGGGGTCACAGCAGAGACGACTGTCCCAATCGGCCAAAAGATTAGGCTCACCGGAGACCAGGGGATTCCAGGTGAGCCGAATCTCTCGTTCTCCCACATCCACCGGCCCTGATGGATTCAAGGTCCATCTTGACTGGCAGGGAGGGGCTCTCACAGTCGGCACCCTCATTGACTCCGGTGCCGATGGGAGTTTCATTGACCATGAAGTGGCCAGTCAGGCTAACATTCCTCTCATTGCCTTGACTGAGCCCATTCCTGCTTTTGCTCTTGATGGACACAAGATCGGTCTTATTACTCACCAGACTGCACTCCTCAGGATGACTTTGTCCGGTAATCATGTCGAGGACATTCGTTTGTATGTTGCCCCTGCACACCTCTCATCTTAGGCCGACCCTGGTTGGGTTGCATGTCCCCCATGTTGACTACAGTACTGGGCACATACTTAGTTGGAGTACCGCCTGCTACGCCCGATGTCTCCGTGCTGCTACCTACTCCACCTCACAGTCTCCGGCTGACACTCCCTCCTCCGGACCTGTCTACGGTTCCGCCTGTTTACCATGACCTGGGAGGCTTTTAGTATGGACCGAGCGTTCTCTGCCTCCCCATCGTCCGTACGACTGCGCCATTGATCTCTTCCCGGACGCAGCCTATCCCGCTAGTCGATTGTACAACTTGTCACTCCCGGAGAAGGCAGCCATGGAGAAGTACATCTCTGAGTGCTTGGCCGAGGGTCTCATCCGTCCTTCTCGGTCCCCGATGGCAGCGGGTTTCTTCTTTGTCAAGAAGAAGGGAGGAGACCTCAGGCCGTGTATTGACTACAGGGGACTTAATGCGATCACGGTCAAGAACAAGTACCCTCTCCCCCTCATCAGTTCCAACTTTGAGCCTCTGCAGAGCGCGACCATCTTCACCAAGTTGGATCTTGAACGCCACCATCTCGTCCGGATTCGTGAGGGGATGAGTTTAAGACGCTCAAGACTCCACGGGGGCATTATGAATATCTCGTCATGCCTTTCGGCCTCACCAATGCTCCTGCAGTCTTTCAGGCATTGATGAACGACGTGTTGAGGGACATGCTGGACATTTTTGTAGTTCTCTACCTGGACGACATCCTGGTGTTCTCCAGGAGTGAGAGGGAACACATCCAACATGTCTGCCAAGTCATCCAGCGCCTCCTGGAGAACCGCCTCTTCATCAGGGGGAAGTGCACCTTCCACGCTCCTCAGTAGAGTTTCTGGGATTCATAATGAGGGTGGACAGACCTCGCCAGACTCACGGAAGATCCAGAGGGTGGTGGAGTGGCCTCAACCGACCAACAGGAAGCAGTTACAGAGCTTTCTGGGCTTTGCAAACTTTTATCGCTGCTTCATACGAAACTACAGTAGGGTGGCAGCCCCCCTCACAGCCCTTACTTCATCTCTGCGTCCATTTTCCTGGACACCTGCAGCGACACCCTAAAGAGGCGATTCACCTCTAAAGCGATTCCTGCCCACACCCTGACCCCTCAAGGCCCTTCATAGTAGAGACGGATGCCTCTGACACTGGCATCGGTGCAGTTCTCTCACAACAATCTGACTCCGATGAGAGACTGCATCCCTGTGCTTTCTTCTCCCGCCGGTTCTCTCCAGCTGAGGAGAATTACGACATTGGCAACAGGGAGCTCCTGGCTGTTGTAGAGGCTTTGAGGAGTGGCGGCACTGGTTGGAGGGTGCAGAGTATCCCACCACTGTCCTGTCCGACCACAAGAACCTCACCTACATCAGGTCGGCCAGACGGTTGAACTCCCGTCAGGCACGTTGGGCCCTGTTTCTGGGAAGGTTCAACTTCACCCTGACGTACCGGCCGGGTTCCAAGAACTTCTAACTACCTGTCCGGGAGGCTAGTTACTGGCTTTCCTAGTTGGTGACATTTTCTTTAAACAAATTCTAAAAATACCTTATTTGAGAGATATTAGATTTTTAAATGATGTTTAGCCTAGTGAGTAGTTAATTAAGCCTTCAGTATTTAATATAAAAGCAAAGAGGCCAGTTGTTTTAAAATAATATTAAATTAGCTCTGATCTGCAAGCTAAAATGTGATGTCTGATGTATTGTGGTTCACCACAATCGTACATGTTTGAGCAATTTGTTTGCATACTAATTTTCTATTTTAAAAGTATCAATAGTAACTACTATCTCTTACCTTTCACATGAACCAATTAACTTTGTTTTAATTGAAGTTCAGTCCCTCAGGGCATTTACACAGCTCTGTGTTGCTGCATGTATATGGATTTGGACATATGGAGCAGCAATATAATAACATAATAAACTTCATACTTCACTCACCTTGATTCATGTTTGCATTGTATTTGCTACAGAGGCCATGAGGAAATCTGAGATAGTGTCCTCGGTAGTGGGAGCCATGGTTTTTTCTGGGGCATTTTCAAATAATTTTTACAAGCATCATTACACACTCAAATTCTCATTGATCCTAACTTCATGAGGCAAGTTAAGGGGGAATTAAATAGCAGAGCATTGAATTGTGCCATATAATGGTTTCATAAAGACTTTACCTTAGGATTGTTGGAAGTGGACAATGTCATTCTTCCTCTTCCTCGTTATGAAGGTCGAGGCCAGCAGTCTTTAGGGTGCACTATGTGTTTGAAAGAAATTGAGAACATAGTTGCTTGCCTCCTCTGCAGACTTCTGTCCAGTGGTTTAGCTTCCATCTGATGTCATCTGCTCAAGGTATTGGTTGCCTCCGTCTTCCCACCATGTCACTTTCCAAGAACTGTGGAGGTTCTGTTCCACAGAAAACACTGACTGACAGTTGTTGTTTCGTTTACCTCTATTCACATTCAAACCCTATATTCAAGTTATGAATAAAATATGAGACCAAAATAATCATCTTTTGATTTGGCACAACACACAACATAGGCTTTGAGCGCATCTACAATTATTCGAATAAAGTCACTTGAATCAGTTGCAGATAGTGATTCTCTTTATTGTGTTATAATTGGACAAGTTCTGACAATGGCAACAAAATAAATAAATGTTTACATTTCCTCGGCTACAATAATGCACCATTACTGATTATGAAGTACTCCACTTCATTACTGCAAAGACACCTACTCACTGTATTGTACCGATCCAAGGGCACAGCGTTTGATTACAAGTTGAATTCACACAACACACACCACATCCAGGTTGTTTGACCTCAAAGCTTTTATAACTACGGTCTTTTGATTGTTCTGACCGCAAATCTAAATAATAATAATAAACATTTACAGAAAAAAGGTCCTCTGAATAATTCAGTGATCGGGCCCTAATAATAGTAATAGCAACTTTACATTGTCATTATATATCATATGGTTAAAGTCATTCATGAACCAACTTCCTTTTTTTGACTTGTGTGCTCCGCTGAGCTTTGAGTTTGTTCCATGAGTCTGTTCTATAAGTTTGTTCCATGAGTCTGTTCTATAAGCCTGTTCCATGAGTCTGTTCTATAAGCCTGTTCCAAGAGTCTATTCCATGAGTCTGTTCTATAAGCCTGTTCCATGAGTCTGTTCCATGAGTCTGTTCCAAAAGTCTGTTCCATGAGTCTGTTCCATGAGTCTGTTCTATAAGCCTGTTCCATGAGTCTGTTCCATGAGTCTGTTCTATAAGCCTGTTCCATGAGTCTGTTCCATGAGCCTGTTCTATAAGCCTGTTCCATGAGTCTGTTCCATGAGTCTGTTCCAAGAGTCTATTCCATGAGTCTGTTCCATAAGTTTGTTCCATGAGTCTGTTCCATGAGTCTGTTCCATGAGTCTGTTCCATGAGTCTGTTCCATGAGCCTGTTCTATGAGCCTGTTCCATGAGTCTGTTCCATGAGTCTGTTCCATGAGCCTGTTCCATGAGTCTGTTCCATGAGTCTGTTCCATGAGCCTGTTCCATGAGTCTGTTCCATGAGTCTGTTCCATGAGTCTGTTCTATAAGCCTGTTCCATGAGTCTGTTCCATGAGCCTGTTCCATGAGTCTGTTCCATGAGCCTGTTCCATGAGTCTGTTCCATGAGTCTGTTCCATGAGTCTGTTCCATGAGTCTGTTCCATGAGTCTGTTCCATGAGCCTGTTCCATGAGTCTGTTCCATGAGTCTGTTCCATGAGCCTGTTCCATGAGTCTGTTCCATGAGCCTGTTCCATGAGTCTGTTCCATGAGTCTGTTCCATGAGTCTGTTCCATGAGTCTGTTCCATGAGTCTGTTCCATGAGCCTGTTCCATGAGTCTGTTCCATGAGTCTGTTCCATGAGTCTGTTCTATAAGTTTGTTCCATGAGTCTGTTCCATGAGTCTTTCCATGAGTCTGTTCCATGAGTCTGTTCCATGAGTCTGTTCCATGAGTCTGTTCCATGAGTCTGTTCTATAAGTTTGTTCCATGAGCCTGTTCCATGAGTCTGTTCCATGAGTTTGTTCCATGAGCCTGTTCAATGAGTCTGTTCCATGAGCCTGTACCATGAGTCTGTTCCATGAGTCTGTTCCTTGAGTCTGTTCCATGAGTCTGTTCTATGAGTCTGTTCCATGAGTCTGTTCCATGAGTCTGTTCCATGAGTCTGTTCCATGAGTCTGTTCCATGAGTCTGTTCCATGAGTCTGTTCCATGAGTCTGTTCCATGAGTCTGTTCCATGAGTCTGTTCCATGAGTCTGTTCCATAAGTCTGTTCCATGAGTCTGTTCCATGAGTCTGTTCCATAAGCCTGTTCCATGAGCCTGTTCCATGAGTCTGTTCCATGAGTCTGTTCCATGAGTCTGTTCCATGAGTCTGTTCCATGAGCCTGTTCCATGAGTCTGTTCCATGAGGTTGTTCCATGAGTCTGTTCCATGAGCCTGTTCCATGAGTCTGTTCCATGAGTCTGTTCCATGAGTCTGTTCCATGAGTCTGTTCCATGAGTCTGTTCCATGAGTCTGTTCCATGAGTCTGTTCCATGAGTCTGTTCCATGAGTCTGTTCCATGAGTCTGTTCCATGAGCCTGTTCCATGAGTCTGTTCCATGAGCCTGTTCCATGAGTCTGTTCCATGAGTCTGTTCCATGAGTCTGTTCCATGAGTCTGTTCCATGAGCCTGTTCCATGAGTCTGTTCCATGAGCCTGTTCCATGAGTCTGTTCCATGAGTCTGTTCCATGAGTCTGTTCCATGAGTCTGTTCCATGAGTCTGTTCCATGAGTTCCTAATCTGTTACATGAGTCTGCTCCATGAGTCTGTTCCATGAGTCTGTTCCATGAGTCTGTTCCATGAGTCTGTTCCATGAGTCTGTTCCATGAGTCTGTTCCATGAGTCTGTTCCATGAGTCTGTTCCATGAGTCTGTTCCATGAGTCTGTTCCATGAGTCTGTTCCATGAGTCATGAGTCTGTTCCATGAGTCTGTTCCATGAGTCTGATGAGTCTGTTCCATGACTCTGTTCCATGAGTCCTGTTCCATGAGTCTGTTCCATGAGTCTGTTCCATGAGTCTGTTCCATGAGTCTGTTCATGAGTCTGTTCCATGAGTCTGTTCCATGAGTCTGTTCTATGAGTCTGTTCCATGAGTCTGTTCCAGTCTGTTCTGAGTTTGTTCTGTTCCATGAGTCTGTTCCATGAGTCTGTTCCATGAGTCTGTTCCATGAGTCTGTTCCATGAGTCTGTTCCATGAGTCTGTTCCATGAGTCTGTTCCATGAGTCTGTTCCATGAGTCTGTTCCATGAGTCTGTTCCATGAGTCTGTTCCATGAGTCTGTTCCATGAGTCTGTTCCATGAGTCTGTTCCATGAGTCTGTTCTATAAGTTTGTTCCATGAGTCTGTTCCATGAGTCTTTCCATGAGTCTGTTCCATGAGTCTGTTCCATGAGTCTGTTCCATGAGTCTGTTCCATGAGTCTGTTCCATGAGTCTGTTCCATGAGTCTGTTCCATGAGTCTGTTCTATGAGTCTGTTCCATGAGTCTGTTCCATGAGTCTGTTCCATGAGTCTGTTCCATGAGTCTGTTCCATGAGTCTGTTCCATGAGTCTGTTCCATGAGTCTGTTCCATGAGTCTGTTCCATGAGTCTGTTCCATGAGTCTGTTCCATGAGTCTGTTCTATGAGTCTGTTCCATGAGTCTGTTCCATGAGTCTGTTCCATGAGTCTGTTCCATGAGTCTGTTCCATGAGTCTGTTCCATGAGTCTGTTCCATGAGTCTGTTCCATGAGTCTGTTCTATGAGTCTGTTCCATGAGTCTGTTCCATGAGTCTGTTCCATGAGTCTGTTCCATGAGTCTGTTCCATGAGTCTGTTCCATGAGTCTGTTCCATGAGTCTGTTCCATGAGTCTGTTCCATGAGCCTGTTCCATGAGTCTGTTCCATGAGTCTGTTCCATGAGTCTGTTCCATGAGTCTGTTCCATGAGCCTGTTCCATGAGTCTGTTCCATGAGTCTGTTCCATGAGCCTGTTCCATGAGTCTGTTCCATGAGCCTGTTCCATGAGTCTGTTCCATTGAACCTGTTCCATGAGTCTGTTCCATGAGTCTGTTCCATGAGCCTGTTCCATGAGTCTGTTCCATGAGTCTGTTCCATGAGTCTGTTCCATGAGCCTGTTCCATGAGTCTGTTCCATGAGTCTGTTCCATGAGTCTGTTCCATGAGTCTGTTCCATGAGTCTGTTCTATGAGTCTGTTCCATGAGTCTGTTCTATAATCCTGTTCTATGAGTCTGTTCCATGAGTCTGTTCCATGAGCCTGTTCCATAAGCCTGTTCCATGAGTCTGTTCCATGAGTTTGTTCCATGAGCCTGTTCCATAAGCCTGTTCCATGAGTCTGTTCCATAATCCTGTTCCATGAGTCTGTTCCATGAGCCTGTTCCATAAGCCTGTTCCATGAGTCTGTTCCATGAGTTTGTTCCATGAGTCTGTTCCATGAGTCTGTTCCATGAGCCTGTTCCATAAGCCTGTTCCATGAGTCTGTTCCATGAGTCTGTTCCATAAGCCTGTTCCATGAGTCTGTTCCATGAGCCTGTTCCATAAGCCTGTTCCATGAGTCTGTTCCATGAGTCTGTTCCATGAGTCTGTTCCATGATCCTGTTCCATGAGTCTGTTCCATGAGTCTGTTCCATGAGCCTGTTCCATGAGTCTGTTCCATGAGTCTGTTCCATGAGTCTGTTCCATGAGTCTGTTCCATGAGTCTGTTCCATGAGCCTGTTCCATGAGTCTGTTCCATGAGTCTGTTCCATGAGCCTGTTCCATAAGCCTGTTCCATGAGTCTGTTCCATGAGTCTGTTCCATGAGTCTGTTCTATAAGCCTGTTCCATGAGTCTGTTCCATGAGCCTGTTCCATACGCCTGTTCCATGATTCTGTTCCATGAGTCTGTTCCATAAGCCTGTTCCATGAGTCTGTTCCATGAGTCTGTTCCATGAGTCTGTTCCATGAGTTTGTTCCATGAGCCTGTTCCATGAGTCTGTTCCATGAGTCTGTTCCATGAGTCTGTTCCATGAGTTTGTTCCATGAGTCTGTTCCATGAGCCTGTTCCATGAGTCTGTTCCATGAGTCTGTTCCATGAGTCTGTTCCATAAGCCTGTTCCATGAGTCTGTTCCATGAGCCTGTTCCATAAGCCTGTTCCATGAGTCTGTTCCATGAGTCTGTTCCATGAGTCTGTTCTATAAGCCTGTTCCATGAGTCTGTTCCATGAGTCTGTTCCATGAGCCTGTTCCATAAGCCTGTTCCATGAGTCTGTTCCATGAGTCTGTTCCATGAGTCTGTTCCATGAGTCTGTTCCATGAGTCTGTTCTATAAGCCTGTTCCATGAACCTGTTCCATGAGTCTGTTCCATGAGCCTGTTCCATGAGTCTGTTCCATGAGTCTGTTCCATGAGTCTGTTCTATAAGCCTGTTCCATGAACCTGTTCCATGAACCTGTTCCATGAGTCTGTTCCATAAGCCTGTTCCATGAGTCTGTTCCATGAGTCTGTTCTATAAGCCTGTTCCATGAACCTGTTCCATGAACCTGTTCCATGAGTCTGTTCCATAAGCCTGTTCCATGAGTCTGTTCCATGAGTCTGTTCTATAAGCCTGTTCCATGAACCTGTTCCATGAGTCTGTTCCATGAGCCTGTTCCATGAGTCTGTTCCATGAGTCTGTTCCATGAGTCTGTTCTATAAGCCTGTTCCATGAACCTGTTCCATGAACCTGTTCCATGAGTCTGTTCTATAAGCCTGTTCCATGAGCCTGTTCCATAAGCCTGTTCCATGAGTCTGTTCCATGAGTCTGTTCCATGAGTCTGTTCCTTCCTCTACCTGGTTGTCATGATCCTAACATTATTACTTCTATATGATACCTGCCATAAATATCATGATACCCAATACCAGAATTCAATAGAATACCATAAATTACGATACTGGTAAATGTATCTACAGTAGTAATAAAAGCACATTGTGCATTGCATGCAGACAGCATTTAACGGAGCGGAGCTGCGTGTGCGCTCTGAGCTATCTAGCTAATCGTGATTAGCTAGATGCTAATTAGCGTCTATTGCTAAAGCACAATATTATACTATAACATTAATTACACAGATATATAGCAGATATATATATATATATATATATATATATATATATGGTACATACATAGATACCTACAGACTTAGCACTTCAAAGGCTATCAAGCAGTAAGGGGGAAACGTAGCTGCAGAATGTTTTTTCAGTAGAATAATGAATCAGGGACTAACGGTGAGAGAAGAGGGATAAATCCAAGAACGAAAAAGCCAATTGCATTCTACGCCACTTGGCGTCTCTAATGCAACACATGACAATGTGGGGCAGAACTCTCAACATTGGCCTCGCGAGGTTTTGGGGCTGATTTAAAACAATAGCTTGTGTCTTTAGCCATTTGATGTGCATTGATGTGTTTTATCACAGTACAAAGCATTTAAAAAGATTTTTAAGTTTTCAGATTTCTGTACTTTTTACTCCTTCCCCTCTAAGATTTGTTTTTGTTTCTAATACCAATCCATACATTCATTTGTCTGTCGGAAATCTCAGAATGATGCCTGAAGCTCTGGTGAACACAACTAATAAAGCCAGAACAATATATACATAAATTAAAATATGGGGCAAGAGTCAGTTTTTTTCTCAAATAGAAGTTATTTGGCAAATGACCCAACTAGGGTAATTGTATATGTTTGCACTTGTATCTGCCTGGGAATGCAATTGAAAGTATATGTATATATATGCACATTGTGTGTGGTATTGCAGCTGACTGCGGTTTACTGCAGGGTTTCTCAACCTATGTAACTTAAGACCAACTTCTGATTGTAAAAGAAATAACATGACAAAATAAAGAAGAAATAACTTGGGCTGCACTTCTGTATTATAGCCAGTATCAGCTATATTGACAAAAATAAATATTCCGCTTCCTAGTCCTTTTTATGTGACATTCAAAGCTTTGATTAAGGTTTTCAAATGGAGCTCCACATTTCTGTTGTCATATTTTATGATGTCATCAATGATTTTGTGTTATTGTGGTTATATAAATGTAATGTATGGTGCTTTATTCAAATGAATTTGGCCTTTTGGACCAAAGGCAGCCAATTACACAAAAGATTGACGGAGAGGAGAGAGGGAGAATATGGACTATTGCTAACAATGCATTTGTAACTTAAAAATGATAAATATTCCTTTCAACTATTCGGTACAGCACTATTGCTTACTCATCACTGCATGCCATCATGAATCCAAATTAAATTTGTTCAGGGTCAAACTTCCTCACCACATGCTTTGGATCATTTTAGTGGCACAGGGTTGTTTAACTTTTTAGTTTCAAAAACTTTTTGAAAAAATGGTGTCACTGCATTTGCCGACCTGTTGCGTCATGATTGCCGTATTTGTATTTAAACTTAACTGTAGTAGTCGTAAAGTAATAACACAACAACCTCAGTCCTGTCTTCAGTCGGTCAGTCTTGGGACGAGTCTTGCTTTACCTGACATCTTTTCATATTGACAGAACCAGACAGCCATTTTCATAAACATATGCACCAATTACAAAATCCATTAATATCCATCATGTTCTGTCATAAATCATATAGCTGGGCAGCCAGTCTGACTGTAATTACTGCTGAGCAAGAAGCAGAAGTCTGTGATTAGGTTTAGTCATTATTTCTCTCCATGTGATTAATCTCAGCTTTGAAATAATAAATGGAGAAAATGAACCAGTTTTATGTCAATGCGTTTGTAATTGTGGATTTGAGCGTGACATATCATGAAGCCAAGTTTTGACAGAAATCTGTTCCTGTCAGTCTCTTCTCTCCCACTCCTCTATGTCTGTGACACAATGATCAATGCTTTGCCATGTTGTTGTTTGTATCACAGCATCTAAAAATATCAAGAGATGAACTGTCAAATTGAAATCCAACCATTTCCCTGGGTCTCTGTTCACTTTAATGTATTTAAAATGCTTTTTCCGGGAGTCAGAATAAGAAAGAAAGAGAAATTCGGCAATGAGAAAACAATAAACACTTTGTTAAAACTTTGCTTCAGTAACATGTATTTATTTTACTTGTTTCTAATGATTCATCCACATTAACACACTGGTGTTTATAAGAAGCAATGCACGTTTGTATATCAACCAGAGTATTGCAACAATCGTTCTATAAGCTTGGGTACACCCACATCATATTAATTCCCCGTTTTGTTTGAACACTCATTAAAGCAATTCTTTCAGCTCTCACTGAAATTACAAACGCCTTAGTGAATTATATGTGAATCACACTTTGCCTTCAAGCTTCACTGAGCAGGGGATATCTTAAATAATAATTGTTAAAGGTTCATGTTCTTGCCACTTAGTAGCAGGAAATCTCATTCGGATGCTATAAACCTATTTAGAAGAGGTCCTAATTCAAATTCTGTGTATATTTCTTATCATTGCAGATGTTTGTGCATTTAAAATCATATTGATCTGTTTGTTTAGCAATTTCTCTTCATTTTGAGAACAATCACATTTACCAAGGCTGCATATATGAGATAACAAAATATCCCTCACCTTCCAACGGCAACACGTGGAGCTCTTTCTTATATACAGCACTGGCTCCCAGACAATGCTGACTAATGTCTTCTGGCACACGGGATTTTAGGGAAATCAATTTTTTCATGATAACTAGCCCAGGCAAGAATCTGCCCTGTGGAAGGAAGGAAAGCATATTACTTCTAATGCAAACCCTATTATCAAAGACACACAGTCATACATTATTTAGTGGATGCCAGTTTCACAAGGCTGGTTCAAAAACAAACATGAATTATTCATCCATACCCAGATATGTTCTTGGCTTTTTTTAAAGTAATTAATATTGAGAACAATCAGTTCATCATAAATCAGACATTGTGGCTTTTTATCTCAAGAAGCAAGTTTCTAAGAAATTCCATGCCTAATGGTTGCTCAATTTGGTGCTCCTTCAAAATGAAGGGGGGGGGGGGGGGGATCCTGCAGGTGTATTGATTTAAGTCCAGGTTCATAGTTTAGCTATTATTCTGCAGCTGCAAAGGGATCACCCTTTTTGCCTGGAGATCAATGAAGATCCTGCAGCTATAATTACCATGAAGTTAATGATGTTAATATTACTAATCGCTGGTGATAGTGATTATATAGTGCCATGAAATGCATGTCAACACACCCTAAAATGTATGCACTTTACCAATATCCCTCCCTTTATGTGCAGTAATAAATGCCAGTGGTAACAATTTTGGACAATGTTTGGAATTCAGGAAGCTTAACTCATCATGCCTGTGACATGTTTTTTTGATTGTATTCATATTCTGGATTTAGTTTCAGTAAAAACTGGAATAAACTACTCGTCCACGCTTTACACTTACAAGCAGCCATTTGCCTAATTGTCCCAATAGGCACCACTCCTTGATAATCAACAAATCAGGATCACATGACCAGCACTTAAAAAATAAATGGGATTTATAATACAAAATAGTTGCAATTCTTGATTTATCTGGCATGGCAATTTTTGCTTTTTGAAAATGAATTATTTACTGTTTTTTGGAATCAATTTGCTTCCACACACTGACATTATTCTTGGAGATCTGGTCAAATGAAAACAAGGATTTATAGCAGCTACCAGTGTCTAAATGGCTAGTGAAATTGCTCTAACTGTTGTCTAAATGTCAGAGGCCACAATCCAGATGCCGACTCATTCACACAAGGCCTGGGGGGAAGCATGATAAAGGTTACAAATGTCAATTATGTCTGATAAAGTTTGGAATGGCAGATTTCTTATCTCTGCCCTCTTAGTTTTTCCATTGAAACATATGCAGACAAACACTGGACTGAGCAGCGAGATCAGAAACATAAATAAGAGAGAGCCTCGAAACAACAGTCATCAATCATCATCATCTTTCGAATTACTTGTGTTTAGGTACTTCTTAAAATCTTAATTTCAATTCGGCTACTGCTGTCCCATTTGGTCATAACTATGCAGTATGCAATATACAATCATTTAAATTGTACTTGTCAAATTCCCATATTTGTCTTTCCTTCCTATTAGAAATTTGCTTCAAAATTGCAGCAGTGCAGATTGTATTACACGTATCATTTATATTTGTATATTTCATTACTTTGTTGAAATCTGTGTGAAATCCATAAACAGGACATGTTGACGTGATGGGACTATAGTTCAAATACTTTTAACAGTGTAATGTTTATATAATGATTAAATAGCTCTTTTTGATAGAAATGAGACAGCCTTGAATCCTCTGTTGGCTTCGACTCATGGACCCGTGGTATCCACGAATCAATAGACTCAACTAACATCCGTTATTCACAAAAACATTGTGCACATGTATGATTTTGGTGAGTGGCGTGAGGTCATGTGTCATCTCATACCCAGTGGCGGCTAGTGAATTTTTTTTGGGGGGGGGTGCGCAGTTGGGCGACGCGGTTTAAATAGCACTCAACAATGAGAAGAAAAGAGGTTTTGAGTAGAATATTGTAAAAAACTAAGCTTTATTTCAAGAAAATTTGAACTGGGTCGACTATGGGTCAGTGGGTAGCAGGTCCGTCTTTCAATCAGGGGGTTGGAGGTTCAATCCCCGCCCTAGTCGATGTGTCCTTGAGCAAGACACTTAACCCTGAATTGCTCCCTGTAGCTGCGTCTACGGTGTATGATTGTAAGTCGCTTTGGATAAAAGCGTCAGCTCAATGACATGTAATGTAATAAAAACACTGTGCTCAACACTGTCCAATAACAACTATCAACACACTGTAACTTTGGGCATGAGAGGTTCAGAGCAGCTTTAAGGAACATTGGGTTGGGTTTCAGAGGTTTACAAAATAAAAGAGTTTCACCCTCACATGAAAG
Source organism: Pseudoliparis swirei (assembly GCF_029220125.1). Lineage (NCBI taxonomy): Eukaryota > Metazoa > Chordata > Actinopteri > Perciformes > Liparidae > Pseudoliparis > Pseudoliparis swirei. The sequence goes on along the minus strand of NC_079390.1, from coordinate 10,572,149 downwards.
AGGTTCAGAGCAGAAAAGAGTCAGAAAGAGATCACATGTTACATTGGGTGTTTGCAGTGGCGGGCCGTGCATTTTCTATCTAGGCCTTCAATGCCGTCTTACTACAGCTGAACAACCTAATGTAAAATATTAGTTCACCAGTGTTCCGGTGCGGGGCTTTTATTGTGAAGGAGCAGACGGAAAAAGATAAAGTTGTCGTGTTTCTTGTGTTATTAAGTAACGTAAAACCCTCAGTTACACTGAGAATTCAGAGAATCGTATCGTACATGTATATGTATATTTCTATCGATGTATGTGTGTGTATTTATACACACACATACATCGATATAAATATGATGAAGATGAAAGTTCCTGTTAACCCAAACACATGACACAATTAATGAGTCTTTTCAATATGTCCCTCTTGTTCTTCACCTGTTCATTGTGCAGCTCCGTTGCCGCTTGTTCGTTGATCTGTAGATCCGCTCCGTGTCCCCAAAAGTTGTCAAAGCACCGATGCTTGTAGGTGCCGAGTCGTACTCTAGTGTCTCGTTGCTGCCTCGGTTAGACAACTCAAGTTTGCAAAGCCAGTGTGGCTCCCAACACCAAATCGATCACTTGCAACAGGCAGTCCGGTGTGCAGAGCTTCTCGGAGCCTGAGCCATCGGTAGCGCTCGTAGTTGGAACTTTGAAAGTGGCGAACGAACCCCTGTCCCGCCTGTGACGGGCTTTGTAGCGTCGGCGTCGGTCTTAAAGTTCGTTGAGAATGGCCTTATAATTATATCCTCGACCAAATCGATATCTTCTCCTCCTTCCGCCATTGTGGGTTGAACAAACAGCTTAGTAGTACGCGAATTATTTCGTTTATCAAATTCAGTTTCCTAGTTCTGAGGTTCTGCATCTACCTGCCCATAGACCCCGCCTCTCAATATTGGTAATCCAATCAAAAGACGTGCAGCACTCCGCCTGCTCGCTGCTCCTGTGCCGGTTCCGGGGCCTTCTAGAAGGCCTAGAGGAGCCAACTCTAAAGCTGATTGGTTGACACAACATCGTCATTCCCATTCACTTGAAGCTACCAGCACCCGCAATGTTGATTCTGAAGGCCTAAGGGCAGATTTTAGCCCCCTGGCAACACACGATGGCTGAATATGATTGGATAAAAGATCTAAGATAAAGACCAGCCCTCCAAATCTCAACCTGGCGCTGGCAGCAGCGCAACCAAGAGGAACGCTATGAAATTAAGAGAAAAACTCTTACTCTGGGAAATAAGCGAATACATATTTGTGGGCAAATATATTTAGAAAAAAATATATATTCTGATGATGTTTAGGCCAGCAGAGAAGGCCTTGCTGGCCCTGACGGCCCACCACTGGGTGTTTGACAGAGTAGACCCACTACTGTAAAGAAAAGTAGCCTCCTCTCTTTAAAGTTGGCAAACTTCTCAATAACTCTCTGGTTAAAGTCAATCATGTCTGTAACCAGCCTGTTTCCATTATTCTTGAGGGAATGTGTCTGTTTTTCAGAACTTCTTCGTTGTGTTTTCGATGCCAGTTCGGTCTCCTTCTGCTGCTCTGCTCTGCAAACAGGGTTTTCATGCTGTTAGCTAGTTAGCTTCATACTGTTAGCTAGTTAGCTTCATGCTGTTAGCTCGATAACTGCGGCAAGATTCGTGCTTTACACTTGTCAGAAGCTCTTTAGATCCCTCACCCCGTTGTAGTCCAGAGAGTTTCAGTCCCAGGACTTTGGAACAACAGACAGGGGAAACTAAACAGGACATTACTCACTGAGTCTCCAGCTAACCAGCTCCGGTTAGCAACCTGCTCGCGTAGCTCCGTGGAGCTCTCTGGGCTGAGGGAACGATACCGGTCTCTGATTGGCCGAATAGTCCAGTCACGTGAAATAAAAAACGATGTCATTGGCCAGGGCGCAAATGTTTGCACCCCAAGTGATGATGAGTGGCGATATATTATTGATGTCACATTTAACTTAAGTGGTTGTTGACAGGGGCTGACGGTCTCCCACACACATTTAGCGCGTCAACACGGTATATTTACTATTTAAATGATTTGGTATATAATGTGTTTTGACAGTATATATTCTATTTTTTTCTTCTTCTTTTTTTTTTTCATCTCAAAATTGTAAGAGGGGCGGCGCCCTAGCGCCCTCTATGGACGCACCACCACTGCTCATACCTCCACCCGACACTGTATGGGCAGACAGGTCTAAGCCTCAAAATCAGTTGTTGCTCTTCAGGCAGTTAAGATCCAGACACTGACTGACTGCTCAAGGCATTTCAGATCAGCACGTGTTTGTATTATCTCACTAAAACTTGTCTGCCTTTTCTTTGCATATCAATTGTTAGCTTCAAGTGTTATTGGGTGTCTTACTACAACAAGACCAGAGTTTACAGCTAAACTAGCGCCTCTGTGAGGCCATACTTTAGAGTTAAAAGCTACCATTAGAATGCCAACATGCTCACAATGACAATTTATTTTTTCCATCAGTTTATTGGATTCATTTGTATTTGTTGCCTCACTTCTGATATGTGTCACTATAATCACAGTATGACCAGACTCTGACGACCAGTGAGTTTCATCTAGATTATGTTTGTTGTTGTTACATCACTGTGCTCAGATTAGATAAATGGCATTTTTAGGATTGACAGGACAGTAAATAAAGTAAATTGACATAAGGTTAAATTAGTAAGTAGTCCATTATAACTTCATTTCATGAATATAGTTTATGAAACAACACCCAACAACACAAGAATGCAACACGTGCAGGTCTATACAAAGCAGAAGCAAGTCCAGCCCAATCATTTAACAGTTTTATCACACAAGCAACAAATGACTATGTTAACAGCTGTAACGACCATATGAAAGCAGTGCAGAGCAGGGGTCCTGAATAATATCCAGTGGAGCACGCTCACATGCATGGACAAGCACTAAAAGCAAGTAAAAAAGAGAAGCAACACACACAGAGGGAGAGCGACTTCATTCTCTGCTCAGGTAGACGTTACTCCACTGTATATTTACATAGAATAGTTGCTGCTATATTAATGTTCAGAATGTTAAATACACAGCATTTTGTTATGATTTTTAACCAGTATGTTGTTATCATTATACCTAAAAATATTCATTCCCAACTATCAGTGCAGAGAAAGTTACACGAATCTCAACACCACCAAAAGAATATACATTAAATATTGAACGATGGCATTTGGCATACTGTTGCTTAGTGCTGCCTACGAAGAGTTGAAGAAAAACAAAAACAGAAGGAGGACTTTCTTACAGAGAGAGAATTACTCATCAGCTAGAAGCCAATTGTCCTTCACTCTCAGGCTCTAATGGATTGAATCAACTTTTCATCAGGATAACTTCACATTTTTTATACAATAACTAACAATAGATGGAGGTTGTTTTACAAATGAATACTCCATTCTTATGCGATACACTCAGATAATATAGCAAACTGCTCAAAGCCTTTTGTCAAGAAAAAGAATTACTAAGAGCAAAAATACAGCACTATGATGAGGGCCTCAGGTCAAATCATAAATTGCCTCCTGACTGATTGAAGAAGTTGGGGAGAGAAACTAAAGCAATATTGCAATTTCTCTGGCCAAAGGCTAAATTGCGTGAGCTGATTGCAAGCTGTGGTGTAGAAAGCAACGCTAGCATGTGATTAGCAGGTGGGAGGCACTACTGCTCGGGATTTTTTGCTGCATCTGAATTTATTGTGCCAACCTGTTTCTTGCACCTTGTTTTGGAGGTGGAGTGATGCGGGCATGCGGCGCACATGTAGCTGTTAGTTTTGTCATACTGACAATTGAACAACAGCACTCAAAAAAATAAGCCTATTCTACCATAATTCACTGCCACTTTATTTCAATGTGGTGCAGTGAATTCATTTCAATAATATGTGATGATTTTAAAACTGTCAAGAAGAAAGCTGTTTCCCACAGTAGCACAACATTTAGTTCATACGACCAGGACATCCTGGATAGCTTTCTTTCTTCTGTTATTAGGTCAGAAAGTGTTTGAATCATTCCTTGGATGCGACCTTTTTGTTGTTACATAGACCGCAGTTCTGGATATGAGGCTGTTTATATATTCTCTTTCATGATTGTGTGTGAGAGAATGCCTTGATCACATGCTAGTTAATGGAGAGATCTTTCTTATTTATGGCATAAGATGTTTCTACAGGAACAACACTGTGCTATTTATCTTTTTTTCTTCTTCTTTGTGTTTGTGGGTAAGCAATTAAAAAAACTGGGTCACTGATTATTGAACTTGTGCTTGCGCACAGAAGCACATTGGTATCATACAATATTGGATCATTCTTTTGATGGCTCACTGTGGAGCACACTTCAGGTTTCTTGATTAGAGGGGAAAGGAATGGGATGAGGAAAGCAAGAGATCTTCTGTTTATTGATGTCCTCCATGAAATGAATGGTAGAATGTATGGTTAGCAGGTAAGTGGCATATTGCCGCATGAACAGTATCAGCAAAAAGGAGCCAATTGCACACTAAGTTCAGTGATTGCGTCAAGCTTAAGAAAAGGGTTTCTGATTGGCATGCAGAGCTGACGTAAAAGCCATTTCATCAAATAAAGTGCTCCTACCATACAAAACCAATCAGAGTGATAACTCACATAATCTCATCTCAGGCACCAATAGCATGAAATAAATAACGCATGGTCCCCGACAGTGACTGTAGTTTGAGATGACTGACAGCCAGTGGGACCTGTAAACCCTCCCAAGGCAAACTGGTTACCGCCTCCATCGGTATATGGGCTGTCACTAATATTGGGAGGATGTCAGACCCATTCTTGTTGCCAAATCAAATGTGAACATCAGTCTTGTAGGGCTGCTTGGAGCATGAAACATCCATTATCCTCGTCGTTTGATGTTAAATCATTTTGGTCTTTGGTCTCCAGGGTAGCACCAACTAGTTCCAGTGCACTGCCATGACCATGGGGTTTGTTTGTGTCCTCTCTCTTGATAAAAAGAGCCAGAGACTATTAGACCAATAGATAGCGCAAATGATCGGTAGGCAGATAGATAGAAAGACAGACGGACAGGTGATTCACTGCAAGCTTAAAATCATCAAGCTAATGACATATCCCCCAGATGTCTGGAGTCCAGGCAGCGTCTTTGCTGTTATCCAAACAAACAAGAGCTCACATCTCTACTCAGCTTCCTGTCTCACAGCCTTGTTTCCTTGGCAACCATGTCAGATGAATTGAGAGGGGGACTGGCGCCCTCCAGAGAGCCAATCCTCTCCCATCTAAAGTTTGTCTCACTCTGGGTCATGTGACACCTGTTCCCATGACAACCAGGTTGGAGGGCAGTGTGGATATCACTTTGATCAGGAAAAAATACCACACATGCCAGCAAGCAACCTCGAAATCAAGGGGATGAAGATACAGAGCTGCCAACTTTTCAAAAAACCTTGGAGTGAGATTTTGTCGGGGGTGACCAAAATGTTGCCGCGCACGCAGCCACACACGTTGGTGGCTCAAATATCAGGAAATTTGAATTAATGTGGCGTTGTACCCATGTTGTACCCGGCATTCTGGCCTGGCAAAGGTCTTTTACGAGGCATCTTTGCTACCTTAAATAATTAAAATGTTTTTTAATAACTACTCTCATTTTCAAAAACATGCCTAATTCTATTGCACAAATGTCCTGTCTTTATGTTAAATTCTTTATAATACATCTTACTTGTTCAAAGAGCTGTTTGGAAAATTTTTGAGAGGGTCCTTTTCCTAGGCCTGCAAATAAAGTGATAAATGCTATGTGGGCAGCTTTAATCAACAATGCTCTGATGTTTTGAGCATGCAGTATACCAAGAGGTTAACAAGGTGCTCTCCTGCTGCTCCTTATGACAGCTAAGTTTACATCACCACACAAAATCACACGCACAAACACAACACATTATTTCAAGATTTAAAGTTTAAGAGAGTGAGAACTTAATTGAACCACATGTCATTAACAGGGCTCTCAAGTTTTGAAGACGGGCAAGAGTGACATATCTATCCAGGATGCTTTATTTTCATTGGTTGCTGGATGAAATCTTACCCAGATACAACAGATACGTTTTTTTCTGATTGGCTATTGTGTAGCCCATTTCTTATTTTTGATTGGCTGATAAGTGGCACCTCACAGCAGAACTCCAGGGGGGAGCGCTTGATTTCTCCACGGTGAGGGCAGCGCGGCTCATGTTTGCGTGCTGCGGCACATTAAAACGTTAAATAGCCGAGAGTTTTTTCAGCGTGAGAAATACGATGTGTGGCGGGAGTGCGTGACGTAAGACCGAAATGCGTGACACTTGAGAGCCCTGCATTAACACACCGTAATCTCTGCTCGTTGTGTCTGTTTGAAAATCTTCTTCTGTTGCTAACTTCGGGACTCTTTGGGGTAAATAGGATGTCTATGCAGCGAATAGGTTTATAGATGCGCTCCTTAGCGCCATCTATCGTCATGAGTTTGAAAAGAAACCAACGCGCCTCGGCCCAAAATCAGAATTTCTTTTGCCGTGAGATATTGGTTGTGTGGCGTGAGAGCGTGTGAAAACATGCAAAAGCGTGTCACACAGCGAAACCGTGAGAGTTGGTAGCTCTGCAGATATGCAATGGCTCTTTATGAGGGTGTAATAACCTCATGTCCGATCATTTATAAAAGACTTTGATTCGCTCTAGCCCAGGAATAGTAGAAATTATTACATTTAATAAACTAAGAGTAAAACAAAACATATTTGAGCAAGTCGGTATAATCTACGGTATCTTTAATGGAGGGGGAAAAAATGAAAAAGATGATGATCCGATTGATCTAAATTGTTTCATCTGTTGTCTCTGTAAAAGCGGATCACAAGAGCCGATCAGATGACGCAAAACACACCAGACAATTGTTCTATGCATAACTAAAATAGCTTCACCGGAGTTGTGTGTTATCCATCTAAAGCCTGTTTTACACAGCCCGTTCAAGGTGGAAATGTTGGGTTGGGTTCAGTGTAAAAAAGCAAATGAGGGGTCTTCTTTACAGCAGTGTTGCGGGATCTGTGTATAAAAAGGGATTATGAGGGAGTGGAATATGTTGCACATGTGGCCTATCAAGTCAGAATAGTTTAAAATCTTATTTTTTATATACAATGTTGTGAAGAAAAGTTGAATAAATGAATGATGCATGCAAATAGAAGACTTAAAATAAAGCCCTTGATCTGCAATCGTTATAGGCAGATACTGCAACTAGCGATCGGTGACCCTTAAACATACAAGGAATCAAAATGCTCACAAGCAACAATTCTGAATTCTCTTTTTATATATGAGCTCAAGAGAAAGCTTAAAGGGTACCTGTAGTGCAAAACAATATGTAGCCAGATCAAAAGATAATGTGTTTCTAAAGGTTATTCATGCACTGACGGTCCAGTATTCAATAACAATACGTAGTTTAGGCTGTTCAAAGTCCCTCAACTCCGACAAGCTTCATTGCACTGGTGCTTGAATATGGCGCAGGTGGTGTGACGTCACATCGTTGATAGATCGACAGCCAGCCACAGCGGATGTGTTCAGAAACCAATGTAAACAACGTCGAGCGCTCGCAAACAAATGCTGAGAACTTGATAATAATATGGACGATGAAAGATTGTCTGATTCAGCAACTGGATACTTGTTTGAACCTTTAAAAGCAGACTATCCCCATTTAGTTAATTGTGACAGCGATGATAGCGATGATTCTGATGAAGTTGATGCCGAAGGACCGCCGGTACAGATGCTTCACCGTGCGGACCGTGCACGCAAGTCGGCGGACGTTTGGTGCAGTTGTGGGAAATGTGCCACAAAAAACAGACATAGAGTGCATTTGTTGTAAAGAGCACAAACTTATGTCCGATGATATAGTGTCATTAGACCTCATCTGCTTCACACAAAAGCGTGAGCTTGATAGCTACATCGCGCATAAACCAGCGCTGGAGATGTCTTTCATTGATGCAATGTTCGCCGACATGTTCGGGGTGCTAGTGACTTTTTCTTTGCTCCGTCCGTCCCGATGCGCGCAAACCGGTGTCGGAGCTCCGCGCGCAGACGGCGGGCAGAGGACTGTCAACGCAACACGTAGAGACAGAAATGACGTGCTTCTGCTGTAATGTGGCGCTATAGAGAAAGTGACAGGGGGGCGGGCCAATTTTTTTTAATGTCATGCGATCTACCAATACTACGCCGCGATCGACTGGCAGGTCGCCGCGATCGACGTATTGAGCACCCCTGATATAGATTGTGTAATTCTTGAGGCCACCGATCTATCCCAAGAAGCAACGCGTGTAGAAGTGGCTCCGGATTGGCTGAATTCCTTTCAACGACTCTACGTCATAGTTAGCTTTGAGCTGGAGTAAATAACTAGCAAAATGGCAGCGCCCTGAAGCGTTCACGGACTCGGAATGTTGACAAAGAAATGTAAATCCTCGGGCTATGCGTGACTTGTTGACAATAGCGGCGGGGTAAATATGATTTATTTGATGCGCCGAATGGATGTAGCACGTTGTTGTTTTGCACTACAGGTACCCTTTAAAGTAATTGCTTTAATACAATGGGCAGGTAACATGATGGCCGTAGAATAAGTTAAAGATTGCGTAGATGCCTCAGCTCACAGCAGCATTAATCACCAGCAGCAGTCAAAAAAACAGATTATTTTTTTGTGAGCAGGTGGCCTTAAAGCCTTAAAGGTCTTTTGGTCTATGATAAGCATTTGGCCTTTCTAAGCCTTTGAGCTCTCACAAACAAAGAACCATCCCAAACCTTTGGGCTGAGGTAAATGGTTGACTTTTCCAAGCCTTTTAGTCTGCACAAAGCTGTTGGAAAGCGTCCATCAGATAAGAGGTTCCCATGGGCATCCTTTCAATAAAATATGTGACGGGCAACAAATTGGCTTTAGACACCTGTCGTAATATAGAAAAGGCCAGTCATTGCTCTGCTCTAGAGTTGTCACAAGACACTGGTATTAGCAGTAAATTATTAAGAGTAAAGGCAATGGAAAAAATATCAATAAAGAGCAATACCTCCTCACTCATGGACACCAAAGCACAAGTTATGTACAGCACACTTCTCATGATGAAAAAATAGCTCACATCTGGCCCATAAAAACAAAAGGAGAGATCACTCCAAGTGTTTTCCTATTAATGTCAAAAGGAAGCAAATGGAGCAGGGTTATATTTCAGCTGCTATAGTTTCACATTGAAAAGGCAGGCCAAGAGGACACACACACACACATACTCTTTGATCTCTGCACAGTCCTGACCTGCAGAAATGTTAAATAAAAAGAATTGGGCTCCAGCAAAGTGCACATTTTATTTCAATCAAAAACATGATAAACTCCTACAAACGGTCTCAAAGGAATTTGACTGGCCTTTAAACCATCCATATTTAAAGTCCCAATAAACAGAGATGTTAAATTTAATGAAGTATCCTGAGGCAAAGCTATGCAACATTTGGTCGGATGTTTGGCCTCCGCCTCTGGCCAAGTTATCAAGTAGTGTGGCTCAACTGTGAGATAACATGACCATTCATTTGCTGCAGTCTCTTATCGAATGCCATTATTAATTGAGTGTGAAAGGAATATTACATATAAAATGAAATACTAAGTTAATGACATGTGACATTTTAATTCTGTATAATGCCAAAACAGTTAATAGTGTAATGCCATTAACAAAATCATATTTGATGTATTTTCTTTGGTAATTCAGAGACGCAGGAAATGCTAAAGAAAACGACTGCACACACTGGACGATTACAAGTGCCTTGCTACAAATCCATTAAAGTGAGTTGTACCAGAGCTCTGACCATGACTCAATAAAGAACACAACAATATAGAGGAAGGAGTCATCATAGGCTTTCAGCACAATTAAGTTTAGCAAGAACCCCCCCCCCCCCCCCGGTTGTAGTTTTTTCTTTCTTACATGCACCAGTAAATGCACACATTTTTGCTTACTTCACTTTCTTCATGCCATAATAGTAATAGAGTTATTATCAATACATAGTGTGCATGGTACATCAAAACTGTTCATCCCACTAATGCAGATGAAGTGTTAAATAGTAGCCAGGGCTGTCAATAATGAAGAACGGTGGCCAGTGTTTCCTAATATGAACCAAGACTGTAGCAAAGTCCATTTTGTCCCGCCACATTCAGGTGGGCTTGCTGGTCCTTTCCATGTCCATTTCCTCTAAAGAGAACTTAAGTACTCGCGGCGCCCTCTCTCCCTTTGGGGAGTGACCACCAACTGTTCCCAGCGTGACTGTTAACTGAGTTGGACTTCCATCAGTGTGTGAACTAGTCTGCAATGCCCTAGACCCGTCTTGAAACACAGACATGTTATCTTGTTTTGTGAATATGTCTTTTTTGCTGTGTCATCAACATTTATATTGAAACAAACAATGAGTTTATGGTTGAATTATTTACTGCAGCACAGTGTACGACTAATATGTTTCAATTAAAAGTGAAAAATTCAAATATAGGAATATATATAAATATATATTTATAAATGATTAGATTATTGATGGATTATTGTGTTCATTACAAAAGTACAGTACTTGAATAGCATACATGTACTTAGCACTTTGATCCCTTTTAGAAAGCAAAACAAATTTGACAACAGCACAAAGTTCTTCATAGTTCTAGCTTCTTAATTGTGTCCTCATAGTGGATCTAATTGATGCAATCAACTTAAAAATTGTCAACTTTCCTTTACAGGGAGAATGGCCGTAGACCGCCGAGAGAGCCGAGGTCCACCCAGCATCCTGTGGGAATCATTGAATATGGCCTATATTGAGCATCCTGGCTTTTGTTGTTCTTGCATAATATAAACACTGCATACACCACAGATACACTTTCTGGGTAGTACTATTTTCTTTCAGCTGGAAGCACCAACACTAGCCAACTAGCCTTCAACACCTGGGATGATGAAGACAGCTCCCCTGGGCAGCATAGCCAGGTACCTCCGTGTACCAAGACAATACCGCTGGCTGGATGTCACACAGTTCATCTGCTACAAGAGCTGACCAGAAGGTTATAGTGGAAAGGTTTGTGCTGCATTCTTTTTGAACTTGGAAGCTCAGAGCTGCACGATGGGAGCAAATAAAGGAGCAAGCAGTAACCCGGGTGCTTGGAAAACGCTGTCACGAGCATAGACACAGTACTGGAACACAAAGGAAATCCAGTATTGCTCAACTCATTTTAAACGGGAAGATTATAGACACTGTTAAACACACACTGTGCAACATTTAGGGGGGTTTATTGGCAGAAATTGAATAAAATATTCCTAATTATGTTTTAATCAGTGTATAATCACCGAAAACTACAAATATTAATGTTTTTTCTGAGGTCATATTCCAGAGACCTCCATCTTGCACCGCCATGTTTTTCCAGCAGCCTAAAACGGACACTGATGCAAAAATAATAAAGATCCTAGTATTGAGAAGCCTCCACATTACTGGTCCTTTTTAATGTTTTAATGTTATATATTATCACATGTGCGCAACCCCCCCCCCTCCCCCCCTGATGTGGAAGAACCAAGTAATGATAAGAGTAGCCTCTTGTTGAACTAAAGGGGAGGGAGGGGCTCAAACAATGTCAGTTTAAGAAAAGCACAATTATTCAGAGAGAAGGAAATGGCACAAACTAAAAAGAAACAGGCTTGCTTCACAGCCAACCTACCTATGAATTATTGAGAAAACTGGTTTGGATCTCTTGCATATTTCTGTGATATTCTACAATGGCTGATCTGATATGAGCCGAGTTAATGCTGTTGTAGTTGAGTTTCAGCATGACACTATATGCCATGGGCTACAAATTCGGCAAGCTTACCTTTCAAAACATGACAAATTGTATACTAACCTGTGGGGGAAAAAATAATTAACATAAATAAAAAACATAACCAAAAACATTATGACAACCACATATTCACTTCATTACGTATCATCTGTTTCATTACAGAGGAAAAAAAAAATTTATTCCCGTAGATAAATTGAAAGAGAATGTGTTCTGTATTGCATACAAGAGATGTTTAATTGTTGAGTGTGCTGAAATGTGTTTAAATGGAAAAAGTGTTTGGCCTTGTATATGTCGTCAATAGCCGACTATTGCACATCTGTGCATATGGTAATTGAAACGCTCAAAGGCCCAAATGTCTTTTAATAAAATGTGAATTATTATATTATTTATATACAGTTGGGATTCATTAAGGGGCATTTTTACAACAGATATATAGCCTCAGAACCAGCACTGTATTTATAATTGGTCCATAATGCATCATAATCCATGTTTACATCCATTTGTAGCCTCTATAGCCACAAATATAGAGTCACACGCATGGCTAAAAATGGATCCATAATGGAAGCACCAGTTCATGGATCAAATCTACCTGGAAAGTGGCTGTCTTGAACATATCTCAACTGGAGAAAAATAATGAGGTAAAACACTGGGTTAAATTATACATCCATTCCCTGACCATTTTCACCCTGCAAGAGAGCCAAGCCTTCTAATCTTATCATAAAGTCAATATAATGAGGATGCAAATGCTATCGGAATCGTCAGTATGACTTATTTAATTCTCCGCCTAAAAGCAGATTAATTTGATTAAATCTCCATATCTGTATTGAGAGAAGATTACACCTGTACCAAATTATAAGAAACTAGAATGGGCACTCGGTAGAGCGCATACCTTCGCATATCACAAGATTGGGCATTGAATTATGAACATTTTGGCATTAGTTGCATGCCAATTGGACAAAAATGTATCGTGCTATGGTAAAAAAAGAGTTTGACCTTTCCATGACCTTGACCTTGACCTTTGACCCGATCGATCCCAAAATCTAATCAACTGGTCCCCGGATAATAAACAATCATCCCACCAAATTTCATGCGATTCGGTTCAATACTTTTTGAGATTTGCGAATAACACGCATACAAATAAATAAATAAATAAATACACGGCGATCAAAACATAACCTTCCGGCATTTTCAATGCGAAGGTAAATATAGTGTCACTGTTAACAGTGACACGAAAGAGCTTACAAGCTAATCATTGGAGGTGTGACAAAGTGATCACGGTCAACCATGGATTTTCAGTTTCAGGCTGCTAGTTGAACTCTAAATGACTGTACCAACATGATCTTTTGCAAGGCATTAAATGCAATGATTTTCTGGGGGTTTGTATGTTAGTTATAAAAGTGTATCTTCACCCCCAGGTCTGAGCCCAAGTCCACCCACTTTATGATTTATAAATATGCAAAAAAGTGAGCATGGGGCTGAGAGCTAAAACCACGGCCACTTCCGATTGAAGAAATCCTTAACACAGCTATATGACAGCGACAGGAGCTTGGGAAATTGTGATATGGCATGGAGCAATGCATTTGATGGATTTACTTTTCAACACACTAAAATAAATCTAACGGCATGTAATAAATGTCAATATCAACACCAGCATTTATGTGTTTCGTCACAATACAGTCACATCATTTAGTTTATTGCTTGAAAGACACGTTTAAGTGTGCAGTTAATCTTTAATAGACAGTATGCCCAATGCAATCACCTCCTAGGAGGCTTCAGTTATTCCATTAAGATGGGTCACATTAAGCAATATTCAGATTATGTGTACCAAACATATGCTGTCTTTGACAGAGGAAGGAGAGTCATTCTGAGCGTTATCTCCTGTGTGGAAGACTGAATCATTTTTTTGTTTCACATTTCAATTTCATCAATCTAATCTTCAGAACCTCAAGTCAAAAAAGGTTAACCCCATCACCATGTATCAAAACAGAGGATTGGGACCTCTTATAACATCCAAATTAATTACCTTCGCATTGAAAATGCCGGAAGGTTATGTTTTGATCGCCGTGTATTTATTTATTTATTTATTTATTTGTATGCGTGTTATTCGCAAAACTCAAAAAGTATTGAACCGAATCGCATGCAATTTGGTGGGATGATTGTTTATTATCCGGGGACCAGTTGATTAGATTTTGGGATCGATCGGGTCAATGGTCAAGGTCAAAGGTCATGAACAGGTCCAAATCTTTCGCAGAACTCAAAAAGTATTGAACCGAATCGCATGAAATTTGGTGGGATGACTGTTTATTATCCGGGGACCAGTTGATTAGATTTTGGGATCGATCGGGTCAAAGGTCAAGGTCAAAGGTCATGAACAGGTCAAATCTTCTTGAATCACATGGAATTTGGTGGGATGATTGGTTATTATCCGGGGACCATTTGATTAGATTTTGGGATCAATCGGGTCAAAGGTCAAGGTCAAGGTCATGGAAAGGTCAAAATCTTTTTTTTACCATAGCACGATACATTTTTGTCCAATTGGCATGCAACTAATGCCAAAATGTTCATAATTCAATGCCCAATCTTGTGATATGTGAAGGTATGCGCTCTACCGAGTGCCCGTTCTAGTTTAACATGTTTTTATAAGGTTCTTTATACAGGATTCAGAGCATTAATATAGCAGCAGACAGCTATTTGCAACTTTGTTCACATGGCCAACCCCGAGTTTCATGTTTGCGTCCCCAGTGGCCGCCACATTGTACTGCGGCCATAAGTCAGAGGATTTCCACCCACCCTCCGATTCCTCTCCAGGAAAAACACTGTTTGTTCTGTCAGCACTGTTGCCATTATATGAACTGTTCAATTCCTGAGAGCTGGCATCTTCTGGTCAGTCGGTTTGCCATGATCTTGTACCACCAAATTCGCATGAGTCGGGCAATCGACTCACTAAATGCGGGGCTACTTGTGGTTCCTAGAGTCTTAAATAGTAGGCTGGGAGCCAAAGCCTTCAGTTATCAAGCTCCTCTTTTATGGAACCAGCTTCCACTTTCAGTCCAGGAGGCAGAAACAGTCACCTCATTTAAGAGTAGACTTAAGACTTTCCTCTTTAATAGTGCTTATAGTTAGGGCTGCATTTGGTTTGCCCTGGTCCAGCCCTTAGGTATGCTGCTATAGGCTTATAGGCTGCTGGGGGACGTTTTAGGATACACTGACCACCTATCTCGTCTTCTCTCTCTACTTATGGATGAATTTACATCTCTCCATTGCACATTACTAACTCTGCTTCCTCCCTGGAGTCTTTGTGACTTCACGTCTCATAAGGTCCATTGGACCTGGTTGGGTCTGATGCCATGGCCCTGCTGATGCGCCCCGCCCAACCCTCCCTTCTCTCGACCACCTTCTGTCTCATGGATTGTGGAGTTCTGCATTGTGGTCCATGCCGACTATTAACTTTTCATACATTGTCATATTTATTGAATGTGTTTATGTAACTCTGTAATGCTGTTCATTATGTACACATGAAATCTATTGCTTCCTTCTATCCGGGGAGAGGGATCCCCCTCTGTTGCTGTCCTGAAGGTTTCTTCCCTTTTTTCCCTATGAAAATGTTTTTTCTATTTCTTAAGAGTTTTTCCTGATGCGATGTGAGGTTCTGGGACAGGGATGTCATAAGTGTACAGATGGTAGAGCCCTCTCAGGCAAATTTGTGATGTTGGGCTATATAAAATAAACTGAATTTAATTGAATCGTTGGATTTACTCTAATAAGGAGAAGGGCACTTCTTATTACAACTATTTTGGAGTGGAAAGGCTGTGCTTTGTGTGTGTGAGAGAGAGAAAGACAGAGACGGGGAGAGACAGAGCTCCAGCCTTAGTGAAAGCTTACTTGTATTGCTGCACATTTTTAAACACAAGAAAATGGGGGAGAAAAAGAGCTCTTTGGACCACTCCAGCTTTAGCTGCTTCCTCGTGGGAGGAGAGCCTCATTTTTGTTTCTCTCGCATCGACCAATTGATTGAAATTCCATCTACTCTTCAACCAGTCAACTAAGATGTTCTATTGTTGACTACAGACCTACAACTGTGTAATGAGCACCTTTCCCATATGCACTCACATTGTGGGTTTATCCAGTTTATTTTGTTATGAAATAACTTTCGAGAAAAGAAATAGGCTTTTTAACTCAGAGGGCAGCTTGGTTACATACTATATAAATATACAAGTTATTATGTGAAAATGAACTTGTAGCTTAACATCTGTTACTTACAATTATGTCATGGATGTAACTGACACCTACACCTCAACAAACAGAACCCACTCGCTTTATCTGATGGCATAGTTGCCGCAGAGATGTCGCGGTGGTTGAAGTGGTGGGTGCACTTGATAAAGGTGGCCGTATTTCAGCTTGTTGACTCGACAGGAAGCGAAACTGCTGAAGCAACGTTTCAAAATGTATGACTTACAGTAACTCTGCTAAAGACGTACAAGTCATTGACTTTTGTTTTGTTTGTAGTGAATGGAGACTTCTTTGTTCGAGCTGATATTCATCTGCTGGCCTTTATTACGTTTGTTCCTGGCATTTATTCCTCTGCTGTGGAATCGGATGAGCTGTGAGACACATGTAACTGGGTGTATGTATGTGTATCTGTGTATGGAGACTGCCTAATGTATCTATTTTTAAAGCTTTGACATGTTTAGCCACAATAAACCGCAAGCATTTGTCAAAGAGAATTCCCGCATGGCTCCAACGTTGTTTGGTGCAGGCAGTCTACGGTGTGGAAATATGGTAACCCTCATTCTTTGAATAGTTTAAGGAATCGCAATAAAGTCAGGCAAAAGCAAGTGATTCACACTATTTCATCTCATTATAAATGCCTCAAGCACACCCATCAACTAGGAAACCAGGCAAGCGAGGGTTCAGTCATTAGAAAGACGGACCAGCAGCTGGAGGGCCTGGATTGAAGCCCGACCGTCATCCAATATTTCAACTGAAATGTCAATGAGCAAGGTGCTGACTCCTTACCACCTCCAGAGTCGCTACTCTATCTGCAGATAAATTGAATGTACCATAATTTAAGACTCACGGCTTATTTTCAGTTGCATGCTTTCTCGAAGGTCATTGAAGAAGAAACAGTGACTAGTGCCGGGGGACGTTTTAAGATGCACTGAGCACCTATCTCCTCTTTTTTTTTTCTCCTTAGGGATGAATTTTCATCTCTCCATCACACATTACTAACTCTGCTTTCTCCCCGGAGTCCTTTTGACGTCACGTCTCATGGGGTCATCGGACTCTATGAGACGGCATAGATCCTATCTGCCTGATGGATCATTGAGGTCTGGGTCGTGGAATTCCTGCTACCGACCACGCCACTGCCCTGTTGAGACTCCGCCCACTGTTGAGACTCCGCCCACTCCTCCTCCCCACCGCCATCTGCCTGATGGATCGTGGAGGTCTCCATCGTGGAATATGCCGACTATGAACTATTCATACACTCTGTCATATTCATTGAATGTATTTTAACTCTAAATCTGTCCTTCTGTACACATTACATCTATTGCACCTGTCCATCCTGGAGAGGGATCCTCCTCTGTTGCTCTCCTAAAGGTTTCTTCCCTTTTTTCCCCCTGAAGGGTTATTTGGGAGTTTTTCCTGATCCGATGTGAGGTTTTGGGGCAGGGATGTCTATGTGTACAGATTGTAAAGCACTCCGAGATAAATTTGTAATTTGTGAAATTGGGCTATACAAATTAACTGAATTGAATTTCATTGAATTGAATAGTGCTGGAAAGGAGTGAATTGTGACCTTTCCGTGATTCTTCCAGTGGTGACAACTGTTCCTTTGCGCTCACCCATATTTGTAATGTGCAATGAAGCATGTGCCCTGATGCCGCGTGTCGTTTCAAAAAGAAATGTGTCCAATCTCACATTTACCTGTGTTTTCTCACACTGGCACTCTGGCTTATTGTCCTTTCATTATATTAAAGGCAACTCCCATAGAACAAATAGTCTAGTCAAAGAAAGTATTCATAAAATTCAGAACAATTTCAACAAATTGCATGGAAATGTCCTAAAAAAGATTTCTGATATTCAGATTCCAATAGTTTTTGAAATTGAAAATAAGCTCCCAATCAGTATACCTAGTACAACTCCACACACTCTATCACAACATTTGTGGAGGCGATCCATTCCTGTTTTCTCATGACTAAATTACACCACCATGTGCTAATGCCACCAATCAAGACCACATCAGTGGAATACAGTATGGTGATGTCCTGAAATTCTGCACAAGCCTTTGCCATTCAGTTTTAAGCAATTAACCAGATAATTGAAAAGAGAAGTTTGTTTTTTTCCTAGCTCAGATACATTATTACATTCTCACTACCATCCATGTTCCATGCAATAATAACTAAATACATCATGGTTGTCAGGGCATGTCAAAAATAAGTGTACAAATATGTTCATAATAGACATGGTATAGTATGTTGAAAAAAAGGTATATCCTTATGATTATGCATATTACAAAGGAAGGGGATTAGCATTTGGATGACTTTTTGAACCTCATGTTTTCTAATGTCGGAATCCCACAGTAAAATGGGTATGTCTTATTTTACAGTACATGGGTTGGTTGGCACTCCAGATACTCACAGGCATGTGACCAAGCCCTGGTTGTATTACTCTAATAAATTAGAGCAGATTACTCAATGTCAAGACTATTAATACCATGTTATTGTACATTTTCAGTGCTATTGTGAACATAAGTGTATTTAGGACTCCACATTAATATTTGTACTTGGAGCTGTACTAGTGCTATTCAGAAATTGTTTTATTTTATAATAGGATTATCAGTATTTCTTAATTAAACTGTGAAATTGAAGACAAACTTGAAGATCCATAAAATGGATTTTACAATCATCTTAGATCCACGATTATTTTGGAAGAAAGAGTCCACCCTAACAGCCAGGTCAAAGTTGACTCTTGACTTACAAAGTATTCTTTTAGTCGGTCTACTGGATTTTTCCACATCTATCCATAGTTATGTGTGATTCACACCTCAATATCACATGAGCCTACAAGAGAAGTGCACTCTTATTTAGCTTTATACAGGATTGAATCCTCAAAGTTAACTTCAATTGCTACAAGAGAATTGCTGAAGAGAAACCTACAGCTATGAGCCGTGTCTTTTATTCACTATACCAGAGGGCTATAGGGCTGCCTTCAATGACTGCAAGAAAAGCCTGAACTCTGCTCTCATTAGCTTCACTGCACAACTATTTCTCTCACCATGACCCTTTCTCACCCCCTTTTTTACCTCTAAAGGTAGCATTGCACAACACAACAAGCTGTGATGCTGCACACATTGAATTGCTGGGTCTACACTTGACATATTCGCCATCTTACCTAGATGAGATTTCATTTTTCAGTCTTTCGGTCAATAAAAGACGAAAACACGACGAGCCCCATTTTAATTGTGCAAGTACAATGACGAGTGCTAAGCGGTAGGCCTTGAGCATGCAGACAGTGGCTGCGTCTCCCAGCACAACGGTTCTTTTGGTTGCACTCTCAGTCAGTCAAATCACCGGCCCCAAAACACGGCACAGCTAGACGAAGCAAGTTTCAACACAAAACCATCGCTGGTGGCTGCTCCCCCCACAATGCCCAATGTTATTGAAAGCTATTATTGAATGATAACACTTTCTGCAATAATTATACAATAATGATATTATGCATTGTGGTTTGGAGAGATGATGAACTGTAATCTCATGGTAATGTCTTTCTTGTAGAAGACATGGCTTTAAACAGAAGTCAGTGAAATACCAGCCCTGCTACAATAATGAAAATACATTTTTCTGAGACCGTGGCTCTAATTACTACTTAAATATTGATGCAAACATCTGGGGAAATGATAGTGTTAAATGTATGTAGAACCAACTACACTGGGAATAAAAAATATATTGTATATATTTTTTTGTTTCAACATCTTGCAAAGAAATAGAAAAATGATTTCTTCCTAACCACTTAATCTTGCTGCTAGTACATGATGGCACAGAATAGAAAATGCATGACTAAATAGCTGAGGTAAGGCATTGGAATAGAGAAAATAAATGAACATACACATGACAGGTCCAATTTATTTAAAGACTGCTAATTGAATTCTGTGGCAGCTGTGTCTGATTTGGCCTCGGCTGCTGGTGATTGGCAATCACTCAGCAGCCGAGGCCACCCTTATAAAAGCTGCCACTCGAGAGTGGAGAGGAGAGGTGAGCAGAGGCACGTGTTTTGCGGTCTGATTGGTGTCGTGTGTGGGCCAATAAAACATGTCTTGGAACCAAACCTCGTGCTGTCTGGCGGATCCTTGGTGCTGGGGGGGGAAACCCACGGGTGGCGGCCTCTGGCGTGCTACAAATTCAAAGTATCAAACTTAAGTATGTTCATAAGTATGTAGCACTATGCATTGTTTATATGGCAGATACAACAATATATGATTGGTATGATAGCTCAACACATTTAGGCTTCTTTCTAATGGTTTCATCATTATTACCAAGTCAACAATAAGTAAGGATGTAAAAGATAAGCAATCAAGTTTCCTCTTTAGAATCTGGCAATGAATATTCATAAGCTGGTACTGTAGATAGTATACAAAAAGATCCTTGCTTCAGAAGCTCAAAGTGCTATGCTCCACTCATCCCCTAGCAACTGGAATCCCCTTGGCAGGCGCCGACTGTGATGCCAACAAGCAGCTACTGATTGCCAGCTCGGTGCATATACTGAGATAGTCAGCCCAAAGCAAGGCTCTGCACAAGAGCAGAACGGTAGATGGAGGCCGACATGGAGAAGGGGTCTCACTCTGGGGGAAACTGTTTTGGAATGACTCCAAGTTTGTCAGTATATGGTTCCGTGGCTCATGTTTCTCTTCCCCTCACAGATACACTTTATTGTGTCCTGTAGACCTACCAACATTAATATTTAGCAAAAGCTTAGCAATAATCATCAAAACAAACAAGATTGACATAAAATCTATTAAACCGTTTACTACCGAATCATGCCACGCTGAGCCAAGCAAGAGCTGATGGTTGTTATCTCGAGGACAAAACGGCACAGTTTCAAAGATCATATGGGAATAGCACTGAGCACCATAGACACTCAGGCTCCCACTATTGTGACAAATAAATGACTGTGGTGAAGTTTTCATTCAAATTCAGTGGAAACCATTCAAAGTGATAGCGTCTATCCAGGTCAAATTGATCACAGCAGATGAAAGTTATAACTAATGTCTGTATTGCTTTTCTTTATTTCTTATGCAGATTATTGTATAATTATCCAGTGATGAACTGAACATCAGCAGCTGGAGAGCAGACAGGTTACTACAAAGAACAAATGTAGTAAAGTGAAAACTAACAAAACTATATTTAATTGACTTTTAGTTCAACATTTTTTTTCTCTATGTTGTTATGAATGAAAAAAACGAAAATGTAAGCGAACTATAATAACTATAAAATAATTATTTAAACAGCATTTGTCTATAAGTTATTTTGCTTTTTAATATATATATATATATCTAAATACATACACACACACACATACACGGTATATACAAAAGTATTTCAATGATGTAACCGTGATCACGATAAGCGCTTTCCACTGTAATGGCAACAATAGACAATATATAAATCTGTAATTGACAAAGTGTATTGTCCTATCTTTAACTACACAGACGGATGTACTTGGAGGTAGACGGATGATTTATGAGACTCCCACAAAATATTGATGTAGCATCTGATGTGTAGTGGGATGTTGTAACACTCTCATCTTGGAAACAGAAAACCCTCCTTTGGGGAACAGAGAGGAAGGCAGGTTAGAACAAGAAAAAACTGCAATATGTCAATTAAATCAATCATGAAGACTTCACACAACATACTCCCTGTTAAAGTCTTAATACCTGATGGAAGATTACAATAAAGACATTCATTAGTAGTACATCAGATGAAACTAAAACATGACATGAGCCTACCTGTTTCCTGGTGTCTTTGCGGTCTTTGAGACAATTGTGGGCTGAGTTTGGAGACATTAGTTCATTTGGGAGGTGTTTAGGGTGACATGGTTAAAATGTTCAAATGGGATTTAATGATCCAAAAATGTGCCCAGCTGCCAATGCTGAGGGAATGGTTGGCAGTCATTTGAAAGGCGCAGGAGAGTTAGGAGCTAAGGAAATGAAGTGGCTCAGGAACAGATGGAAAGGGAGAGATAGAGATTGGGAGTAAAGATAGCATGTCCTTAGGTAAATTATGCAACTTGCTAAAATAGGGACAACTATTAAAAGGTATGAGATAAAGAGAGATTGGGAAGAGAGAACGGAGAGAAATGAGATTGGCTTTCTGAACTAAGAGCCAAAGATTGAAGGGCTGAAATAATGGAAATATTTAGGAAAGACGAGATGGTTGAGAATAACCCAGTGTTCATATGACAATTAATCCTGACCATAGATTCATTTAAAATTGTGGGATCAGACAAATTTGGTTTGCATCTGGTATTTAAAATATTGTACCTATTTAAGAGTCAACAGAGGATTTCTTTTTCCATGTTACAACTGAAAAAAGCCAAGCGTCAAGAGAGCCTTGTTCATTTCTGTGTGACAGTAATTACAGACTTCTAGCTCTGGCTTCTACCACGCCGAGTACTGTCGCTCCAATGTGTGGCCTCGACTGCTGTGCAGAGCACTTCCTCTCTGATCCCCTCCATCAACGCACAGGAAGGAATGATGCCAGAGTGAGGAAAGGGTCAGGAAGAGCCGTCACCATTCCTGTCCACCCTGGATACGATCTGGACTGAAGACTTTCCTCTGGGACTGAGGTCACATCACCGCAACAGTTTGTTCCCACAAGATGTCACACTTCCAAAAACTCACCCGGAAACCTTCTTAGTCTCTTGATTCCCTGGGTGCCATCTTACTCTGTCTTAAACATAAAAGGATTTTTTATTTTTATTTATTTTTTACCCTCGTGTTTTTAGCTTAACTTTGATTGCATTATATTGCATCTGCAAATTCTTACCTGCATAAACTTGGAATTTCCGAACCTTAACTGTATGATGGGCATTTATATTATGCACGTCTATTTATTAAAAACATGGTCATGCTCCACATGCATGTCATCACAAGTTATTATACTGCCACTTATACCAGAATATTTACATCAAATGCAAGAAGAAGATTGTTGCACATTTATGAACGATTCACTTGATTTGGGATGATGTCATTATTTTAAGCACATCATTAACCACTGCTAAAGACAGATATTAGTACATTGTTAGGCAATACCTAGTCTATGCATTTAACACATTTTCTGTCTATGCATTTAGGTAAATTTACTCACAACACTTGTTAAATCTTTGATATTGTGTTATAAACTGTTTATAGCATTTTAATAAACATTAGCAAATATATTGATCTTGTACATCAAATTAAAGAAGACAACTTGGGCTACAAGTATCAGTGAGCGATTTCAACACAACTCAAACACCAACTGAAATAAAAATTAAAATATCATAATCAGAATTGTGTCAGGTGTCGGCCCACTCAGAACGTTTCCAGAGCTAGCGACAAGTAACTTCGTGCTATCGTAAAAACGAGATGTTAGAAAGCAAGAGGACTTCACACAGATTCTAAATATCTTTACAGAATCCTTCTGCACCAAAGTATCACGGAGATATGAGCCAAAGGACACATAAATAGTAATCTCTTCATAGCTTTACAGCCAGCAAATTCAACTTACTTTTGTTCTTGAGAAGAAGAAAAAACGTTTCTCTCCTCTGCATTCCACCTGGCATGGCTTCAGTGTGTGTGTATGTCCCTTTAACCCTCCTGTTACCTTTACATTTACGAACATATTTTACCCTTGGGGTCAATTTGACCCCAGCAATTAAAACCTCCAGAAAATTATTAGAATTAATATTGTTTCCCAAGTTTAAGTGTGAGGTACTTTATGTTTGTTTGTTGATTACCTAAATAGCCCTTTAAATATATAAAAAAGTTGATGTTTCTTATATGTTTGACACAGTGAAAAACAGCCTGGGGTCAAATTGACCCCAAAGAACACCGACATTAAACATTGAATGGGGTCAAATTGACCCTAAAGGTAACAGGAGGGTTAAAAATCAGGCGTCATAGTGGGGATGTGTCATCGTCAGCTGTCAGGAAGTTCAATTTCAGCTAATCGGATTTCATATTTTAAATATGGCGACGCCTTTCTGTCTTCTATTGGCTAACAGTGCTGTCAATCTTGTCTTTCTTGGAACCGATTGATTCTATTGGCTCTAAGGATTCCAAAGACGTGTCGTTTTTTTAAATCCTCCCTTCCCCAGTGGAGACATCTGCACTGTGACAGATCCAAAAAACGTCTTTACGCACAGTATGCACGCGCACGTGCACTTTGTTTGATCATTTTTATTAGCTTTGGTTTACTGTTTTAAAGCCACCGAACGATGTATTTGGATGTATTGAACACCAAAAGTAAAAGTGAAAGTGAAATAAATGGATTGGTACATTCTATTTTCATAGAAGTTTCATCTTTATTTACTCTTAACCAGTAACATACAGGACTGTCTCAGAAAATTAGAATATTGTGATGAAGTTCTTCATTTTCTGTAATGCAATTAAAAAAACAAAAATGTCATGCATTCTGGATTCATTACAAATCAAGAAAACTCAAATATCCTATCTCTAAATATTAGAATATCATGAAAAAGTATACTAGTAGGGTATTAAACAAATCACTTGAATTGTCTAATTAACTCGAAACACCTGCAAGGGTTTCCTGAGCCTTGACAAACACTCAGCTGTTATAAATCTTACTTGGTCTGAGGAAATATTAAAATTTTATGAGATAGGATTTTAGAGTTTTCTTAAGCTGTAAGCCATAATCAGCAATATTAAAAGAATAAAAGGCTTGCAATATTTCAGTTGATTTGTAATGAATCCAGAATGCATGACATTTTTGTTTTTTTAATTGCATTACAGAAAATAAAGAACTTTATCACAATATTCTAATTTTCTGAGACAGTCCTGTATATACTAATATTTACACATCTGAACAAAAGCTGACATGTGTTGCCTTTCTTAGAACACCAACATTATTCAAACAGCTTTTGTGGTTGCAGAGCTACACCCTTTTTAGTTTGGGTATGTCATTTCGAGCAGAAAGCTCAAAAATCGGGTGGGGCTCAAAAGGTTAACCCAAACATAATGTCTACTCTGCATGACTGCACCTGGCATAGCGAATGCAGACGTATTGGATCATCTTCATATACTGGTATCCATTCTTGTTTACTTAAACAACTTAACTTGACCTAGATTGACTATAACAACAACAACAACAACTGTGAGCCATCTAGTTAATTTATAAATAGACCAATATTTCTTTTAGACATGCCGTCAGGCCATAGCAACACCTGCTGGGAGCAGGGAAAAGAGTTGCTATACATTGGATATGACTGCACCAGGCCAATCCTGTTTTTCACTCCTTCATATGAACAACCACATGAAGGAGACCATTGTGTGGCAAACCAAAAGGGCAGAAGTTCACAGGCTTACCTTGGGGGATGATAGGGTTCATGTAGTGCCAGGTCCTACAAGTCACACTTGAAATTACCCTCAATATTTCCCTTCTATCTATGTTCAAATGGAGGAAGGGTTGATTTATTTTACGGTAATACATCTTTTTTTCTGCTAATCACATGTGGGATTTGCAAATGAGCCCATCATTGTAAGATGTTTAGCTGTATTTGAAAGCTCACTTGATGCTTAGAAGGTGTTTAGGGAATTTTAAGTTAGCTGCTAAGGGAAAAATTATTATTTTGTGTGCTTGCTTATGCTTTTCTCCTTCTCATTAGAAACAGCCATATTGGTCTGTTTTTACTCCCGGTATCTTTACATTTTATTCATATCTTACCGATCTGATACAAACAAACTGCAGTAGAAGGCTTTCTTCTTTATGACTAATTTGAAAGATAGTCTTGCTATAATGTAACTTGACCAGATCTGAGAAGAATAATTCCAGATGTGAGTGATTTGTAACACTGAACCACGTGAAGCAGTCATTTTTTAATTTCACAAAATACTGGGCAGGTGACTGGATGAACCAAGTGGCAATCAATCTCTTGCCGAAGAGAGTCTGGAGAAGAGCGCAGACATCTTTTCCATCCAGAAAAGAGAGTGCCGTTGTTGTTGAAAAGGAACAGTTGCCGCTCTGTGTCGTTTCGCACACACCTAAGCTGTGAAAATACTTCATACCTACAAGCGCACAACAACAACAAAACATCAATATCTACTGATTATAACGAGTAATAAGAGGATCAGAGCCATGGCTGCTGTGTTTTAAAAGCATTGTTTGAGGCTCCTCTGTTTACTTGCACTTAGAAGAAAATTGTGCTACAATGATGGCTTTAGAACAAAGAAAACCGAAGCAAACAAGCAGGATTGTAATCAACTTTAAAAATGGTAGTTGGTGCAAAGCAGCACACAAATTACTTACAGTACGTGCAATCAGTATAGCAATCAACCAGCATTAAACTGAAATATAACACTTCAAAACATTTTTGTTTTCATGTTTTTGTGTGAAAACTGCTTTTTCTCACCACGCGTTTGACAAATTGCAATGCCTGATGCGTTTATTCCAAGTGAGTGAAATATCCGTATGTAAATCGGAAAAGTCAAAGTATCCTTGGAGAAGGTACTGAACCCCAAATGTGTGTGTGAAGGAGCATTCACCTTAAATCCTGTTGGGCAAGTTGACACTTTGTATGGCAGATCTGGCATCAGAGTATGAATGTGAGTGCGAATGGATGGATGTTGACACGTTGTGCAAAACGCTTTGAAAGGTTGGAAGAATAGACAGACGCTGTATAAATGCAAGTCCATTTTCCAATTATTAAAATGACATCCAAATAAATAGAAGTATTATTTGGCCTGCAAAAAATTGGTTCACGCGTTCGTTACTTCGAGACTAGATTACTACAACTCCTTATTATCAGGCTGCTCTAATAAGTCTCTTAGGTCCCTCCAGTTGATCCAGAATGCTGCAGCTCGTGTTCTCACTAAAACTAAGAAAAGAGATCACATCACTCCTGCACTAGCTGCTCTGCACTGGCTCCCAGTAAAATCAAGAATCACTTTTAAAATTCTTCTCTTAACGTACAAAGCCTTGATTGGTGATGCACCACCAAAAAAATTCCTCGTTTGTGTAAACATTCCTGGCAATAAACGGTTTCTGATTCTGATATCTTAAGGAGCTTGTAGTACCATATTGCCCCACTAGAGAGGTGCGCTCACTAAATGCGGGACTACTTGTAGTCCCTAGAGTCTTAAAAAGTAGAATGGGAGCCAGAGCCTTCAGTTATCAAGCTCCTCTTTTATGGAACCAGCTTCCAATTTCAGTCCGGGAGGCAGACACAGTCACCTCGTTTAAGAGTAGACTTAAGACTTTCCTCTTTGACAGAGCTTATAGTTAGGGCTGAATCAGGTTCACCTGGTCCAGCCCCTTGATATGCTGCTATAGGCTTATAGCTGCCGGGGGACGTTTTAGGATGCACTGAGCTCCTATCTCCTCTTTTTTCTCTCCTTAGGGATGAATTTTCATCTCTCCATCACACATTACTAACTCTGCTTTCTCCCCGGAGTCCTTTTGACTTCACGTCTCATAGGGTCGTCGGACCCAGAAGGCATAGATCCTATCTGCTGATGGATCATCGAGGTCTGGGTCATGGAATTCCTGCTACCGACTACGCCACTATCCTGTTGAGACTCCACCCACTCCTCCTCTCTACCTCCATCTGCCTGATGGATCGTGGAGGTCTCCATCGTGGAATATGCCTACTACGAACTATTCATACACTCTGTCATATTCATTGAATGTATTGTAACTCTAAATCTGTCCTTCTGTACACATTACATCTATTGCACCTGTCCATCCTGGAGAGGGATCCTCCTCTGTTGCTCTCCTGAAGGTTTCTTCCTTTTTTTCCCCTGAAGGGTTATTTGGGAGTTTTTCCTGATCCGATGTGAGGTTTTGGGGCAGGGATGTCTATGTGTACAGATTGTAAAGCACTCCGAGACAAATTTGTAATTTGTGAAATTGGGCTATACAAATAAACTGAATTGAATTGAATTGTATATCTATTATTTTACCACCTGCATTGTGCTGGCATATAGTACCTCTTATATGTAAGTAAATTAACTTATCCTTTGTTCTTCCACTTTCTCAACAAAAAATTATCACTTGCACAAACCCCTTAAAAAGGTTGGTAATAAACGTAAAATATATATAAATTCCAAATTGCATAAATCTACCTTGATTCTAACCTGTAATGCCCTCTAATTCCATATCCTTTTTGTCATCACCACAAGAACAAGATAATTCTCTTCTTAGGCACTCAAACAGAGAGAGACATTTTCTCAGACACAGAAACGGTGTACCACCCCACACACCACTCCTAGCAGGGAGCTGGGAGATGGTATCATCAGTGCTTTTGCACTAAATTAAACAAATACACAGGAATAATTGCATATTTCTGTATTTTTTTCTCCAGGTACACAGAAGGCAGTTGTGAAGTATAAATCCAGCCTCTTCATATTCTAGTTAATTGAAAACTGAAAGCCGTAGACGTAAGCATCTTTTCACGACAAGCTTTGTGTCAACATAGTGATGTGTGGCATCTATTAGAATAATGTAATGTACTCTTAAGTTTTGAATATGAATGCCCAGCGGTATAAGCGTTGGGCATGTCCTTAGACAAACTGTGTCTGCTTCTCTAAAACATCCCACACTTCGTATTCTCATGGGTAGGAGTTATCACATGTAGGAAGTATAGAATTTAGGGTAAACAGTTGTTCCACCAGCTGTCTCCGATTCTTCCTCACCGTCAGCATGCTTACAATTAAGCACAGGCATCGACAGAAATGTGATCCTCACTGTTAAGAATTGCTTGCGTAATGAGGAAGTCATGAATAATACAGTGAGCAAGTAATAACGTAGCCATTATTAAGCCCTAATGCCCATTAGGAGTTGCTTTTAGTTGCAGCACTGTGTAATCAGCTAATGCTGACCAGGAAGGCTCACGAGCAATGAGCAGATGTTGTCCTGACCGGCTCTCTTTTCTCACAAGAATATGCCTTATTATATACAATTGTCTTTTGTCACTGATTGATGGAGATTTATATCACTTATATTCATATCCAGTTATTCAAAGCTTCATTGTCCCCAGACCTACCGTGATAAATGATGCGCATTCACTGTTTTTGTAATTGCTTTTTTCTTCTTCTCAATTTCCAATGCTTTTGCATAAGACCCCCCCACACACACACACACACACACACACACACATTGCTTCAAATGACAAGGCGTTGTTTGACATGCAGATCCTTTTATATTTGACATAGAGCAAACAGAATGAAAGCTGCTAACTTCAATACATATCTTCTTTAAACACTCAGAAGACGGGACGGGGTCTTGGTATTCTTCAAGGGCGGTGTGGGATTGGGTAGTGACTACTAATGACGAATGTAGTTTCTGACCTCTCAGATTGATATGCGACTTCACAGGATTCGGGCCTGCTGCCATGGATATTGCATCAAACCAGAGATCACTAAAAACGCACTTCCCTGCACCGAGTCAGTGATTAATCTTAAGATCAATTGTCTCTGACGCTATACAGCCTCAGAGTGACATTATCCCACCAGGTAGGTATTCATGAACAGAGATATTATAATAGACAGGAAGTAAGCAGACATATTCCTTCTGACTTCTTATGTGAAATCCATTTAAATTACAAAAGGAAAGTATAAATCACTTCCAGCGAGCATTTCCAGTTTGGAGCTCATATGCACATATTTTATTTTGCTCCCACCGTCATAAACTGCACACAGGTATAATTCCTCCCTAAAACGAATGATTCAGATTGAAGTATGGTTGTGATGTCTGCTTTCATTCTTGGAGTATTACACATGTGGCAGATGCAGGTTTTCAGACTATAAATTACAAACGTGAATGGTTCCACTACATAGACAGGTTAACCGATGGGACGTGCACAGTCCTGTGAGTCGTGTGCGATGGTCGCAACACACCGAAGTGAAATGTATTTTAGGTAGGCCTACTGACTAATTAGACAAAACAAATGACAGTCTTATCACTTATTTTTCCAAATAAGAAGATATTTAAAGTCGTTTCGGACAAACTGTCTGCAGTGACAGATCAAACGCAGTCATAAAAAACAAAGAACATGAATATAACTCCTAATCTCCTTTGGTTGTAGAGTACACAGTCACTCTCCTCTGGGAGTCTACAACTTGTTTTAAGCCTCCGCAGTGGAGCTTTGCTTTACAGCTCTGCTCCGCTTACACCGAGTACACTCATGCTCACATCTACACATTACGACGCACACGATACCTGAAGAATTACATACAGGAATCATGTATCAAATGTATCATCATAGTGTGTGTGGAAACACGCATTTCATTTACCTGGTAGTGCATAGAATTAGGTAAACTAGAAAAGGGGAGCATTCAGTTTTGATGCCCTCAAGAGGCAGGAATTCAAAACCAAAAACAGTTTATGAATGTCTCTACAGGAGACACTTAGAACACCATCAGTAGAGAGGGGTCTTTATTTACCTCTGCATATAAAAGCCAAACATCTTGTTGATCATTTGCCATAGCTGAAGAAACCAAAATAAATGTATAAATTTTTTTGCACAAAATGTGTATTTGAGAGAAGCAAATATAAGATAAGATGATAAGATATATACTTTATTAATCCCCAAGGGGAAATTAGTTCTCTGCATTTAACCCATCCTTAGTTATTAAGGAGCAGTGGGCTGCAGTGATGCGCCCGGGAAGCAACTGGGGGTTCAGTGCCTTGCTCAAGGACACTTCGACTTGCAACTAATGGGGAGAGCTGGGATCGAACCGACAACCTTGGGGTTGCAGGACGACCCCCTTACCCCACTGAGCTACAGCCGCCCTCTCCTTTGTGTTTCCACACGTACACTGGTTGCTTAGTTGAAGCCCTCGGAGGTTGTGAAAGCATCTCACTCATGCTGTTCTAGGTCTGAGAGGGCTGTGTGAACCCCTGTGCTCTTGGCATAGTTTTCTTCCCAAAATGTAAACACCTGCATCACTGCTGCGCTCCCACTAATTAAAACTCTGTCTGTCTAATGAGAGCCGTGCCTGTCAGGCCCCTCCACACACTCAATAAATCACCGCTCTTCAGGCCTGCTTTATCCCACCGTACGGAGCAGGATGTGTGCGTCTCTGAGATATATGCAACTCGGATAGCCTTTCCTGCACTCTTGTTTGTTTGTTCTCAGCATTCCATGAGAATTCATCGTCTTCTCCGCCACATCCGCTGAGTCACAACACGGGCAATGCGGAGTGGCAGCTCACACTAAATCTTCTCTGTTGGTGGCCATGGTTGCTATGCACGATTTCCCGAGACCATAGATACAATGAGACAGCTCGTATAACCAAACTGTAACCGTCCACTTAAAAAAGGTATACCGTGTAAGATTTATGTAAAAATGAACACCCACAATTTCAGTGTCGAGTGATAAATCTAAATCAAAAGAAAGCATAACCTCCACCTCCTTTCCAGACCGCACGATACGCATTCCCCCATTGAGCAAAACAAAGGCTATCAATTCTCAAATGGTTCAGCACTGAATAGGGGGAAGTAATTCACAGTACACCGAGTGACCACAACAATAGAAATCTCTTTCCATTGTAATACAATTCAATATTCCTGTGATAAATATAACCTTGCTAATATGATAAATTGTGGTTGACGCCGCGTTGCAGAAAGTGTGGGCTCAAGTCAATGGTATTTTTTAAAGCTGTAGCTTGTTGTGTTGGGAGGCATTTCTATTACAAATAATGGCTTCAAAACATGGACATAAAAAAACTGAAGTAGTTGCAACAAAAACTGCACACTTAAGGTAGTGCTTACCGGAGGGCTGCTGTATTGCTTTGCATTACATACGTTTACAGAATTGAAGACAATGCAGATTTCTAAATAATATACACCAGATTTGGTCCCACACATCACAGTTACATGCAAACCATGCAAGGTTCCTCCTCGTCTGAGTTGGTGTGGCAATATTGAATTCCATTACAAAGCAAATTGGATATGTTATTGCTGTTAACCCTATCACCATGATAGATAAACAACTGCTAAAAGAGACTATGAGGGCCATCGCTGGAGGTTTTCTTTGCCTGGCACAAAGAGGGATGCTACTAATCGGCTGCAGGCATGTTGCGAGTTGAGACTACATGTTGAGCTTCGGTGTTAATGGCCTAAGAGGAGGAGCAAAGATCATATGTGCAGTTAGCTTCTGTTTAGGGCTGGAGAGACATTTTATGTTGAACGCTAACCTCATATCTGGTGGTTTAAAAATTCATGAGAAAGCACAGGGAGGTAATGAGCCATTAAAGCAGTTTGCAACCAATTTCCTCACTGCTTATAAAAGACTGTGCTGAACGTATCGCATTCACTACTAAAGAGAGTGAGAGACTCAGTGTCAGATTCTCCTACATTGGACAAAGCATCGCACTATAGGTGCAAGTAAAAACGATTAGTAAATAGTAGCCTATGAAGACACCATCCAATCAATGTTACTTGGAGCGGCATACCTACAACAGATCAGATACAATTATATTCTAAATGACAACAGAGGGCTACACTGGGTGTGTAACGACTAGCGCGTTACAAATAGCTGCATCCCGGAGTGTGTTTTCACCCCTCAATACTATTTTCTTGGGTTTAATGGATGTAACTACAGTGATTGTGTGTTGAGCTCCAAACACTGCCATACTGTGTACTGCACTCGAATGCATTCTGTGTGTCGATAATGATAGAAGAGTGCTGCTGCGATATACTGGTGTGCTGCTTTAGCTACGCAGCTTGTGTACACGTAGTCTAAGGAAGCATAGAGTGACTGCTATCCAGAAGGAGTGAATATGTGATTACTGTGGAAATGTGGCATATGGAGAGTGAGGAAAATATCCAGCAAAGGACAAGCTGTGAAACATGTGGAAAATGGAATCTCTTTCATTCTTCATCGCTATGCAATTAGAAATAAATGATGGTTAACGCTCTGAGTGACAAAGAAACAGAGGAAGATGCAAAATAATTCAATCACTCTATTCCATGACTTCCAGGGTCTGGATTCTTCGTCAGTATGCTTGCTGGGCGAATCATGAATGAATTAGGAGATGTTTTTTTCCCCTGGTGCGCATTTCACCTCGACTGGAATGAAACACAGCTCCAGCCAGGATGAGTTCCCCTTTGCATTACGCAGCAAAGAGGAGCAACTGATCATTGTAAAGCAACAATACATTGTGAAAGTATCACCAAAGAAACACTTCAAAGTCAAGCTCAGGGTTTGTCTGAGAACTAGTGATTCAAAACTCAACGGCAACATTAGCCTATCCCAACCCACCATGATCTCATTACAGAGCTGGTAGGAGTGTGCAGTTTCCCCTTTTACGGATACCATCTGGACAATGGGCCATAAAGCTCAAATAAAGAATCATCAGCTGACCAAATTTCACAACTTGTTTGAAAATAACATATTCATAAGGCTTATTGTCCTAATTTCAGCATGGCACAACACAATTGAAGGTGGCACAGCTATTGTTAATCATATTCGTATCTGTGCCAAAAAACCACACGAAAAAAAACTTTGTACAAAGTGCCGTTTCTTACTGAAGAATTCTAACTCAATCTTGAAGAGAGCATTATCTCCCTTATAGAAAGCCAGAAATAAAAAAGACATGGAAACCCCCCAAAAGGCCGGGTTGAGCTCAAAACCATCCTGGGAAACTCACCAACCATCAAAGTTAGCTGTGTGCCTCTCTGATATGAATGCAGAGAAGTAACCTGGGATATACAGCACAACATGTTCAGGACAATCAAATACCTCATAACTACAAAGCATGGACTCGAGAACAGCTCGATAGCAATCAACCCCAGGAAAGTGCCGGGGCTCCAAGTTGATACATCGAAACAGCTTTCTGCAAGATGGCAATTAGTTATGCATACAAATCACTGGCTGACAGCAACGTCAACTTTCTTACAGTCTGAAAGAGCCAACGTCATCTTGTTGGGTTATTATGCATCCCCATTTATAAAAATATATACTTTGAGACAGCAGCTTGTACCGCAGTGTCCTATTTCAAGTCAAAGTTTACACGTTCTCCCCAAAAGGAATGCTGTAAAGCAGACTGATAAGCCATACTGCTACTGTGACTAGATATTCATTATTATTAAAAACTTCATGTGCATTTTAGTTATTGTGCCATGGTTTCATAGTTCCAAACCCATTGCTAGTGCAGTAATATCAAACAACCCCAGCTGAAAAATGATGAAAAGATCATTATATGCTCCCACCTCTTCTTAGAAGTGGTGATGAAGAGGCAGTGCACCGTTATGAAAAAGAGCAAAGATTCCTCAATAAAAGTCAATCATTAGTTGTGTGTTGAAGTCATGTGTGAAAAGAACTGTCGTAGATATGCTTTTGAACTTTATTTTGTATGTTCTTCCATCATAAGGGCAGAATACTAATTAGATGTAAGTTACGACTTTATGTGCTTGATTTCCAGAAGGATGAGTCTTGGCACGTATTGTTAATTAAGTCACATGTTCAGAACATTTTATAATGTCTTGAGTTACATGGATTCATAGAATGGTTGATAAAGTGTGAGAAACGTCATACCAAGACGTACACGCCTCCCCACTGTTTACCACGCTACCTAAAATGCTTCCTGCGTCCAGAACATGAAAGTTTAATAGTATAAAAATGTGGCGAGTAAAGCTAATATGCAAGTGGAATCGCTAACAATTTAGAAAATCGACAAATCATTAAGTTAATTTTTTAGAAAATGCGATCAAACATCTGCTTTTTAAATGTACTTGGGATGCCAACATATTTTGTCAGCCTGTCTTGTACATAAAAGTTCTCTGGAGAGAACTCATTTGATTGTTGAAAAGAATATATATAATTCAAAAAATAAAAAATAAATCTGGGACTTCAACCCAAACCCAGTCACCATCTACCCCTAGCCCACCGCAATGTTAGACAACACAACACCTGCACAGCATAAATTGCGGTACCTC
The DNA here is from genome assembly GCF_029220125.1 of Pseudoliparis swirei. Lineage (NCBI taxonomy): Eukaryota > Metazoa > Chordata > Actinopteri > Perciformes > Liparidae > Pseudoliparis > Pseudoliparis swirei. The sequence goes on along the minus strand of NC_079390.1, from coordinate 10,537,202 downwards.
TGGACAACAACAAAGGCCAGAGGGTCACAGCAATATGTCTGTCAATCACACAGCATGGTGTTCGGCCCAGAATGGGTTTAATAAAGCCCAATGACTCATGTACTAAATTGGATAAGACTCCAGTGGAGCATCTGTTATGGATTACCAGGCTTTGTTCCAAGAGTATATTCAGCGAAGGACTTTATTGGATGAAAATTGTTGGTGCGAGCGTGCTTTTAAAATCACCAAAACATCTCTGGACTGCAGATAAAAACAACAAAGAAATAGCTGCTTCCACAGACAGTTGGGAGTTGTGTTTAGTGTAATATCTTCCATTAAGATAACTAATTCATTCATTTTTTAAGAAATGCATTTACGAATCAATTAGCAGTTTTTACTAGCGCAGCAATTATTACAGCAAACGTTTTGTCTTTCCATCGAATGTTTTGGTACGATAAGAGAATGATGCATGCCTACAGACTCTAGTGTTCGCCAATATCAAGTGCTTTTGTGCCGAGTCTGGCAGTAAGGTAACACAAATCTCATTCATCTAAAGCAGGGGTCTCAAACTCAACTTACCTGGGGGCCGCTGGAGGTAGACTCTGGGTGAAGCTGGGCCGCATCAAGTATTCCACAAAAAAAGGGTTTCAAGTATTTAAAAAAAACTGACAACTGATCCAATCTTCTCAATCTTTACTAATAATAAGTCAGAACGTGCAGAACATTAACGGTTCTTCAGAACATAGGCTTCAAGTATTTAAAAAAAACTGACAACTGATCCAATCTTCTCAATCTTTACTAATAAGTCAGAACGTGCAGAACATGAACGGTTCTTCAGAACATAAGCTTAACTTACTTCCTCCTACTCCTTGCTGCCAGAGACTTGGCAGCGCTTCCTCTCACACAGCTGATCCACATTTGGCTTGAGGGAGGAAGCAACTGAGACCCTCAGTATGGCTTTAAGATGGTCATCTTTAAGTTTGGACCTGAACTTTGACTTATTAAAGTTCATTGTGGAGAAGAGCTTTTCACACAGATAGGTGCTGCCAAAAAGGCACATGATCCGCTTAAACATCCTGGAAAGCTCAGGGAAGGTGGGGGGCAATTCTCTCAAAAATTGTCCAAGCTTGTCTGTTTTTCCACTCACCTCTCTGAACTTGGCTTTGAGTTCAGAATTGCACTGCAGGTCAATTAGCTCCATCTGAAGCACAGGGGGGGCATCTTCCACATCGAAAGAGAAGGGGTCAGCAAAAATTTGAAAAGTGGCTCTGTGTGTCTTGAAGTCTGCAAACCTGTTGTCAAATTCATCCTGTAGCTTTCCAATGGTATCAGCATTCCCTTAAGGGAAATGTACGTACCCATCTGAGAAACCTTGGTGTAATATTTGATCAGTCGATGCTTTTAGAAAAACATGTCATATCCCTCACCCGCTCATGTTTCTTCCACCTAAGAAATATAGCAAAACTCAGGTCCATTATATCCCATGCGGAATTAGAAATGTCTGTACATGCCTTTATTTCATCCAGACTAGACTACTGTAACTCATTGTTCACCTGCCTCAATAAATCATCCGTCAATAAATTACAACTGGTCCAAAATGCCGCTGCCAGGCTGCTCACCAGGTCTAGGAGGTCTTGCCAAATCACCCCCATCCTTGCCGCACTGCACTGGCTTCCAGTGCATTTCAGGATTAATTTTAAAGTTTTAGTAGTCACCCACAGAGCCATCCACGGTCAAGCCCCTGCTTATATCTGTGATCTCATTCAACCACACTCCTCTAGTCGGTCTCTGAGGTCATCCACCCAGGAACTTCTGCAGATACCCAGGACCAGACTTAAAACCAAAGGTGACCGAGCTTTTGGGGCGGTAGCCCCAAGGCTCTGGAATGCTCTCCCCCTGGCCCTGAAATCATTGCCCTCCGAGAGCATGTTTAAAAGTAATTTAAAGACTCTTTTGTTCAGGCAGGCGTTTGGACATTTATAGACATTTTCAGCGTCTGGTCCTTTTAATTGTTGCTCCCTGTGCGTGTTCTATGTTCTGATTTTAAATCGTAAATGATCTGTTTGATGTTATTTTATTTTATTTTATTATTTTATTTTATTATTTTATTATTTTTATCTTACCTATTTTAAGTATGTGAAGCACTTTGTACATTCGTGTTGTGAAGGGTGCTATACAAATAAAGATTGACTTACTTTACTTACTTACTTCTCACCACTGAATGTTGTGCCTGAATCCATGAGTGCCTTGCATGCTGGGAAATGGCAGAGGTTTGTCTGGGAAAGCTGGGCTTTCCATAATACAATTTTTGTGGAGAATGCTCTGACATTGTCATATGCAGCACTTACAAGCTGGCCCTGGCCTTGTAACTTCTTATTAAGTACATTCAGCTCCTGTGTGATGTCAACCAGAAAAGCTAAGTCCATTAGCCATTTGGGATCACTTAGTACAGGAACAGTCATCCCATCCTTCTCCATGAAGGCTTTCACTTCTGCTCTCAACTCAAAAAACCTCTTCAATACCTTCCCCTACTAAGCCAACGTACCTCGGTGAAGTAGAGCACGTCCTCATATGCTGAATCTATTTCCTCCAAAAAAGCGCGAAACTGCCGGTGCTTTAAACCCCTGGATCTGATATGGTTGATGAATTTCACAACGTCAAACATCACATTGTCAAACTTCAGGCATTTGCTGCAAAGGGCCTGCTGGTGGATAATGCAGTGCAGAGTAATGGCCTCTTCCACACCCTCCTCTTCCAGTTTTTTTTTAACAAGTGCCACCAGTCCATTTTAACTCCCTGTCATTGATGGCGCTCCGTCAGTTGTTATTCCAGCAAAACGCTTCCATAGTAAGCCGGCATCCACAATGGAATCACACAGCTGGCGGAATATTTCCTGACCGGTGGTCTGGCCATGCATTGGAATCATTGTGAGCAAATCCTCCGTCACTTCAAAATTATCATCAACACCACGGACATATATTGCGAGCTACGCAGTGTCAGTGACGTCTGTGCTCTCATCAAGAGCGAGTGAGAATGAATGCAAATGTTTAGCTTTCTCACGCAGTTGATCGTAAATGTTTCCTGACATGTCAGAAATGCGCTCTGCCACTGTGTTGGCTGAAATGCTAATATTACTAAACTGTCCCTTTTTTTCCGGGCAGACTATACTTGCAGCCTGTAACATGCACTGTTTGATGAACTCGCCGTCTTTGAATGGCTTTCCTGCCTTAGCGATAATCTCACTCACCACGTAACTAGCTTTGACAGCCGCATCACTCTCTTTGCTTGCTTTCTTGAAAAAATCTTGTTGCCTCAGTAGACATGTTTTAAGTCTGGCGACCCGGTCCTCTCGCTCATCTCCCAGGTATTTTGCATACTCCTCAGCATGTTTAGTTGAGTAATGCCGTCTGATATTATACTCCTTGTGCACCGCAACTTTATCCATGGATATTAGATACGTTGGGATGCCCCTGTGCTCAACAAAAAAATATTCCGTCTCCCACTTCTCCTGAAATTGTCTGTGCTCATCGCCAACTTTTCTCTTCACAGCAGGTTTAGAAAAAGACATGACTGGGGCTGGGTGAAAAAAACCGTATAGCTGGGTGACAGGATATATTTTCCCTCCACTCGGTGACAGTCCCGAAATATGTTACAAGTGACCAATTGCTAATTCGCGTTGTTGTCTCGAGCCTGAGCTATGGTAGCCCACAAGTGTTAACAAAATAGAAAACGCCCAGATGCATGTGAGAAAAAAACGCGCGGGCCGCACTAACACCAAGCTTTGATTTCAGGCAGGGGGCCACAAAATATCGTTCCGCGGGCCGCAATTGGCCCGTGGGCCGCGAGTCTGAGACCCCTGATCTAAAGGGTCGATAATAGGGCTGTGCAATGAATAGAATTAAAATTTCACGTTTAATTTTGTCTTTCAACGACGAAGAAAACAAGTCAAGTGACAGACATAAAACGATCGTTGTGTGGCATTTCGTTTCCCACTGATGCTCTTGTTTTGTTTGATGTCATGAATCCGGCACACCCCTTTCTTTACAGCGGCATGCTTCCGCCCCGGTCAGGTCAGTTACATCCGCTCTGTGTAAGAGGATCTCCTCGTAGGAACTCTCCCCTCGACCGGCTCTAGTCGGCGTGGAGAGGCTTGTGTTTGCGCGGGGATGGACGGAGCTGCCGGCACGACAACCGAGGCACACTGTCCTCAGGTCGGCAGCCCACCTGACCCGTCCTGTAACACGGACCCCGTCCCGCCTCCTCATTTTGCGTTCTTAAATTTTTTTTTTATATGAGCAACAACATGTTCTTTCTAAATGCATCAATGTTTCCAAATTCCATTAGTAACCTTGTTAGACAGTCAGGATTCTCAATACCGACCAAAACAATTGTGATTAGGATTTTTGTCATAATCAAGCAGTCCTATATGATCATCACTGCAAAAGTCAATACAACCCATGTCAAATCTAAAATGGTGCTGGAGTAAACTATAATTTAGTAGAAAAAACTCAGAGGTATAGGGTAATGGTTAGTGCAGAAATGATTCTATGATATATCCTAAATTCTGAAACTACAGTCAATTAACTTTTTCCCCTGGAAATGCCACGCCCCGTGTGAATGAGGATGTGCTCGGGGATACCATGGTGGAAGAGGATATGATGGAAGCCATAGATCTGTTCAGAATCCGCCCAAATTATGCCACAATTTCAAGGTATGATGCGTTTCCCAGATATTGTATTATAGCATGGATATTTAGGTAGAAGGTCCTCGGGGTAAACTAAGAGTTGTCTTATTGTGTTACCAAGATTAAACAAATATTGGAATATTTTGCTTCTCTCTGGTACGAGAGAAAAACCCTGGCAATACATTTAATGGATATACGATTCTGTCTTGTGTTGAGTTGTAGATTATTTACAACTGCTCCCATCTTTCTTGTCTTTCGTGTTAGTAATGATATTTCTTAGATTTTTCTCAGAACTGCTTCTGCAGTTCTACTGGTAGTCAACAAATCCCTTTTGTCCCTGGAAATGCTGGAGTAAGATATTACTATTTCTGTTTTACTTTATGTGGTTAAAATACCTCTTCTGTATCATCACTGCACAATTTGTATATTCTGATACGTACATGACCTGAGAAAACATTTTAAATAAGTACATATTTTACTTGATTCATGAGTTGGAAATAGTTCTGAAAGATCAACATAAAATGGGTTCATAATGATATGAAATCCACCTATATGCTATGTTCTGATGAAATCCAGGACACGGAATATCAAGTTTTTTATTATGATTGGAAAGTAATTCGCTCTTGAATTAATTGAAATTGGTATTCAATTTTTATTCTGAGCTAGAAGAAAAATGATTTGGTCAGGAAATATTCCATTAATTTAGATCTACATATCACTGTGTAAGGCCCAGATACTGAAGCCTGTATGTTGTAAAATACAGTATCACTTTGGCAAAACTGGTTCACAGTCAGACGTACACCGGACAAAATACTCAAGACCGCTTCATGGAAGTTCCCACATCAATCCCACATTATGCCAAGATGACACACACTCACACTTACACACTCACACACTCACATGGTGAAAACAATTCCAGCCACACCTTGTCTCAGCTGGTACTCAGTTGGGAAGTGAAAGCGTTAATGTCCCCGTTTGATGAGGACTTAAGTATGATGGTCCCAAGAGAGTTTTGTGTAACTGATAGATTTGCCATATTGTAAGTGCTCTAAGGCGTTTAAAGCTTCTTCACTAGTCAAAGTGAGTTCGATCACAAATTACTAACAAAAGAAAGTATGAAGATCGTGAGAGAGAGATAAGGAGCTCCAACCAATTTACAGATAATCTTACACCGCTGACTGTGCAGTTTTAATGTGCAACAGTATCAAATAATTTGTCAGTTTTATTGCTGTAGTTATTTAAATATGCAGTTCTCTGGGCTACCTGTTGTTCTTAGCACTGATAACTGCAGTTTTTAAGGTCAATGATGCTAAAATTGAAAAACGATAAGAGAATAAACACAAAGTTGAAGGTGGAAACATCCACTTGGCATAGTGCAGTAAAAAGGAAAATTGTAAGGGGATGGGTCAAGGAGGTGATTGGATTTATTATGATTCCTCATCCAAACTGACCTGTTTTGTGTCCCTCTTACTGACAGTGATTTTCTAACAAAATCCATGTGCATGGTCGGTCTCGTTGAGCACTCCTAAGAGCACTCTGAGCAGCAAATGTGAGATTACACTTCCATCTGCTTCCACAAGGGTTTGTCACAATGCAATGAACAAAAGGAAAAATCACACGTAATTATTGGAAAAAGACTATGATGAAAGTGCAAAGATAGTACAGGTACACCTCTGTTCTAGGACAGTGTCTCTTTATTGTAAAAGCACATATGCTTTGTGTCAATTTACCTTGAAACAATTTAAACAAGGGTTGGCTTATATGCATTCAAATTTGATTAATAACCGTCTTAAGTAGCAAGATCCTTTGCTTAAGATGAAAAGAAAAGGCACAGTAATGTTTTGAGCCCTACATTCAGCTCCTCTCTTATAATAAGCCATGTCTGACTTAATACTTTCACTAAGAAAATAACACTGTGTGATATTGACAAACTGTTCCAAAAAGGAAGAGAAAATGCTGCTTCTGATCTATCCCCAGGGGAGCTGGCAACCAAACAGTGGTTTTAAAATAATTACAATCTGAAAATGAAGACATCTGACGATGCTGGTGGTGGTTCTGTTATCTGGAGTAACAAACAATATATTGATAAAACCCACAGACCACTCAATGACATGGAATTTAATGTCCTTCTCTCCTGTAATGCACTTCAACTAAAAGCCAAACTCATAAACATATCTGCCTCTGCTCTGCTGAATAAATGGTTATTAGGAATAGAATGTGGTCTGAGGCCCTTTATCTGCTTTGCAAGACCCAAACAATCAATGAGGGAGAACTTGTGTTAGTGTTCCAATTACTGCTACTAGGACAATCACCGAACCAGTCGTCAAATACAAAGATGTTCTTATAAAATCTTATAGATGATGTTTACTAGCTTACTTTCAAAACACAACCCATCCCTAGTTGTTTTTTCTGTTTGTTTTTTAAAGTTAAATCGACCATGGTTAACGAGGCTTTGTACAAAAAACTACACACAGTCAGAAGCAGAAACGCCAAGCCCTGTCGCCCTCACATCAATCCCACACCCTGGGACAAATTGGAGCAATTGTCCACAGTAAATTACGTATGAGCAAGCTTAGGTGGCATGGACAGTGTACCGATTCATCAATGTCTGCTTCATTTTTTTCAGCTCAAACAACATCTTATTGATCTCCATCAGTGCCTCAACAAAGTCAAGCCAGAAATTAGCTCAGCTCAGTTCTTCTGCTTTCTTGGACCTAAAAATCTCTGTCAATCGTTCTGCACACATCTACTGCTTCGACGATACACACAGTTTTCACCTTACTGGCTTATTTATAATATTCAATGTGTCAACCACTTCAAAGGCTTTGATATAAGAGATGATTTTGTGATATAAAATCCGACCCGAATGCATCGACGTTTTTACCGTTGCCATGGTAACCGATGTCCAAATCAGTGTTCGAATGCATCGGTGGGTTTTTATACAGGCTATGCATTAACCCAAAATGAATCCACAAAATAGTTTACAAACTAAGGAGTATTATTCTCACATTTTTAATTATCCAATACTAATTATCATGAGTTAGTTTTACACAGATAGCTTTTGTTGTGTATATAATGTGTGTGTGTTTGTGCATGTGTGTGTGTGTGTGTGTGTGTGTGTGTGTGTGTGTGTGTGTGTGTGTGTGTGTGTGTGTGTGTGTGTGTCGTCTCTGCGCTGTGCCGGGCATTGAAACGCAGCGGAGGAGTCAGAGCATGGTCTTTTATATGTTGGCTATTCATACGGTCTATTCATTAATTTGATTATAGGCCTACATAGGGGCACTTTTTTTGAATTTATTGTATTGAGAACAGCCCTCTTTGATATCCAGGAAAAAGATTAATTATCTATTATACAATGAAAATGTAAGTGGTTATAACATAGAAGTCTTTGATCAAATTGACTGCAGGGCCAAATCACAGAAAAATAACACCCGTACATACATGTTTTATATTACTAAGTTTAACATGAGAGTCATAAGGACAGATTTGACCCCACCATCCCACGCTGAAGAGTCAAAAACTACCGTTTTATATGGGCTCCAACAATAATAGAACAGGAAATGAGCCATTTCCATTCCCGACAGCATTGGCCTTGTTTCCCCAAGACTCACGGGGAACTAATTCGGCCATTTTGGTTGCATGACGAAAGACAGCACAAAAAAAATGTTCAGCGTGCCAGAGTTTTGATTGTGATTACGTTTGCTGTATATTGGTCACACAAGACACACACTAAAAGGCCCAGGCACAAAATAGGAATATCTAGTTTTCTCTTAAAACGTTTAACTATCCAATAGCATGAAACTTCAAAGATGCAGGTCACAAGGAGCCAAACTGACCAAAATAGGATGTTATTGAAGTAATTCCAAAACAAGCTTGAGGTGTGGGAGATGCAGACTTCAACCGTTCCTCCAGCTAGAGACCTATACGAAAGAAACCCACAGGGCAGCTTTTTCAGCAGAATGCAGGAGTTTTGTTCAGTTTTTTCTTGTAATTCAATTTGTTTGTGCTTTAGAATATTTATACTTTTAAATAACTCGCAAAGAAAACACACACACACACTCACACAATGTAGCTCTCGTGTAGATATTTAAGCATAGAAAAACACAATAGGAATGAATACATTAACTGGGTGGTATTAGGTTCCCCACAAAGCCCATTATAGTAATGTGTTATTCCATTTAGAGGAGATATGTCAGTTGTAAAAGTACACACCATATTGCCCCTGTGAGAATGGTTCCTGCTCTTGCTCTGGCACACCATGTTATAGTCTGGGACTTTCAAATTGTATCAAAGATATACTCATAATGCAATGTCTCAGTCAAACTACCTCACCTTGTCGTCAGTGTGAAATGGAAACATTGTGATGTGACCTAAAGTTCAGCCGGTTTCAGAGTCCCACAGCTTGTGTGACATGTGACAAAATAAATCCCTATGTGCTTTTTTCAAGAAAGCCATATAAATAGATTTAGAGAGGAGAAAAAATGATTGCCTGATGATTTCTTGATGGGATGTTAACATCAGGTAGACAAGCGATTTATTGCACCATGGAGAATTCGTTGTGGACCTCACAAGATAAGAGATATACGGTTTGTTTTTAGTTTCAGCAACAGAGCCAAGCTGCCAATGTCGTTTTCTCCAACTGTACTTTGGAAAGACACAATGGATCAATCATCACTGTCCCTTAGCTCAATCCAAGCCGTCACAGTCTATGAAGGAGTAAATGAGTTATGGGAACATAAGCAAGAGATAAATTGTGAAAGCAATCATCAGGCCAGAGAACCATCTATTGAAAGGGCCTTTAGGAGGCAGTGATGTGTTGCTTTATAAGATTAAATAAAATGAGATTCAAAATAAACATCGAAGCTCCAGACACTTGTTGGTTCAATTCATCGGCAAGTCTGAGGGGATGCATGGATGAAGCAAGATGTCAACAGAATGACATTTAAATGGTTGAAATCCGTTGCCTCAAAATTACATAATCAATATCCATCTGTATAACTGTTGCAACATGAATACGGAAATATTCATAGCGTGATCTCACTTGTCATTTATGATCAAGTCAAAAACATTTAATTGGTAAAATGCATGTTTTCAGCGAACAGTAAAATAACTACGATTTCAGTGTGTAAACTTTCACTGAATGAAATGACATTCTGAGTTGATGATAATTAATACGTACTGCAAGAACATATCTGGAAATTCAGAGATTAGGTGGTACTTTACGCAATTCATGTCTGTCATGTGCTGAGACAAAACCTCAGCTGTGTGTACTCCAACCTGATGATCACAGGGATTATGGTGAGAGGGAAGAAAGGGCAATGGGCCCCTTTGCGAAAATCCTCACCCTCTGGCAGTGCCCAATGGAAACGCCCCAAACGCTGAACAGATTCAAACATATCAGGGATTATTAAGAGACCTGAGAACAAGGTCAAAGACTTGCAGAAGAACACAGAGCAAGTTAAATGTAACTTCCACTTCATCCCTGAGGCTCTGAAAATACTTAGGAGATAGTTGAGGCAGGCTCTGTTGAAAGCTCCCCCGCCGGCACGCAAAGCTTTACTTTTGATGTTAATTCTTTGAAAGCTGTTTCTTTAGCTGGGGATTAGTGCATGAAGAGCTAGGTTTACCATGCTCTGGCTAATAAAGATGAAACATCTAACACAGGTACTCGTACATACGCTCGCTTGGGAACAGTGCCTATAAAGTTGCCTTAATTATCGGGAACTCACTTCGCTTCAGCAACCATAAGAATAGGACGACATTTGTACTTTGAAAATACTGAGGTATTAAATGTTGAAAATCCTTTGTACTCTTTAACTACAAATCCAGAAATACAAAAATGAGTATATAGGCACATCACTTCTCGACTCATGCAATCAAAGCTGCCTGCATGTCAGAGTGCGCTCTCAGGCTCCACAGTTTAGGTCTCTTTACCATACCGCAAAAAGACTGACAATTATGAAGTGTGTCCATTACAGCTGCTGATTAGCCTCCATGTCTGTTCTGGCTTGAGCGACTGTTGTAGCTAATGATTCTGTGGCAGCGTGCATAGAAAACCGACACCACAATTCGTCTGCTCGGCCAAAATCTCCATGATTAATAGGTGTTTCACAAGAACATTCGCCCCTTTGAATATTTGAAATGGTTCTCCCCATCACAGAGTCTCTGCTTTGACAGTTTAAGAAGTGCATTAATCAATCCAATCACTGCATCCATTCTGCTTTCAAGTACAATGAATGGCTTTCCTTTCATCACTTGATTGGCTATTTTCCATGAACTAATACCAGTATGATTAATTCCAGTGACCTTTATTTAATAAAGAAGATATAGGTATTTTGAACATCACGATATACATATTGACAGGAAGACAATATCAGCTAATTATCTCAACAAGCTTCAGCCCATAACCTGAAGTGTTTATTAAATTTGCAACGCTAAAGCAATATATGGTAGCCTAAAATCAAATCCTATTTTACATTTCAGCTTAATGGAATTTCATTAGCCGTAAGACCACACTCTACAGTAAATACGGCTCTGCTCGCTCATTTCTCTGATCATCCTCATAATTTGGGTCCTCTGAATTTTTTTTTTTTAAAGGTGGATTTTGATCATGAATTAATCTACAACCTAGTTTTCTCTGATGGGAAATGCGTTAAAATACTGTCAACTTGCATGCAGCTATGTCACGAGGCAAGTCTGTAGGGGGGTGGTTAATCTTATCGTTTTTATAATCTATGATGATTTGGCTGTAAAACCCACTTTCCCCCCTTGTCATCATGCCTAGTTTGTCCAAGTAAAATATAACACATTAAACATCTGCATGAAAGACGAAGGAAAAATGGTCTCGGAAATATATGGTTTAATTAACTGCTTTTTAAATGTACAACTTGACAAGAATTTCAATGTTTCATCGGGCCAAATTGCCTCTCTGGCAAACCCTTAGAGTTTAATAATCGATGTTTTAATTACAGATTGTCAACAATATTGTCCTTACATAATTGTCCCAACTTTCTCCCTCTGAGTCACACATCTGACATCGTACCCTTCACATTGTACTGGGCTTTTACATTCTATGTTGGACTGTTTCTGAATGCTCAAGCACAGTGGAGAAAAAGTGATTCACCTGAATATGGATGACATTAGAAATCCATTTCCTGCGGGTTCAAAAGAAAAACATAATTCATCACCCTTCTGTCACTAAAAATGCTGTCTTTGAAGCAATTTCACCATGGAAGTCTGGCACATTTAGTTGGTTCACTTAGTGCCCAAAGCTGAATTTAAGAAAAAAACAACCCCACTCCTTTCCCTGGCACCCAGCCTTTATCAGTCATTTCCAGTTATAATCTTTAACACAATAATGAACCTCAATCTTTCCAACAGAGTGTGACATACAGTACATAATGTATGGTAATGCATAACAAACATATGTAGTGCATTACATAGAGACAGAGACAACACGTGCATCGTCTGTAGTCTATGCAGTGGCTGGAGGGTGATGGTTTATGTTATTTTTGAAACCTCAGGACCTAGACCTAAATGTAACCCATTAGTGCATCAGGGCATACATCACTCCACATAAACACAGACAGAAAAAAACCCACTGAAATGGAAAAATGCAAAAATAGCTCGGCAAGGGATGGGATACACAAAAACTTCAATCAATTTTGATTTAGCCTCAGAACTGTCGTGCCAGTGAGCCGTCTCGCTTTTCCACAATAACAGCAGAAAACTTTTTGTCCACTCATTTGAGGATGCGAAAGTTTCAATTCTAATGTACAAATGGTTCCACATTTTGTTATGTAATTATCATTGTGACAACACAAATTAGCAATAAACGTTGAGATTGCTGTCAGTGGAGTATTTTTCCTGCATTTAAGTCATGCAGATGGAAAATCAGCCTGCGTTATCCCGAATCTAGTGCAGCTTATGAATTTCCCCACTGAAATGTCTTTATAAAAATAGCAAACGCCTTCTATTTGTTTTTAGAATAAAAATATGAATCTGGTTTTATACTACAAAGTAGTGTACAGCTGGACTGCTGTAATTATTTATTTTTTCAAGAGTGTAGAACTCATTGCTGTGAATTGCATCACATGATAATTCAGTTCTCACACCCAGGCAACACAATGGTGAGAACTGCGTTACTTGTTGGTGTCATCAGATACGTTGGCATGGAGAGGTGGCATGGAAACAAGTAGGTAGTGTTACGGAGACATGTCATCAGCACATAGGTAGCTGGGCTTCTCAATGCATTAATTTACGACAGGTGCCCGAATACATGTTGACCTCTTAAATACAGTCTTGTGTTCCAATGAGCCAGGCTGAACACAAGAGCTCATGTTCTTTGATGGAAACCAGAGAGACGCATGTGTGCGGTGTGTACTGCACAGTTTAGAAAAGGATGAGTATTGAGTTATGAAGTTATTTCACATGTTTTCCAATCGCTTAAAGAGAGCATGCTGCCAAAGTGTTCAGGGAAAGGGTTTGTGATCTAACATGGCCCAATCCCACATGGTCCGTCTCAATGTGCACAATTGTTACCCATTCACTTGAATTCTTATCTTGCTACTGATAAGATGCTCTTCAACAATCTAACCTCAAATTGAAATTGAAATTAATTCATAAGGTCATTACAAATGGCAGTAATATAAAACTGTTCAAAGTGTAATGAAGTGGGTCTAAAAAAGGCCATCTTGGTTTATCAGCACATTTACTGATGCTGATTTAAAGAAAAAAAGTATGTGTACCGTTCTTTTTTGTTTTTTTAATTCAACGACACTAATTCATGGGTGCTGCTTAGTTGAGTGCGATAGTGTCTGTTTTGTATTTTGTTCAATGAGTCTGGAGCATTGGGTTTGAGTTAAATGACCAAGCTTAATTAGCCTTACTGTAAGAGACTTAAATAACATTATTGGACAAACTGACCTGCATCCATTATGAATGCTACCTTTATTGAGCAGCACCTCGTGTCACATTGTGCATAAATTAGCTGTTAAAAGAGAAGCTTCCACTTGCCAAAGATTGAGTGTCTAGCCTGTTGTTTGAGAACATCAAGCTAAAAGCTCTGGGGCTCTCGAAGCCGGGCGAGGCAAAGATGCAGCGCTTGGACTAATATGGACATGTGGCTGGCTAGCAGCCACAAAACGTCATTGTGGCTACAGTAATCTATCTAATCCACCACGATAGTTGTCAGAGGGTAGGTTCAGATGTGTTCAGGCTGAAACTAATAGCTCAAGTACCTAACCATTCCCTCCGTCATTACTGAACAAAAATCTTACTTTTTAATGCATCTTACAAGTAGCATAATGTAATTAGATCTAATGAGTCTATACTTGGGCATTAACTCATTAAGTGCACTTTGTTTTGTGCGATAACTGCAGAATGACTGCTGAGATGGCAGTTGATTGAGTACCTTGTCTGTTAATTACAATTGTGTCTGATGCACAATGGATTGACTTGTTAAGGAGATTAATGTGTTCTTATCTAACAAAGTCCCTGGGCTGCTGTGTTAGAACCAAGTTATTAATAGCATCACTATTGATGAACTGTCCAATGCTCAGCATTCCACAGATGGACACTTGTACTTGATAACATGTTCCAGGCTACGGGTCATTTTCAATTTACAGCTGAGAGACACTATGTGCTGTATCATACCTGATAGCTGCATCCGTGATAATTTACTCAGCACATGTTGTTCATCACTGTGTGATGTTTGTTGTATTTTTAAAAGAATATCCCAGAAACCATATGGCAATGCGCGTTTAACAGCCTTTATAAAACTGTTGCCGTCAATGTTTGAGAGTGCGTGGATGCATTTCTCAGTGATCTCTTTTTGTTTGATAAAAAGAGAAAACAGATCGCCAGTAAATAAAAGTGAGCCAGCCACCTTACCAGCTTTAACACTGAAGTCCCCACAGGAGCGCCAATCAGTATAAGTGCTGTATATTGATTTGGCAGTCTGAATCAGCCGCTGCTTCTGATTTCTCCCGTTAGGTCAATGGAGAAGGTGAACCTATTTTCAACATGGTTCATGTTGCGAACACCTATTTAGATTTTTACTTGGATACAGGTTGCTCCTTGACCAGATTGTGTGTGTGTGTGTGTGCGTGTATGTGTGTATGTGTGTGTGTATGCGTGCGTGCATGTGCATGAAAAAGAACCAGAGATTGCTTCAGCCTCTCAAAGTGTGACATTTAAATGAGTGCTTGATGTACAATATGTACTCATCTCTCTCAGTATTAGTACTAAAGTCTCCAAAAGCTAAAGAGTTATGGAAATATGGAAATAAGAGTGAGTAATTCTGAATGAGGACAGTTAGGGAAAACATGAATTATAATCTCATCGAGAGCCAGTAGATAATCCTCTATATGTCAGTTCATGAAAAATCGAAGGCCCTGGATTTTGAGCTACTGTCAAATCACAGTCGCTCCCTTTTTGCCATTAGACTGAAAAAGTTAAACAGGGCTTTTTAGAGCAAACTTCAGATATTTTAAATCGGGTTAAGACACAAATAAATGTGTGTACGGATTATGTCACGTTACAGAAAAAAATTGTTATCAGCCACACAGTCAAATATAATAAAAAATAAAAAAACACAAGCATACTATGTAAAATTAAGTTTCAAATTGTGAAAGAATAAGCACTATCGTGTGTGTCCGCCGAAGGCTCTAAAATCAGGATTATGCAGTGGCGGGCCGTCAGGGCCTTCTAAGCCTTCTCTGAAGGCCTAAACATAATTACAAAGTTAAAGCTATTTTATAATTTAAAAAAATAATAAATAAAAAAACTTTTATGTTGTTAAACTGTAGTAAAACGGCATTAAAGGCCTAGGTAGAAAATGCACGGCCCGCCACTGGGATTACGACATACTGCCACTCTACTACTAGCAGAATGAAACACGCCTGCTCCAACGGGCAGAGTGTACGCATCAGAGACTTGCACTTGCCGAGCTGGCTCAATTCCCGTTATGCCCTATGAGAACTTTAACGTGGATAAAATAATGAAAACTTCCAGCTCTTATTGACTGTCCGAATGTTATTGGACCCAATTGATTCCGATTACTGATTCTGAAAGTTTTTTACAGGGGGTTGTGACATTAAAAACAATGTATCAACCATTTAACAGCTAAAATGGGAAGTAAGGCTCATTTAAACTGCTTTATATATTTCATCATTTGTTTATGTACTACTTAATAATGCATTATTGTTTATCTGTTCATTTATGTTCTGTAATAACATTCGGAATCTGTAAAGTAGCACCTAATGTCGTGAAAATAAATCTAGTGAAGTTAAAATTACACTATTTCCCTCTGAGATGTAGTAAACTAGAAGTTGCATACAATTTCAGTACTCAAGTAAAGTACAAGTACATCATAATTGGACTCAGCTAAGCACCCTTAATTGTTAGGATCTCTGTCTCCCCTGCTGTTTTCCCCTCCTCCCCCTCCTCGTCTCTCTCCTCTGTGTTGTGTGTGTTGTTTTTTTTTTTTTTTTTTTCACTCACCCTGGTTTCCTCCTCCCTCTCTCCGCCCCTCCTCACACGCCTCTCAGAAAGAGGCCAGCTGGGCTCATCCACACCTGCTGCTCCAGCTGGGGCTTAACCCCCCTTGCTGCTCTGTCTCACTGTCAGGTCGTTGGTTTACCCTGTCCCCCAGTCCACCGCCCTGTGAGCCCTGTTTGTTCATCTTCTCGGGTACGGTGTACGGTTTTTTTTTTTTTTTTTTTTGTCAGTGTAGAGACACAGTCGTCGTCACCTGAGCCACTTTTTTTTTTTTTTTTTTTTTTTTTTTGTTGAGTTGTCCCCCGCCTCTCCCGACCCAAGGACTTTGGTCTGAGACTGCCCCCCCTGCCTTTGTTTTTTTTGTTTTTTCCTTTTTTTTGGAATAAAGAGCGCTGATTCTATTCAAGCTGGTGTCCGTCTGCGTTTGGGTTCAAATCTCCATACCAACACTTAATTTACTGAGATAAATTCCAACACTGCTGGAACAGAAGTGCACACAGTTCTTCATAGATGTAGCCCCTTAATGTTGCTCTTACAGTGCACCGGATTAATACATTTAACCTTAAAAATGTGCAACATTTTCTTCCGGGAGAGCACACCCACCGAACCCCCAACAGTGACCGAGGTCCACCCAGCATGAGCTCACGAATCCCTGTGGGAACACCAATGTCTTCCAGTTTGTACACGGTGTGAGGGAAGGGATTATGTTAGGCTGGCGCAAAAACACAAAAATAAAAACAGATAGCCGGTAAATAAAAATGATAAATAATGATTTAACACTCAAACTCCACAATTCAGTAATATATAGCATACAGTCTTCTCACATGTGTTCTACATCTATGTAGGATAATGTGTTTAGAAACCAATAACAGATTTGAATCCCTTTATTGTTTTTAAGTAGATGCTTAATCTCTAAAAACATCTATACAAGTCATATTTTACTAAAATCTATAATATCTGGGTATAAATGTAACAACAGATTACACAGTCAGTGTCAATACATGTACACATTAATGGTCTGTAAAATGCCTTGTAAATGCCATATTGCCTTTTCAGTAAGTGGGATGAACCCAAATCCTTAAAGTGAAAACATGACCTTTCTAGTTGGGAAAGTCTATTCTGCATGATTACAAATCACTAAACACATACACAATCTCAAAAACAGCCACACTAAAAATCCTATCTGAATAGGATTCAAAACCATGGGCAGGACAAAGCTCATATTTTAAATACTATTTACCATAAGCAACAATAATGGGGGGGGGCTGCACGGTGGTGTAGTGGCTAGCACTGTCGCCTCACAGCAAGAGGGCCGTGGGTTCAATTCCCGGTCGAGGCGGTCCTTCTGTGTGGAGTTTGCATGTTCTCCCCGTGGCAGCGTGGGTTCCCTCCGGGTTCTCCGGCTTCCTCCCACAGTCTAAAGACATGCCGTCAGGTTAATTGATCTCTAAATTGCCCGTGAGAGTGAATGGTTGTATGTCTCTATATGTGCCCTCGATGGACTGGCGGCCTGTCCAGGGTGTCCCCCGCCTTCGCCCTATGTCAGCTGGGATCGGCTCCAGCGCCCCCGCGACCCTAATGAGGATAAGCGGTATTGATAATGGATGGGATGGAACAATAATGGGCATCATTTACACATCAAACGACAAAAACAAGGCCAACTTGTGTCCCCACGTATAGCCACATGATATTCAATCAACAGCCTAAAATATTTCCTTCGGACCAACATCTCCAACTTGCTCAAACAGGAAAGCTGTTCTTAAAAAAAAAAAAAAAGAGATGAAGAGAGTCACGTATGTTTTTCTGACAAAAGAGGTGGATAAACATATCAGTACATATCCTGTCCGGGGATAAAGATCGACAATCAAGATTGTCCTGATATCCTCTGCAGTCTGCTTCAGATCCATTTCTTCTTCCTCCAGGGGAAAGAAAAAGCTTCAGCGTGTCATCCAGCTGAGAGGGTCATTGCTGGACAGTTGCTCTCCACTGAGCAGTCGCCTCTTGCCAGAGCAAAGAGGCGGGCAAGGGGGATTGCCTCCGACACTGCCCACCCAGGCAATCAACTGTTGGAGGATTTGTGGGAGGTGGAATTAGTCTATCTCCACTGACTCTGCCTGGCGCTTCTGCAGCCTCTTCCCAATACCTGTCCGCCTACCCTTCAACCTGAACTGCATCTCTCAACTGACATACAAACCTACAGCCTACATGCTGAAAGATATTTTCTGTTTACCCGACCAAACTAGTTGTGCTGCCACATTCTGCTTTCCAGGACTGTCATCTTTGCAGAAAGTAAACACTTCTCTGCTGACTGGTCAGAATGTGTGAGATTAGGGATCCAATCTTATGTAGTACATTTATACCTAAAGTCTCGTACATTTTGAGGGGCTTTGTAGATTTTTTACTAGAGATCATTAACCTTTTTTTTGGTCTAACTCCCACAGCTCTGCCAGATGACACCACCCATTATGCTCCAGTGTGTTCATCTGAATCTATTTTTAACTGGATGTTATTAAACACCATTAGCTAAACATGAATATTGTTTACTACAATTGTTAGTGTTTTTTACAAGACATAGTAGTGATCCTGGAATTGTCTGTTTTTAGAAGCTTCAAACACTTGTACTACGACTTGGAGAAGCAGGACTATGTGTGTGCAGATTTTAGATCTATTTTGACTTCTATTCACAAGTTGTATTTGCTTCAATCACCAAAGCTTGCAGAATGTGATGTTGGTGTCAATCAAGCGTTTAAAGGGGATTTATAGTTGCGGGTAAACTCATGTTGGTGGGAGGCATGTCCTCTGTAGTCAGCCTGGTATTGGGAACTGGAATACAATATAGTGATATGCGCAATGCAGAAGGTAAGTGACAATATCACTGTTGCTGTTATAAATAATAAAAACTCATCATAGTGAAATTATAATACAGGAGTGATTGGAGAGGGGTTGTGTACAGGAACTCTCAATGGAGCATCCACAGTTCCAACAATGAGACACTGTTGTTAAACTAGGTGCCTCCTCAGTGTGTGTAATGTCGTAAAAAATGAAATTCTAGCTCAGCAGGGTGTGTGAGACATGTGCAATTGTTTGTACTATGCCATATTATTCATTTTCAAAAAACTCTATGTGGCAGCTATCGCTGGAAGTTCACGCAGTACCTATGGACTGTATGATAGTGTTAACGGAGTTCATCTTTTTATTCACCAACACTTCAAAACCAATGTCCTGCTGACAACAGGCACCGAGAACTCCCCTGGGGCATAGGGTTGGCCCAGAGGTATAGGTGACTGAATGAGAATGCTGTTTTGATTTCGGTGGAAGCAACCTGTAGGTGCACAACGCTGGAAACGAGAGGGTGACTGCTATTGCACCTACGTTACACAGAAACAATATAGTTATGTTATTAACCTCTCTGGTTGCAAGCAGTGCGGCAGTAGGGGCAATCATGCTCTTCAACCTTTCCAATTAAGCACACGGGTGAAATGTTTTTTGTGTGTGTGTACCTAACAAGGGATGTTCTGATTATTCCGAGTAGATTAGCTGTTTATCTGTGCTTACAAAATGTTTTTTTTTAAATACATTAATTAGGAAATTACATTTCAGCACTTTTGTTTGATAGAATTAATTTGGAAATGAAATTGTAGAGTGGTAAGTAATATAAATGTTACAGGCTTTACCTGAGCAATCACAAAAGTAGATATTAATCAATTGTGGCATGTTAATGCTAATTATAAATGGTCAGAACTCCTATAATTGTTGCAAACACAAAAGAGAAGATTTGGGAGATGCAAGTTGTTTGCTACATCTTGTACATATACAATATGTAGTGTTATGTAATGTCAATATTATTACACATTTGTATGACTAATCAGGAATGTTATCCTGAGAAGCACTTTGCCAGGAGGCATTTGAGCTTTGACGGGTTTTGCTTAATAATTGCCAAGACTTTAAATAACTGTTGAAAAATGGCACTAACAAGAACTGACGCATAAATATATTTTGGCATGCAGCTGCAAAAAAATAAAAATAAACAGTTTTTATGATGTATGAACATGTTCATTCTGTTCACCTGTCTCAGTATTGCCTGAGCAACATATGTTAACAAAATCATCAAAAGCTGTGTGATCTATTCATTTCTTATTACACCAAGTATGTTAATTAAATAACAATTCTCATAATTAGTATTTTGTGCCAAAGAGACAATTATTATTTGTTCCAAGAAGTAACCCAAAAATGTTTTGTTGAATCATACACAGAATTGTTTGATTTGGTGAAACATTACTGTTCCCTGGACTCATATAAAATACTTCTGGGAAAGCAGTGGAGTGCAGTACTGGATCAGCTAATTGCAATTTCTTTACCCCAATATGTTTTGTATTCATGCATTGCAAGTGGACTCAACAATCTAGCATTAATATAACAATATGTTTGAATTCAGGAATGGAAGAACCAGAAATTGTTATTCATCTGAAGACAGTAAGTTTTGTACGTGCAATATTTATGGTTCTGGTTAAGAAATATTGTATATATACAGTATATACACTGTTTCAGAAATTGAAAAGGAAGGCTCACATCATATCCATATTCCATTAGAAAAAGATTAGACAGATGCTGACCTCTACAGGTATGATTTTGCCTTGCATTCTTGACAGATATCACCTAAAATTATGGAAGACATTTAAGGGCTTTTATCAAAATAAAAAACTGAAATGAACCTCCATCATTTATAACTCAAACACGTATGTCTTTCTAAGCAATGGGTGTGGCCATGCATGCCTGTATGCACTGTATAGATGTTTCAAGATAGGCTGGTACTAGTTCATTAAATTGAGCAAAACGCTGAACTGCAAGAAATGTGGTCTTGCTGAGGCACTGATTGATAATGAAATGTCTCACTCGAGCCAAAATGTAGTGGCAGAGCAACAGGGAGGCAGGCGGCTAAACCAAATAAACGGGCTATCAGCCTCTACTGACAAACAGCCACAAGCCCGACTGAACTGGGGGGAAATTGAGCAGTGGAGAAGACGACGTGGTGGCAATGGAGCACAAAGTGGAGATGACAGCCTTTAGGACACAAGTGACAGGAATCGAGGGTAGACTGAGAACGAGTGAATGTCAGGCAGAGGGAAAAGCCATGCAGCAACGCACATTAAGGGTGACTGGCACATGAGCTAAAGACGACACAGGGGTCTCATCCGCAAGGTCCTCTCAGGCTGTAACTGACTGGTCAACTGAGCGGTATATAATGATGTTTCACTGCACAATTTTTAAAGTTGACAAGTTTTTTGTACTTATTCACTATGCTGCCAAACCACAGCTCCACAACATGGTGCATTTTGGGTTGCATAGCTTAGTCAAGGAAATCTTGCACAGCGAAACTGACCGTAGTGTAATTTTAACAATAAAGGTACACAACTTGAATCTAAATCAGCTCTAACACATGAAATATGTGATATATTACAGTGATTGCTGGGGGATAGGGATACGTAATTAATCAAATTCAAACAGATATTGCAACGGTGGAACACAATTTTCAAATTGCAAAAGCTGTGATATAAAAAATAAGTTTGTTTTTAATGCTACACAAGCTAACCGGGCAGAGAGGGGGAAACTCTTTGAAGAATTTATTTAATGCCACTCGCAGGCTTTGATGCTTGCCGTACTGCCGTGTGAAAAGGAAAACAGAAAAGCAAGAGGTGTCAAAGTGGAACGGCGTGTGGGTTGTCCGGACCTATTTTGTTTTGATTTAGACATGAAGATGTTTGACAGAGTCAGGTGCTGTGCCGACGGTGCCTTGCCACAACATAGTTGCAACAAGAGGCCACCTGGCAGGGATCACTGTTGTTTATAAGTTAAGACGTTTAGTCAGAGCTAAAGGTGTTGAGATTTTTTTTATGTATGTTTCTTCTTTTTAGGTTTCTGTGATTTGTTACTCAAACTGAATGGAATTAATAAGAATAATATGAATCCTTTATGTATTATTGTTCGCACAAAGCCTGTTGTCCTGCAGTGCTTTGTTGTTGATTTTTTTTTAATGTTACTGAAATGTATTACATTGTGTTTATTAAATGTTAGGTGTGTAGGATATATAGGGATTTATTGGGAGAAATTAAATTTAATATTCCTAACAGAGAGTGGGTCCTCCTCACAAAGTCTGCTGTGTTGCATCACCTTGCGTATACAATAGCCCAGAATGGACCAACCAAAAACTGGCTCTAGACACGGCGTTCCGCATTTTACATTGCCCGTAGGCCACCATGGGTTCTCTTATATGCTTGGAATAGGGAGGGGAGAGTGGAGGGGTATTCAGTTGGTTGAAATCTGCAACCTTACAGCTCGATGCCACTGCAACAATTGATCTCATTTCATCACAACATGTAGCTTGACCGACATGAAAGAGCTGTTTACATGTGTCAAATGGTGTGTTGGTCATACTATATATATAGAAGATGTATTGTTTTTTCTGCGGGGAATAATACAGAAGATAAGGAACTTGTTTTTATAAATTGCATACTGAATCGCAATTGCAATATTGGTAGAAATAAATCTATTTGATTGTTGTCCCATATATGGCTTTCTGTCTGTGCAATACCACTCAGCAGGTTAGTGTTAGGAGAGAACCACTCAAAGAGTGTGTGACCTCCTATTGGAGAACAAATGGGTCCCAGAACAGTTCACAAATGATCACAGAAATGATCAACCTGTCACACGGACTTTATAAATACAAATGGTTTGAGATTTCCCAACACAATGGGAAATAAGACAATAAATCAAGTTGATGTCAAACGGTGGAGGATCTTCTGAGTAAAAAGAGCAGTCACCCATTATAAAACCATAAACGGTTAAATTACCCTTACAGTACATAATAAAATGTACATGCAGTGATATATCATATCACTCTACTGTACTAGGAACAAAATTGCTAAGCAATAGTAAAACTACATTTGACAGGAAAGACAACAAACTAGCTCAGAATGTTATTTCTCTCAAATAAATTATCCCTATTCAAAAGCAGTAGTGACGGTAAATTTACTGTAACCATCATTAATATACACGATTCATCATGTGTTAGAGAGGCCCATTACAAAATGCAATCCTCGTAATATAAAACATGACAGTCCAGCCAACATACAGTATATGTAATATGTAAGCTTGGACTGGTTTAATTTGCTCGACCATATCAGGCGTCAGTCAACCTGACGTGACTGATTCATAATTAATTATTGTTTGTGTTACAACATTGTTATGAAAGTCACTGTGTGGCAGTTACTTGCATTCAGTTAAGGCAGGTCGCTGACACTGGGCTATAATGTAATCATCAACAAGGTGGGTAGGTACTGGGCACTCTGGCTCTAGTAAAGGAAGTCTCCACGCACACCTGAGGAGGGTACGACAGAGCCAGTTCAACAGAGCCAGGTAATGAAAGACGAACCCAGTGAAGTTTGGGGCAGATACACCAATTACTTTTCATTTTCCTACACTGCGTGCTCGGCCATGGCCTGAGCGCAGGTCTGTGCAACTGCACATTCTAAAGCTCTTATACTTTAAACTTGATAAAGCATTTTTAAATTCAGCTCTTTAGAAAATAGCTCTGACCTTGTCCCACAATATGTGAAAATCATTTTAGTTTTTTGCCAAATGAAAGGATAATAATTTGTATTAATTTATTATTAGCTGTCTTCCAAACACCAATAGACTAGTCAGATTTTGAATCATGATCCATGAGCGGTACAATACTACAAGTGTAAAACAACCTTCAGAAAATGATGACTAAGCATAAAAATATGAACCAAAGTGCTAACGTAATGCAATTGTTAGAAATAATTATACCATATTTCATATGGAAGTAAAGGTCATTGTGATTAATAATATAGTGAATTATACATGTATGCTACCTGTAACTAACCACTAACCCATACATGTACGATTACAGAGATCCCAAATGAGTTATTGATGCTATGCAACAGGTTTATATATGTATATAATATGTATATATAATATTATAAGCATTATTATTTGTTTGCTTGCTAGAAAGTTCATGGTTTTTTTTGGTGACGAGACGAGGTTCAGAGAGAGAAAGAGAGAGCAGTGTGACGGTGAGAATAAAGTAAACAGTAGCTGTCTAGGTGTGAAGGTAGCAGTGTTTGTACAGTTGAGGCTATTTGCCGGTGAATAAATGACCAAAGCCAAAGTTCCTGTTTCCTGCTGATTAAAGCGAAGGACGTCACGGAGATTGTGACACTTCGGTCCAGCCACTTAATGTGGGCTGACCTTAAAGTTGGATCAGTTTTTAAAAGCCGCTTGCAGGGTTATTTATAAAAGGCCTGTTTGATGTGTGAAGAGGAGAGTATGTTTATTGTTGCAGCCGCCAGGTGTCAGATCAGACGATGCTCAACATAGCCACAGAATTAGATTATAGATGTGGTGGATGCACAGCTTGCATTGGTCATGGCGCCACCACAAACAGAGTGCTAATACAACTCTGGCCTTATGATACCTTAACAAATGATGCCAATTAGTAAGATACACACTGCTCTCTTTAACACTGATTTTAAATTTGAGAAGAAAAAAAAGAGAGCACAGATATCGAAGTATAGTAAAAGCCTATATTGGTAATCCTTTCAGACATTGATTTTCTTCTCCTTTTTTTAAATCAACTGATATTGAACCATATGTTGTGTTTTTGTTTTTATTCGTTGCGCTGCTATATTGTACATAGTAATACATATATGTTGTGTTTGTTTCTTCAGTGTATTTACAGATTTGTATTATTATTTTTACAGCAAAGCATGTTTGCAAACTTGAACATGACCGGTTCTTTGTGGAATGTTTAAAGATAGAGTTTATCAGCTTGGTGTTCGGAGATTTATGAATAAAGCATTTTTATCACAGCCATTTTTCAGAATGCAATTTTCTTCAAAGCCCACAGCGGTTTTCCCTCTTATCATGGATCACAAGTGCTAACTGATTCCCTGATGAACCTGAGGGCCGAAAACATATTGTGTTGGGTTATTATTTTAGATTGGCTATGTCCTTGCTGATCATAAAAAGACCAACACGGAATACAAGAGAGGGATTTATTTGTTTGTTTTTTAAGATATTTTTAAGACTTGATTGAACACTGCCGTAACCCAATGTTCCCATTAGGCCTAACAATTATAACTTAATGCTTTAGTTATCAAGTGATAAATTAACTGTGTGACGCCTAAATTAAAAATCTAGAAAATCTATTTTGTTATAATCTATTAGTAACTGCTTCAAATTAATTACTTTGACCAAATCTATTTTGTTATAATCTATTAGTTACTGCTTTCAATTAATTATTTTGCCAATTAAATGCAATTCATGATATTTAATAAAGTCCTCGCACAGTGCAGAAAAAGTAATCTGTGTCATATATTTGAGTAGATGCCTTTGTGTCTGTTAGCAGTCCAAGCTCACCTCATATACCCTGTGTTAACTAACACCATTGTTTGTTTAGTTTAAAGCACTAACATGAAGAATTTTAAATCACACTTAAAGTCTCACTTCAGAGACATGAAAGGAAAACTACATCGCTGAGAGGACGATAATAATCAGCAGAACCAAATCTAAAGAAAAAAAGACTTTACTCGGGTATGCTGCTTGGTTAATAAATACCAGTTATTGATTGTCTGACATAAGAGGAGGGCACTCTGCAGAGGGCTGCCATAATGATAGGTTAGGCTTGATATAGATTGAAAAGAAAGATTGAAGGAGCCCACAACGAAAAAAGGAGAGGACTGTATTAAAATGTTAATGAGATATTGAAACGCATGTGAAATTTCAATGTGGAGACAAATCTGCATGTTAGAAGAACTGGGAAGATACAGAGACTAAGGAACCAAACAGAACCCATATAAGTGGTTGCATGTATATGCTAAAATTCATGTTGTACTAAAGAAAAATAAAGGTTCGTAAAACATGAAGATAGTAGACATATTTTAACTGCACTGGGCAACCAAGTCAAAAACACATTTTCAAGACGTACACTAAGGGGCGCCCTTTGCACTGTTCTCAGCCAGGACAAAAGTGATAGGCAGGCCTCAGATTCACTCAGTTAAAATCAGATGACTGAACCTACCTAAATACCTAATGCTAGCTAAGACGAATGCAGTCTCAATCACTGACCCAGCAATAAATCTGATCTTCATGCAGTTATAATGCTTCTGTTCAATCTGGTCGTGGTGCTGTCGAGTCGTACTGTGTTATACTGTGATATGTTTTCTGAAATGTATTTCCTTCACCCCTTTATATCAATGAGGGTAACATAAATACGTCTCAGAGCTGTATAGTACAGGAGGTGTTTTCATTGCTATTGTATTAGACTGCAATGGCTTTACCATGGTGTACCTAATGAACTGGCAAATTAATTTTTATTCCAAAGAGGGTTACACATTAAAGGTTTCAAAAAGATTTATAGGCAAGCTTAGGGGCTGTTGAACAAGAAGGAATTACCAGACTGCTTTTTCTATCAAGGGCATTGCGGCCAATCCAGAATAAACAACCTAATAGAGCACAAACACACTGTGGATGGCCAACACACCACCGGCTGTCTTATTACAGTCATGTTTCAACACCATGGACAGCGACGATGTTCAACAGCACATCAGAGGGTCAATACTTCTTGTTCTTCGAGTGTACCGTTGAGCATACAACACATATATAATATATAAACATAAACACATACCACACTGTACTTACCATTAAAATAACTGAAGGTGAGGTTGTGTGCCGTCTCATGGTAATATCTTAATATCCTTCATGTCTTTAGTGCGCCTGGGGGGGTGAGGCTTCTCTCGAGGTTCAGCAGCAACACAAAATGAGCCTTCGGCGCGTGAAGCATCACATCACATCACATGTCATTTAGCAGACGCTTTTATCCAAAGCGACTTACAATAAGTGCATTTCAACCTAGAGTACAAACTAAGAACAACAAGAATACAGGAAGTAACATTTCCTCAACATAGTCGAACTACAAAAGTACCATAAGTAAGTGCTATCTAAGTGCCACTGAAGTGCTAATCTGTGTTTTAATCCAGATATAGTCGGAAAAGGTGTGTTTTCAGTCTCCGACGGAAGATGTAGAGACTTTCTGCTGTCCTGATGTCAGTGGGGAGCTCGTTCCACCACTGAGGAGCCAGGACAGCAAACAGTCTGGATTTCGAGTGATTAGCTCGAGGTGCAGGAGTCACAAGTCGATTGGCATGGTTCGCGTGGGTTCAATAAAAATGTGGGGAAAGTATTGGAAAAGAAACATTTACACGCGCCAATGCAGAAAAAATACCCGAAAGTCAGAGCACGTTTGAGTAAGTCTAGAAGTCGACTGCTGCTCCAGCGGTGTAAAAATAAAACTGCGAGGACACGGTCTTTATGCTACACCTTCTTTAAAAGAGCTGGTTTCAGCAACTATTGATACAAAATAACTGGGTCCTCAAGTTGCAGTTCTGTAACGCTGAAGCAGGCCCGTGGGAACGTGGAGCCCGACCTGGTTTATGCTAGCAGCAGTTTAGACGGTTAACTTCGCTGGCTTCGATGAACTTTGACCTTGGTTACTTTTCCTCAATGTTGCCTCGGTTCGTAGGTCTCTGGGCGCTGCTGCTGCTGCTGCTGCTTCATCTCACCTCCGCAATGCAGGTGAACTTGTGTCAAAAGTAAACTATTTGTATCTATGTGATGTTAGCAGGTAAGGCTTTGCGCGCCCTGTGGCATCAATTAAAACCTGAATCCGCACGCTCAGAGGGGGGCGTGGTTTCAATCACTGTCACTCATTGCCATTGAGTAGAGAATGTGGGCCTCCCACGGGAAGCATGGCATATGATTTGAAGTGCAGTGGTGGAATAGACTGTATCACCCAAACAGCTGTACTTGAGCTTTACTTTATACGCTCACTTTCTATAGTTGCACCTTTCACTGCATTCATCTGTAAGGCAGCAAGGCTACGAGTCCATTAAGTGGTTTACTTTGACAAACTTCAAATGTAAAATGCCACTTGCACATGAGTGCAATAGGAATATGATGTGATATTTGATCATATCACCTAGTGTTTTAATAATTGTGGATACTGCAACACTTGTGAATGCAGGACTTTTATGTACACTGAAGAACTGATATAAAGGCCTTAATTGTCATTGTGGGGGAAAAGTGTTACTAATAACTTTAACGATGGCTCTCGAAGCCCTGGCCATGTGACAGTGAGCTGGCATGCAAAATACCAGCCAGGAGCCTGATCGGTATGGTAGTTAATTGCATTATTTAGTTAACATAATGAGAAAATGTCAGTGAAAAAAAGGTTTATTATACTTCTGCATCAAGTGTTTGCACACTAGCAGAGCCCTTTGCAATAACTCTGCTCAGGTTGAGGCGTGGGAGGAATTACTTGAGGTCAGGAGTGGGTTTACTGAGAGTGGGTGTAATTTGTCCAGGTGCCACAATAGAGTGAGGGAAAGGTGAATCAAGCATACCGTCTGAAATAAGCGTAGAGCTGATAAATTGTCTAATCCGCCCAAATAATTAAAATCTCGTGTGTGGGCATGCAATGGGTGTGCTGGTCATTTATGTGGAGTATTTCAATACTTGGTAGACTATTAGAGATTCGAGTACTGCAACAGTTGACTGAAAGAAAATTAATTGCCAACGATTTTCAAAAAGCAGTGAACTCGTTTGTCACGCAGAAAGTTCAAAACACTGTTGCTTTCAGCAATTTTGAAAGGGAAGATTTGCATTTTTCTATTATTGTAAATGGAATAGCTGTCCTTGGGCTTTAGACTGTTGAGCAAAACAGAAAGAAGACAACACATTAAGCTCTGAGATAGTGTTTCACTATTATTTTATAACACTGACTGACTAATCAAAACATTAAGATATTAACCCCTCATAGCCTAAGCTGAATCACTAAAAAAACAAAGTATCCTTCAGTCTTTGCAAGCTGTCCAAAGATTACATTAAAGCTTCAATCAGTGGCCTGAAAGACAGTTGCATGGAGATTCTACGTCGTCAACTCTGATTTAAAGGCTCAACTGTCCCATCCCAGTAGTGTTCAACCTCTGCATCTGGCAGAATTTACACAACAATGTAAATAACTAATAGTGTAGCATATTTATAGACTCTTTTTTTCATCTCAGACTTTTAAAATGTTCCACATTGTATTGTTGCCATGATGAAAATAACAACATTGTTGAAAATACTCCAACGATAACAATGAAGGAAAGACAGTATGTTGTGCTGTTGATAAAAACCAAAGCCTCCATGATGGGTGAACACACTCCTGTGTGCGGTCAGCCTCTCCTCTCCTGGAAAAAGTAATGATCATAGCAACAGAGGAGTAGCTCCTCAAATTGGCTGTCTCGCAGTCTGTCCTCCTGGGAGAGAAGACCAATGCTGTGCAGACTGAGCACGTCTCGCTCTTGACGCCTGGCGTTGGTGCGTTGTAGCGCGGAGACATCTGCTCTATCGGTGGGGTAATTGTTAGGGTCTCCATATCCGCCGCTGACCTGAATTGCTCTGTAATCTTTGAGTCTGCCTTTTAAGAGCCACTTTTTTCCCCCCAAATGTATCCTAAAGTTTCCTCATTGTCTTCTGTTGATGAGTACGCATTGCTTCCGAACAGAAACTACCCGTATTTGGAACAGATGAGGGCAGAACTGCAGTTGTAGATTTGTGCAAAGTCGTTAATAAAGTGTACCGTCTATTCATGCGGTTACAAATGTGCATTCAGGGTGACATTTATGAAGTATGCCATCAGCTATGCCATCACTTAGAAAGGGGAAATCTTAAATGTTAAGATAGAGCTTCATTACTGTTTGGTGAGGTGGAGGTTGCCTCATGCACACATCAATTTGTAGGAGAAAAAAGAAGATGAAGAGGAGTCGGTTATTTTCACCGGCTTCACCTTTCACTTTCCTGCGGCTGTGTGGCCGTGATGAGGGGATTCCAAACGGCCTTCTGAGCCAACTACCAGTGTCAGGAGGTTCTTATGTGACAATCCAACAACAACTAGCTGCCCCCCCCCCCCCCTCCCCTCCTCAGACATCCACTTCCAGTTTCAACAAACACCCTGAGCTAAGTTTAATAAGTCATGTGAAGACCTCATGAAGGCCCTTGCTGCTACATTTATCGTGGGCATAGACAGGGGGGTGGGTTCACATTAAACTGAGGAGCTACTTTATTGACAGCATAGACGCAATCTGAGTTTAAAGTTGTTTATACCTGTGCACACACTATCGATATATGATGATGATTCAAATGACTGGCTTCGTAACAATTTATGTAAACAAATCAAATGAGGACACAGGACTTTAGATCCTCTCATCTCCTCTAATTCCTTTCACTCAGTGATTTCTCTGCACTCTGGGGGAAAACACATCACCATTATCGTTTTTTTGTGGTGCAACAAAGACTTTAATAATAAACACAATCAATCATGTGCATGATGTAATATCCAAATGGATTATTTTTTTGCAGACTATTGAATTGTTTAATTTATGAATGAAAGGCTGCAGATAGAATACCCAAATTAGAGCCAAAAAACTTATTTTACTGCGAGTCTTCTTTGTTCTATTGAATTTGATGAACTCAAAGCATCAGCTTCTCTCGGACCGACCCACATGTGAGTGTATACATGTTTCCCAGGATCTCATTCACAACCTTTCCCTCTTTGGCAGACTGTGCACATTCTTACAACGTGTAACAATTCACATATAATATTTTCTGTCAATCAGATAACATGTCGTATGTGTGTGCTATCTGGCAAGTCAGGCGGGAGAGTGGGTGCTATAGAACTTCCCTCATTACCTCGGCAGTCAATCATGTGAGAAGTCATCGTCTGCTGTTGGCTCTTATACCAGGTGGTGCAGAGCATCTGCAATGTTTTTGCAAGAGGTTAAATAAAACTCAAAAATAATTAGTTGCACTCAGAACATGTTACAGTTTTTTAGCATGTTCAACACTCTCAAAACTCTAAACACTCAGAACACACTTTTTTCACAAACTAAAAGCACAACACTGTGGTTTTAAGTCACTAACACTTTAACACTGTGGATCTACACTTATCCCATGAACCACAACAACAACCTGCAAATACAACCACCACACAAAACGGAATAACACATAAGCACTGAATTTTCAAACACTGCTGTCAACAATTTCAGGTGCCTTTCTAAAAAGCGAGCTGGTATTTTTTGAACTTGTTTGCACACACACATATATATATATTACGTTGATATGTGGGTAAGAATATATCATTTTATTATATATTGTAGACATATAGAATATACAGGGAGAGGGAGGAACAAGGAGTGAGGAGGAGGGAGGGAAGGAGGTTCGTGGGAGGAAGAGATTTATGGAGGTTAGGCGGATCATATGAAGAATGGGAAGAGCTGTTATTCCAGATGATTGAGAGGTTAGCCCTTGAGATGCAGGCATCTATTGTAGATCTCATTGAATTGCATGGTATCTGCCAAAATGGCAAGTTGCATCCATACATACAACAGCAAAAGATCACCAGTAAATCAAAAATGATCACAATCAGAGAAAACAGACAGATATATTACAGTAGATTTTATAAACACATATATTTTCAATAATATATGACAAAAATATATTTACACAAGGAGGAAAAAAATATTTTTTCCAAAGGAAAAATTTAGGCTAGGACCCAAAAAGAGAGGAAATGGATGCAATAAAACTCAAGAGATGCATAGAAAATGCTGTTGTTAGAGATAATGATGACTGATAAAATGATAAGATAGATGATTATAATATGAAATGCAACAAAAAATACCAATATTTGAAAATAAAGAATTACAACACAACACAGATAGACACAGAAACAACAAAACAAAGAGAGAGCAACAGAAACTAGAAAAAAGTAAGAAGAACACAGCTATAAAAAAAAAAAACACTACAAAAAACAAAAAAAACAGTTAAAATAAAAAACTTTAAACATTAAAACTGTAAAAATACAGTAAGTTGGAGAGTGAAGCAATGGAAGCTATTGAAAGATGAATATGGGGCAAATTTGAATATTTAATCAATTTAATTTATTGCGGCGCAGAGGAAGGTGGATGAGGAAGGAATGAAAACTGTGGGGGTTCAGGGCCAAGGGGGTTCCAGGGGCCATGGGGGCTGTCCAACTATGGAATTTGGTGGCCAATGATACACACACTCCCGCTTTACCATACAACACTCATTAAAGGCTCAGACAGAAAGAAAGCTCAGCTTATGCTCAGCCAGTGCCAGCAGAACAGGGAGCCAAAAGGTAAAAACCCCAAGTTTTTAACAACAAGTTTGTTTGCGCTTTGCAGCTGTCCACAATTGATTCAGATGCAGGTTGCAGCACATTGCAGATTCATGGTTGCCTGCATATTCACCTCTCAACCCCTGGAGTCTGTTTTCTCTGCCTGGAGGTGTGGGTGTGTTTTTGTCACCCACATGACCAAATGTCAGATTTGTGCCGACACGAGTCCAGAGGGAGGAGAAGGAGGGATGGATAAGGCACTCCAGAAGTGGTTCTTGCATGGTGAGAGAACATGAGAATGAGATGAGATGATGACATGATGCCTGATGCTGCTGGAGGCAGGATTAGTCCTCTTCTCATATGTGTATTTTTAATTCTTATTTTTTTTTTTTTTTTTTTTTTTCTTATTATTAATTATTACAGACTATTATTGAACTAAACTATAAATTGCTAATTTTCATTTGCCTATAATAAAATGTTAAAATAAATAAAAAATGAATCAAAAGAATGAATGTTTCTCTTTCTTTGAAGAAAACTTTACTTTGTTTTGAAGTCAAAAAAAATTCAAACTGTAAAGATGAAGTTTTATTTTATTTGTGTTTGTGTGTGTGTGAGTTTTTTTTTGTCAGTGTGTTCTGAGTGTGTTGTGTGTTACCAGTGTGTTGTTTGGGTGTTGTTGGGTGCACTGAGGTGTATTTGAGCCATGTGTTAGAGTTGTGTGTTGGAATGGTTTGCAGGTGATGTTGTCTCTTTAGCTTAGGGTGAGTGACTGGTAGTGGCAGACTGTGGTTAGAGTTTTGCACATGTGACTCCAGTTGTGCCCGCTGTCGTTTAGCAATCGAAAAAAACTGTAAGATGAGAGACACTCTGCCATTAGAGCGAAATGCACAACACTGTTTCCAACTAAACCCACTTATGTGTTAAAAGCTGCAGAATATAGGCTAACCTATTCTAATCCTGCAGTTTTAAAAGTGGAAAGTAGTTAAAGACAAAGGGATTAATATTATACTTTTGCCCTTGAGTGAGAGAGAAAGGGCGGGTGAGAGAGACAGCGTGAGAGAGAGAGTGTGTGTGTGTGTGTGTGTGTGTGTGTGTGTGTGTGTGTGTGTGTGTGTGTGTGTGTGTGTGTGTGTGTGTGTGTGTGTGTGTGTAGGTGTGTGTGTGTGTGTGTGTGTGTGTGTAAGAGAGAGGGGGAGTGACGGAGAGAAAATCTCTTTTGTGTTTTTGATCCCTAAATGTGGCGGTGTCCCCTTATCCAAGCTACTTAGTTTCTGCAGTGCGTAAGTGATGCTGTGCACTTAGGCTGTGAAAAGCAGGTCAGTATGACAACTGAGATAAAACCACATGTGCATCACATGGATAGCCTTGGGATTATTCCTCACAAAATGTCTTAATTCCTCTGTTCACTAATGATCCAGTGGAAATGCCCTCTAATCTCCATTCCATTAATTAAAAAGAGCATGAGCCCATGGAAAACTTCACCATCTGCTGCAGTTTTATTCATGCAGACAGATTGTGTTTTCAGCCATTAACCAGGGGAAACGGGCCGACGCATGAGGTGGATAGTAAACAGATACAACTGCTCTATTTGAGTATTAATATGCTGGAAATCTGTTTTAAACATGAGCAATCATTGCCAGACTACCGTGATGATGTCTGGGGATTTGAGCTGCATGCCTCATGAGGACAATTTGCCAATTTGCACACTTCAAACCGATATAGTCACCTTGGAGACTTCATTATAATTTTAGAGTACGTTTATGTAACTGTTTCTATAATAGATGGATGTTCTTTCCTTATCATTTTTTTTATAATGCTGTAATGCAGTTTGTATTGTTATGCTATTATTCTTTTTTTGCATTTGGATAATGTCTTAATCTGCTTTGATACAAATTCAACCGAAATTCTCCCATTATCCCATCCTGCACTAAGAGCATTTTTTTTTTTTTAAGCCAACTTTTAAGAAAAATATATAATTAAAAGTCCACAACTGTAACTTTTGTGAGTGAATATGTTGCTGTATGAGTTTGTTTGTGTCCAATTGTGCTGAACTCCGTCAGATCAAAATGAGGAAACACTCTTCTAATAAATGACGTGCAGTCAAAGGCTAGATATGGGACATGATTTTGATCGGGCTATTGTAGGCTGGAAAGATTATCCGAGCAGATGTCGTTTCCCTTCCTATTGGAACAGTAGGGCCAATAATAAACACACGCACGCACACGCACGCACACGCACGCACACCGCGCGCACTAATCTGAAAGGATGTGCTCTTGCACATCCCTTTCTCTCTCCTCTCTTTTCTCTCGCTGGTCCAGTCCCACCAATGTCAAGTTTTTTTTGGAGCGTATTTTGCACAGTTCTGCCTTAATCACCGTGTACGAGTACACCGGAGCCCGAGTCCGTGGTGTGAGTTGCGCCACTGACCAGCCTCCAGATGGACAGACAAGGGTCGAAGAAAAGACTGTTTGGGAAATGGCACGGAGTTTGCCGTTTTGCGTTGTTCACTTGTTTTTTGGATGCAGTCCGGGGACAGATACGCTACTCTATCCCGGAGGAACTGGAGCATGGCGCGTTTGTTGGAAACATTGTAGAGGACCTGGGCTTGGATTTGGACAAGCTCTCTGCGCGCAGATTCCGGATAGTCTCGGGTGCCAAGAAGCAATATGTGGAGGTAAATTTAGAAAATGGAGTTCTATTCGTCAACGAGAGAATTGATCGTGAGGAACTATGCGAGCAGAGTTTGTCCTGCTCTTTTCACTTGCAAGTGGTCATCGAAAGCCCTCTGGAGCTGTACAGGGTAGAGATGGAAATTATGGACGTGAACGATAACTCTCCCAGTTTCCCGTGGACCGAGTTCAATCTGGACATATCGGAGTCTGCCGCGCCAGGGTCCCGCTTCCCACTTGAGAGCGCACAGGATTTAGACGTCGGTTCCAACTCGCTGCGCACCTACTTGCTGAGTGTGAACGAGCACTTCCTTTTGGATATACAGACGCGTAGTGATGGCAGTAAATTTGCAGAACTAGTCCTACAGAACTCACTGGACAGAGAGCAGCAAAGTGCGCATCAAATGGTCCTAACTGCGGTGGATGGAGGCGCACCGGAGAGATCCGGCACTGCGCAAATCGATATCACTGTTTTGGATGCAAACGACAACGCGCCGGTGTTTGATCAGTCGTTTTACAGAGTGAGGCTGGCGGAAAACGCACTCAAAGGCACAGTTGTCATAAAACTAAATGCGTCCGATTTAGATGAGGGTCCTAATGCAGACATCACCTATTCATTCAGCGGCCACGCTCCCATCAAAGTGCGCCAGCTTTTCAGCGTGGACTCGCGCACGGGGGAAATCAAAGTCAAAGGAGTGATAGATTACGAAAAGGCCAGGATGCATGACATTTATGTGCAGGCGAAAGACAAAGGGCCCTCCGCTGTAGCAGTCCACTGCAAAGTACTGGTGAATGTTTTGGATACAAATGACAACCTCCCGGAGGTGATCCTCACGTCGGTGTCTACACCTGTGCAGGAGGACGCGCCCCCGGGCACAGTGATAGCCGTCATCAGCGTGATGGACAAGGACTCGGGTGAAAACGGGAATGTGGACTGCGAGATCCCACACCACGTTCCATTCCAGCTCCACTCATCCTTTAAGAACTACTATACATTAGTAACTTCAGATTTTCTGGACAGAGAGGCAGTCGCAGACTACAACATCACCCTCACCGCCCGAGATATAGGCTCCCCACCTTTATTCACGAGGAAAACCATTTTGGTCCAAGTGTCTGATGTGAACGATAACGCGCCCCGGTTCAAGCAGCCCTCCTACACTGTGTATTTGACCGAGAACAACGCTCCGGGGGCATCTATTTGCTCGGTGACCGCACTAGACCCAGATTATGGTCAAAATGCATACCTCTCCTATTCTATAGTGGATGGTGACATACAGGGGTTGCACGTGTCCACGTACGTGTCCATAAACTCAGACAATGGGAACATTTACGCGCTGCGATCCTTTGACCACGAACAACTTAACAACTTCCAGATCACTGTCCGAGCTCAAGACGCCGGGTTCCCGCCTCTGACTAGCAACGTCTCCGTGAACATCTTTATTTTGGACCAAAACGACAACGCGCCCGTTATTGTGTCCCCTGTTCCGCAGAACGGCAGCGCGCCCAGCGGAGCAGTGCCCCGGTCCGTGGACGCCGGTTATCTCGTCGCCAAGATCAGCGCGGTGGACGCGGACGAGGGTCAAAACTCGCGTCTGTTTTATCAGCTGCTGCAAGCAACGGACCAGAGCTTGTTCAGCATCGCTCTGTACACGGGCGAAATCAGGACGATGCGCCAATGTGTGGAGAGAGACGCCACGAGGCACAGATTGGTCATTCTTGTGAAGGACAATGGTCAGCCACCCCTCTCGGCCACTGTTTCCATCATTCTGTCAGTGGTTGACAGCCTGCCAGATTCGAAGCCTGATTTGGGAGACCTGTCACTAAGCCCATATCACAGCTCCAACTTCACCCTGTATTTAATCGTGTCTCTGGGCGCCATCTCCTTCACATTTCTGGTGGCTATCATTGTCATGGTTGCAGTGCGCAGACTGAAGGGCAGACCGTCCAGCCGAGAGTCTGACTTCCCCACGGTCAGCTGGAGTTGCGGGAGCTGCTGCTGCTGCTGCTGCTCTCACTCGGAGACCTCCACCACCACAGAGGTTTTCAAAAAGTCCAATTTGAATGTCCGGATGTCCGCAGGCGCGTCCGGCTGCGCGGAGGCAAACGGCAACGGCGCGCAGCCGCAGGTCTATTGCTACAAAATGTGTCTGACACCGGAATCGTCCAAAAGCGACTTCA
Organism: Pseudoliparis swirei; assembly: GCF_029220125.1. Taxonomy (NCBI): domain Eukaryota; kingdom Metazoa; phylum Chordata; class Actinopteri; order Perciformes; family Liparidae; genus Pseudoliparis; species Pseudoliparis swirei. The sequence continues at coordinate 10,499,941 of NC_079390.1, read as the reverse complement.
TGTTTTTGAAGCCTTACAGTCCGGTGCTGTCAGTTCAGCAGAATAACGCCAAGAGCACAGATTATCTCACTTCTGGCTGGAGCGCACTGGACCGCAATGAACTGGGCAACAACAGAGCGGCAACTCCAACCGAGGTACTGCATATTGAAACATGCACGTAGAAACATTAAAAGTCAGCATAGGAGTTGTCTCTCTCTTTTTATTCTATTTTTCCGTTAGGAATTAAACTTGTCCATGTTTCTCGTGGTCCTGCTGGCTCACTTCAATTACAAATGACAGAAAGGTTGACTGAAGGGCAAATGTCACAATTCATTTATGTTTAAATAACATTATATATATATATATATATATATATATATATATATATATATATATATATATATATATGATGTTTATACTTCAGCCCCATATGAAGAATAATAACAGCAACGAATAAATAAATAAATACATGCATTTTCCAGTCTGATGCAAGTAATCCTTTAAATAAAGCCTTAACTAACCCACATGTAACACTGATGTCTGGGCAAATTACCAGTGTCAAGGTGTGTGTTTCACAATCATGAAAGGTGAAAGAGATGCACTTTTTTCTCCTTTTTTTTCTCCCAGACTTGAATCTGTATTTGCTCTCTCGTCAACAAAAACCATCCGCTGCTAAACCAGTCACATAAGCAGATTATAGGTACAATATAATGTAGCACTTTTGAGGAGACGTGACATCTTCATAGTTATTATAAAGCTGCACGAGAGAGCTTTTTATGTCATTTGTTAAAGTAATAAATGTTTAAGAAACATAATTCACAGCAAAGTGTTGGCTTTCAACATGAACAACAGACACAAATCAATGACATGCAGTCCCACTTTGACTAAACCATATTTATCATACAGGGAGGGATGCCTCTGGCCTTCCATAAGTGCATCGAGACATACATGCAGTGCAATTGTTCTCCTTGAGGTGGCCGCTAAGTTCTGTTTTTCTGTTTCTTTGCAGCTTAAGTATTCAAACAAGGACTGGACCTGGACCAAGAACCAACGCAACTCAGCATACAAGAGGTGAGTACATTAGTTGCGGCAGTTACCATACACACACATGCACACACACACACACGCACACATGCATGCACACGCCTACTTAAGCTGTCTCCTTATATCCTTAGGTACAGTTCAGCAAACATGGAGGGCACTCTCACTCGCAAACAAAAGTCTGAGGCCCATGGGTTTTCCTGCTCTGTGGCACCACAGTACTGGACTTGGGGGAACCACATGAATGGTAGGTGGCAACTGTGCAAACTATGGCTCATTATGGTTCACATTAAAAGAGGCTGGTGGGCCAGGGGCTTCTTCTGAGTATTTAGTTTGAAATATAAAATGGTCAACTGAAAAGCAGATAATACCAGTCCCCCAAACTGTGTGGGGGGGGGGGGTTAATGCATCAACAAGAGGATTACTTAAGTCCCTGCAAGCTGTGTTTTCCTCTTCGAGAGGATGCCTTTAAAGATGCCTTTAAAACTAACGTATTCAGATCAAGCATGCTGAATGTAAATAAGAGCTCCTTGCAGAAATAATCTTCTGATACAAACTATAATTTATGTGCATTTTTTACAGACTGCACGATATCTCTTCAAGAGGGAGCAGTCCCTCAATACTCATGGACCCCCAAGTACACTCAGCCTCACTCTGAACCGCCAGACTACCAGCACAATGTGTACATCCCTGGCACCACGTCTGACTACAGCACTCTGAAGCTGGCCCCCAGAGGAGAACTGGATTTGTACAACACGTTCTCTACTTTTGGAAAGAAAAAGAGATTCATCTCAAACTATGAACAATCTTTTGACAACGATGATAGTCTCATTGTCAGTAACGACATCTTCAAATGATACACCAACGGTACTGTTTCTGTGTATGGTCCAGTTCCAGTAATAATTGCTTCTCGGGGGCTGACCGACCAGGTTTCCCCATTTTTCAGTGGAATTCAATACGACTCCTTACCACGAGTATATTTTGTATTTGTGTAAATACTGAAATAAAGTATAAATAAAGTGTATTTTGAGTCATGGTGGGATCAAGTGAAACTGGAGCAGTGGCGGAGAGGGTTCTTCTTATCCAGCATGTGAATTCAGGTAAAAGTGATTTGGTCTGTTGGGAGGCTTCTGGTTCTCACAGTGATTGACTCACTTTTAAAAAAGAACACAAATTCAGCAGCTAACAGTCTATTACACCCGGCTCATCCATGTAGCAATAACATTTTATATACAGACACACCTTTTTGTCTCACCGGGACACTGTGTGTCAAAAGTGAACTGACTAACTGAAACAGACACTTTACACTTCACTTTGAAGTTGAAGTTTATTCCTAAAGCTAGCACATTACAGATAGTGTGTTGAATATATCTATAAGTAACAATCTTTTGTGTAAATGTTTTCATGAATAATATGAATCAACATTGAAGTAATGAGTGAAGGCATGCAACGTGTCCATCAAACGGGTTGTTTAACAAGCAACAGCTGTGATTCTACTCACTGGACCTGTGCAGTGGACCGTCACTCTGACACACCACATTGAACAGTTGACACTTAGGAGCTCAACAACACAGGTGTTTTGATACTGCAAATTACACAGACACACACACAAACACACATACACTTTGTACCACTCAGACTCACCTGCTGATATAATTCAGTCACTGGTTCTATGAATTCTAGATTTGTATCAGCCATTGAGTGTGAATCACTCTGTATATATAATCTATGTACAGTATCGGTCAATATTAATAAATATGTCCCTGAACTCTGCAGCGGTTGTTTATTGACAGACATTTTTCATTCCTGCCATTTATTATGCCAATGTGTTTATCCGGCTCTGAAATAACTTTGAGAGGGACCTAGTATGTGTTAATAATAAATTCATACGTCACAAACAATGATGCTGTAAAAGTACACTAGTGAATGGGAAGTCAAAGTCTTAAAAGCTTTTTATTTCAGTATAAACAATGTACATCAGAATTACAGTGGTTTTCTAAAGATTCAATCTATGCCCAGATGCTGACATTGAGATTTATCGCCAGAGGGGTTAAGCGAAGTGATCCATGGACTCATATTTCCTTAGGACGTCGACTATCAAGACTACTGCACAATTCCCCCATCTCCCCTCGGTTCCCTGCAGAGATACAATCAGGCGTATAATAATTTCAGCCAGCTCCTCTAAATCTCAAAGTTGAAGGCAAGAGCCCAGCCTCCGTTAGGAGTGTCCTCCCTCTACGACATGGATGTGATGCCAATGGAAGAGGGAGCTGTTGTGACTTATGGCCCTGTGTCATTTATCCTTTTCTCTTGACATTCTGCTCAATAAAAACCAGGGAGTTTAACTACAACTCTGGAGGTAATCCTTCACGATCTACCGCCCCTAGCTGAGTCATTGCAGACCACTGGGTTAATCTTGGGCTTGGTCCTGACTGCCTCAGTGAACTGCATTGAGTCCAAAAAACAGAGGGCCGAGGGGTCGGTTTCAGATGTTTTTCGAACTCCCTGAACATCGAGTCAGAAGGATAAGCCCCTTTGAGAAAAACAATTAGATACGTCCCCTGTCAATTTAGAATTTAAAAGACAAATCCACATAGGCCCACAACGACGTCCTGCCAATAATTACAGATACTCAAGCCAACATCTACCTGTATCACCACCAGTACAAAAATCAGCCAGGGTAGCAGTCATAATATATCCCATGTGCAATAAGCAGAGGCACATTGCATATGTCTCAGTTCGGTGCCAAGTAAAATATGTTCAGAGCCCAGTCTGTGTTGCTTTATTTCTCTCCATCTCCTTCTCTTCTCTACCAACAATCCAGAGCTTCCACCACTGAGGATGAACACAAGAGTCTCCCCTGTTTTTCCACTAGAGGGTTCCTTTCCCTCACAGATACCTCATTTAGAAAACAGGGAGGCCTCCAGTATACTTGTATGTTAGGCTTATTCGGATTCACCATTAGTTATCATCTGATAACCAAGTGTGCATTATGATGGCATATTAGTGCATTCATATATGTTAAACAAATCAAATAATTGTTGTGTAAATACAATTTGTAAAAAAGGAACAGAATATGTCATGCATATCATTAAATATATCAAATTTGATACATACAGTCATATACAGTAGGCAGAGTAAATGGTTATTGTACTAAAAGGCCACATTAACCCTTTACCCCTGCATGCTATACACGCTGTTGGGTGTCGGGCAGGTGCCACTGCTTCTATAAACAGAATGTAACACCTAACATGACCTACGGCCCTCGTTCAATTAGCAACTGGGTGAGAATGGCCCCCTGGAAATATATGACTTTGACAGAGAAAATCACTGCATGACATGGAGATTGACAGAAGGAAAAAAAGCTAAAAGAAATAAAGCAATCAATATATTTCGAAAAATCACACAACCTCAAAACACAGCCAGTTTATCCCTATTATGAGCATTAAATACCATAAACAAATTAGAACAAAAAATATTTGTATGGTTGTATCCAAAAATTGCAATACAAAAAACTCTGTATAACAGCATGTTGCTCATTGCTGATTCTTCGTCATGTTACATGTGAGCATTAGGATCCTGTAAGATCTCGTTGGGAGGGATCAAGAACACAATGTTGATTTAAAAATGGCCATGGATATGACATATCTATATTAGATAAGCCCCTTTGCCTTGCTGTTATACTAAGTGAACTAACAAAGATAATGTATCTGGCAACTTCTATGAACCAACTTTAAGTTCATATTTAGTTTTTTCATCGTCGGCTTTGTAGTATTTTATCAGGGACACAATTTCAGGGTTCTAATATCCTAATATATATTTAATTAACTTGCAAAACATATATTTCCTTTTTAATACAGACATAGAGAGGCACAGTGGATAATAGATTTTGTTTTACTCTTTAAATGCATGAAAGTAACAGCATGTGAGAGAGCGATGGCCCATGTTGAGATTCTCCTGTAGTTCTCTATATTGTCACCGGATGGAGCTAAAGGACAAAGAATGCTGGGGGCTATCCTGTTCTTACTGCCCATCATGTCAGTCACATTATTTTGAGAATCCAGACCTTTTACAAATATATCAAGCAAGCACAAATAATAATGAGAAATAATGTAAAAGTCGTTCGGTCTATGGTACCCATGCATATTGGTCAGTATATCCAATGCAAAGCGTTCCTGTGCAGTATGTCACTGAAAACATCACATATGTTCCCATTTGCTGTGAAAACTAAATACTTTGTTTTAAAACCAGTATTGTATATTGTATATTATCTGTTTGTTTGATGAGGTTATATTGAGTAACGAGCAGAGGGGAGAGACCAAACACAACTTTACTCGTAATATTATTTTTTATATTATATAATTGTTATAATATTCTAAATACCAAATGGGATGCAATGCACTATGATCCAAACTATTTTCAGTCACTCTCAGCGATATAGCCTTTGACAGTATAACTATATTACATTATAATACTATTAGTAACCACCCTATGAACAGAAACAGATATGAATGACAAACCCACGGAAAAGCCCCAAATATTATTTTAACATTTCCCCATGATCCACCTTTGGTAATATATTGACTCAATGTTTGTAGACTCTGGGCATATCCTGGTTTGTTCTTTCCGAGAATATTATCCTACATATCTTCACAAAACGTCTGCAGAATGTTAAAGGAAGCTCTTTTCAATATACGATTGAATAAGTAAATCCCAAAAATAAAATAAATTTGATGCAACAAAAGAATAGAATCCATTTCTCCTTTGAACAACATCTATATCTGAATATCCATCATAGTGCGAATCTATTAGACGAGATACTTTAAACCTTTTAAGAAGGTCATATGATTATTATTTTGTATCATGAGGAATATGTTTCTCCCAGAATTTTTTATAATAATCTCAGGCAGCTAACATTTTCTAAAGTATATAATATTTCTTTAAATAACATTAACACTAAACTCCGGCTTCCCCCTCCCGTAGCCTATGTGCCCACCCCAGCGTCTCAGTGAGGCCGCCCCAGCAGCCCACACAAATGCTGCCTCCGCCCCTGCAGAGCATTGCCGTGAGAGCCCAGCTCCTCCAGCGGTACTGTACCGTGCATGTGCATGGCCTACTGCAGCTACAGCTACGACTGACGGAGGCAAGAATGACACCGGCACTCCCCTGCACCCAGACAACCTGATCGCGAGGACGGAACCGTGTCACTTCACGACATCTACAAAAGAACACACCGCAACGATGGCGCGTGCCACTGCACCCGTACGGACACGTCTGATCGCGGCGGTTTTCTCATTCACTGCACTGTGGGGATGTGCTCTTTCCATCACCCGGTACTCGATTCCGGAGGAGATGGAAGAGGGCTCCTTTGTTGCCAACCTGGCCACGGATTTGGCTCTGGAGGTTCGCAGTTTGGTGCAGCGCAGCGCGAAGCTCGATGTCATCCACAGTAAGAATTACCTTGATATCAACAAAGAAACCGGGGAGCTGGTGATTCGCGAGAAGATAGACCGGGAAACCATATGCATGACTAAGGCGACCTCGTGCTTTATGAAAATGGATGTCATACTGGAAAACCCCATTCGCATTTTTAACATCGAGTTGGAAATCATGGACATCAACGACAACGCGCCCGTGTTCCGCAGACGGACAATGCACTTGGACATATCGGAGGCAACCCCTCCCGGAGAGCGGTTTTCATTGACAAACGCCGTGGATGCGGACGTGGGGGCGAACTCGATCAAGACCTACTATCTCAGCGAAAGCAATTACTTCAACATCGACATACAGACCGGCAGCGACGACTCCAAATATGTCGACTTGGTGCTGAACGGTCATTTGGACCGAGAGGAGCACACGGTTCATAATTTGATTTTAACCGCTGTGGATGGAGGTGTGCCTCCTCGCTCCGGCACAGCCAGCATCGTTATCAACGTCCTGGATATCAATGACAACGCCCCCCTGTTCAGTCAGCCGCTATTTGCAGTCAATGTGTCTGAGAACTCAGCTGCAGGAATGGTGGTCATGACCTTAAACGCAACCGACTTGGATGAAGGCACCAACTCTCAGCTAATATATTCGTACACGCTGTACACCTCGGAGAAGACGCAGGAGCTCTTCTCGCTCGACCCCAACACAGGTGAGATCAAGGTGATGGGGGTTATAGACTATGAGGAGGCCCAGAGCTTCGAGATGCACATACAGGCTCAGGACCGAGGGGCGAACCCCAAGGCCGGACAATGCAAAGTAATGGTGTTCGTCACCGACCTGAACGATAACTACCCTGAGGTGACCATACAGTCTGTGAAAAGTTCTCTGACGGAGGACGTCTCCGTGGGGACACTGATAGCGGTGGTGAGCGTCAGCGACAGGGACTCTGGAGCTAACGGGCAAGTGGAGCTCACCTTGAACCGCCAAGAAGCGTTACCGTTCCTCCTGAAGAAATCCTCAGAGGGTTACTTTGAGCTGCTGGTTTCAAAGCCACTAGACCGAGAGGTAATAGGTAAATACGATATCACGCTGAGGGTGACAGACAAAGGCTCGCCGCCCTTAGCGGAAAACGAAACCATCACTCTGGAGATTCTGGACGTCAACGACAACGCGCCCGCATTCTCCCAGTCCTTCTACACGATCCATGTCGTGGAGAACAATGTACCAGGGGCGTTATTGACATCACTTAGTGCGTTTGACCCCGATCTCAATGAGAACCAGTACTTGGTGTATTTCATAATGGAGAAGGAGATTGTGAACACGTCAATGTCAATGCTGTTCTCCATCAACCCTGAGAATGGTGATCTCTATGCCCTGAAGACCTTTGACTATGAGAGGGAGAGGGATTTCCTCTTCCACATCGAGGCTCGAGACTCCGGTGTCCCCCCGCTGAGCAGCAATGTGACAGTGCACATCATCATCCTGGACCAGAACGACAACACCCCTGTCATAGTGTCACCGTGGCGGGCGCAGGGCTCCGTGGTCGAGGAGGTGATACCGAGGTCCACGGACAAGGGGCACTTGATCGCCAAAGTGATCGCCCTTGACGCCGACTCTGAGCAGAACGCCAGGGTCACGTATCAGCTCCTGCAGGTCAGCGACGCGTCCCTGTTCAGCCTGGATCAGTACAACGGGGAGATCCGGACAACGAGGATGTTCAGTTACAGAGACCCAAGACAGCAGCGACTGGTGATCGTCGCCAAAGACAACGGCCAGCCCGCTCTCTCCGCCACCGTCACCATCAAGATATCGACGGTGGAACACGTCTTGTCCTTTTCGGAGACCACAGAGCTGCCGCTAGAGTACGACCTCTTCACAGACCTAAACCTCTACCTAGTCATCGGTTTAGGAGCTGTGTCTTTCCTGCTGCTGATAACCATCTTGGTTATTATTGTGCTGAAGTGTCAAAAACCAGAGCCAAAGGCCTTCAAGATCCCTCCCCCCAACAGAAACAGTGTGATCAGCAGGAACAGCATGATCAGTCAGAGAAGCTCCACCATCGCAGACTCCACCCTGATCTCCAGCGATGCCTACTGGTACAGCTTGTTCCTCACTGAGACCAGGAAAGGCAAAGTGGTGATGAGACAGCCGATTATTCCCAAAGGAGCTGGGTATTTTGTGTCCAGCATACCCAGGAGCATAGGGCCAAGCGAGACCACGGACTCCAGAGCATCCACGCTGGAGGTATGTATAAATGAATTAGTAGCTTGGTGCTCGCAGACGACCCAGAGGAAAGCAGGAAGTGTTAATGAGACATCTAATTGGTGTGTTCAGGGACCTACTGTGGTAAAATAGTTCTTGCATGTTATGTTTCTTTTTTCTCCCCTTGTAGGGCGACGGATAGTTTCTTATGTGAATGCAAGTTGGTAATACTGATAATAATGTTTGCAGGTTCAAAGAAGTGTCTTTATGATTCCCACAGTACCACCAATTTGTGGTTGTATACATTCAGTGTATGGTATCAGTCTTTTAAGTTTCTGGTTATTTTATTTCATACAGACATTAATACATTTTAAACATAGAGACATACATCTTTTTATTTACAGTCTATAATATAAAGTGGGTAAACTAGCTCCACCTCACTCCGCTACAACATTCAACTGTTCTGCACATTGATGCATCAATAATAAGAATATAAATAATGTAATATACAGTATAATGATATTAATGTAGTTTAAGTAAAAGTAAAACCACAGTGAAGGCATACTCTGTTAAAAGTAAATGTCTGCATTTAAATGTTTACTTAAATAAAAGAACAAAAGTATTAGCATCCAAAATTACTAAAAAGTATAAGCACAAATGCATAATTGCCCATTTCATAATAAGACTAGAACGGGCACTCGGTAGAGCGCATACCTTCGCATATCACAAGATTGGGCATTGAATTATGAACATTTTGGCATTAGTTGCATGCCAATTGGACAAAAATGTATCGTGCTATGGTTAAAAAAAGATGTTGACCTTTCCATGACCTTGACCTTTGACCCGATTGATCCCAAAATATAATCAAATGGTCCCCAGATAATAACCAATCATCCCACCAAATTCCATGTGATTCAAGAAGATTTGACCTGTTCATGACCTTTGACCTTGACCTTTGACCCGATCAATCCCAAAATCTAATCAACTGGTCCCCGGATAATAAACAATCATCTCACCAAATTTCATGCGATTCGGTTCAATACTTTTTGAGTTCTGCGAAAGATTTTGACCTGTTCATGACCTTTGACCTTGACCTTTGACCCGATCGATCCCAAAATCTAATCAACTGGTCCCCGGATAATAATCAATCATCCCACCAAATTTCATGCGATTCGGTTCAATACTTTTTGAGTTCTGCGAAAGATTTTGACCTGTTCATGACCTTTGACCTTGCCCTTTGACCCGATCGATCCCAAAATCTAATCAACTGGTCCCCGGATAATAAACAATCATCCCACCAAATTTCATGCGATTCGGTTCAATACTTTTTGAGTTTTGCGAATAACACGCATACAAATAAATAAATAAATACACGGCGATCAAAACATAACCTTCCGGCATTTTCAATGCGAAGGTAAATATGTAATTGGATTATGACTATTGATGCATAAACATGTTCATCACTTATATGTTGCAGCTGGTGACGGTGGAACTGATTTTAACTACTTCATATATTTTTTGGATTACATTTTTGTTTTGCATTGTCAAAATACAAATTAAATATGCATACAAATGAAAACAGGAATGACTGATAGTGTAAAATGACAGTATTAGGTCCAACAATATTCTTAGACATTCTACACTGTACAACAAGATAAGACACATACATATACATTTATATATAATGGACTATAATGCACCTATTTCCAAAATCAACAGAAGTGAAAACAAATCTGTAAGTGAGAATATAGACACGCTGATTATTATCAGCGAATTTCTCGTGCCAGCTATCTGCACATCCATTGCATAATGAGGCCAAACAAACAACTGAAATATGTGCCACTGTTCAATGTCTTATTTAGTATGTAGGTCATTTAACACACATAACTGGTGTCTGTGTAAGAGGGAGAGCTCTTCAAAGATGCCCAGACGTGGGGTTCTCTTCAAGGACAAGAGATGCCGCTGCACCGAGATGCACCATGCTGGGGTCCCCGGGGCCTCTGGGGCCTCCAGCAGTGCACACAGTAGCAATAAATGAAGAAGCGCTGAAACCGATCCATATGTTGTTTGCTTTCGTCCAGCTGGACCTGCCAACTGAACTCAAACAAGTGATCCACTGAAAGATTAAACAACATGAATATGCATAATTGCTCAGGCGCATGTGTGTAGTGAGTGTATGTGAGAGAGAGAGAGAGAGATAATGTGTGTGTATTGTAAATGTGAGTGTGAGTCTCACACGTACCACTGAACTTGTCTCTTTCTTTTGTTCTTAAGTACTCAAAATGACAGGAAGTCCATTCTACAACTGGAGGTATGCTGGTTGCTAACTACATTATGTAGAGCCACTCTGATTGTGTAGGAATTATCTATCCCCCCCTACTTGGTATCCATTCTTGGTTTGGCTCAACGATCTGGTTTGATCACAGTTCCTGGTGCAAATAGTTGGTGCAATCCTTTGGTCCACATAGTGTGCTGATTAAATAGAGAAGAATCAAATATTTCCATTTGTCCCAGGTCAAACGCTGTACCTCACAAAAACAACAGGCATTGTGGGGCAGTACAATTTAATTTGGCCCGTCTCAAGTGTGAAAAAAGCAGATAGCTTACTGAGAGCTGAGATTAGAATGAAATTGGCTGCTGGTCAGACCTGTGTTGTGCACATCTGGCTGGTTTGGCGGAGATTCGGGGTAAAGGGATGGCACAAATAGAAAAAAAGGGATCAGAGAATGATTTGTCCCAAATAGGTTCTCAGCATGTAACATACCTGAGAGCACAGACCGTGTCAACCATCTCCGCATCCTTGCACATGAGCTCAAATGTATGGCCTATGATAATAATAATGATAATGTTATAATAGTTTCCCTTCTACAGTTTTAATATTGGCCCACCAAATACCAAATTGCACATTGTGATGCCTGCGTGTGCATGCTTTAATTACACCCTGTGCTTCCCTATTAAAGTGAATTACGTTTGTCATATTTTAATTTTAGCTGTGTATGTCAGTATGATTTCCATCGTAAAACAATTTGAAACCTCAACAACACCGATTTGCACGAAAAACTATAGAAACAAGTTGTTTATTTAACCCTAAATTGAATTCAATGATGGTGGCAGTAACCAGTCACAATCCACTGTTGCATGAGTGACGACTTTCTCTAAGTTTCTATCCAGGTTGACTTTCTGTGTGGCCTAATTGTATGTTCTGTCTCTCAGCAGGCGCCCAGAAGAGAACTGCCATGATATAATCATCTCTTCATGAGAGTCTCTGGCTGGAATTCTTCCCTGTGACTCACAAAGAAGATGTAAAACATCTGCCCTCCCCCAGTCCCCTGCGCTCCAACTTGTTCTTTCTCTAGAAACATCGACCACGAACCACCTCAGCTTTTTACCTTCTTTTCTCTCTTAAGCATGGATCTGCATGATTCCACAACATTCAAAATATTTGGACATAGGATTAAAATAATTGATGGCAGGATATTTGGACATTGCCTTTGAGACTTTGCCTCATGTAGTAAATCATTCCCTTCTTAACGCTTTGAAGCTCCTCAGTGGACATATTTGCCTTCTCTCCACGGTTTACTCTGTGTGCTGTAGTTCTAGAAACCATGAGTAGCTCCACATATACGTAAGTCGCAATCATGCAACCTTTTTTAAGCTCAAAACACGCCTATTCACAAATTCACGTATGAATCAGGGCGAATATGATTCTTCCATAAAGCGGATCAATGATTAACTGTAGCTGGTTACGTCACTGATTCAGGCTTTTGATCTTTTTCTGAATAATAATGTCTAACATATTATGGGTCACACTGTCAACTAGTAACTTGCCGATAAAATAATCTGACTTTTTTTAACAATGTTCGTTCTACTCAACAGTGATGGATGTGTGAAAATGACAAAAAAAGAATGAAAGAAAAGAAGAAGAGAAAAAAAGGGAAAAAACAAACAGGAGACATTTTGTTTCTCATTTTATTTTATTGTAGATACTGTAGTTCCATTGAAATGATAATGAGGTCAGAGAAGCAAAGGGACTTTTAACGGCCTCACTAACATCAGGTGTACAGTTCATTCCTTATTGACATCTGTGCTGTTATGTCTGATTGGACACACCGTTATCATTCTGTATTGGGGAGTCATGATTTATAATGCGAGGTTGAATGGGGGAGGTGTGTCCTGAATTTTCATTCAGAGGATCGATGACATCACACAATGGGGGTGTGAGGGATTTAAAACATTCAAACGTGTCGAACAGTATTTTTAAAAACAGGGTCAAATGTCAAATCCACTTTTTCTGTAACAAGATGTGTCTTTTCACACTTTTAAGGTATTATAGCCACAATCTAATTCCCACAGATGAACCTGGCAATCCAAATATGAACTGTAAATCATATTCAATAAAATAATAAAAAAATGACAGAGGAAATATATAAAAAAATATTTGTAATGATAATTACTCAAGATGAAAAATATTGAATTGTATTGATCTTTGCCATGGTACAAGTTGGGTTTAAGGTCAAGGCAAGGTATTGTTTTATGAATATTCATGTTTTTATAGATATTTTATGTATTTAACTTTTAATGCTGCTTTCGTGAACTTCTTCAAGGCCATTTTGTGTTGCGTATCGGTAGTTTAATACATATGATGTTGTTTTGATATCGTACATATGTTACAAATTGAAACCAGAGTACTTTTCTTGACCTCAAAGGTAGCGCTGTTTCACTCCTGTGAAGCCCAGGACTTTCCTTCCTCAGAAACAAGGAGCTCATTAGGACCACGTATTAGGGTGCTAAATGATTGAGCCAAGTTGGGTGAGCGAGGGAGATGGGATTGGGAGAAGGGGAGCAAAGTGCTAAATATAGACACAGTACTTAGAAGCTGACTCTGCAAGTAAAAAAAACATGAACGCACAAGTTGTGAGCAGATGACAGCGCTTTGAAATATGCACCAGACCTCGCTAATGCAATGGAGAGAGAATATTTCTCGATCTATCGGCTTCATATTCTGAGTCGGTGAAATCTAACCCCTCTCTCCCTCTCTCCCTCCCTCTCTCTCTCTCTCTGTATCCTCTCCCACTGTTGCCTGGTTCTGGTGGTGCACCAGGCTTCCCAGATATAAACACAGCTGTCTGTCAGACTAAAGATGTCACTTGATGAGGGATCTCTTGCTGTGGAGTACATGTTATGTGTGCAATCAACGCCTGAACCGGTTTGAATCCAACAGTGTTTATAGAAATAATGAATTGCACATATGACGAGCTCCTTGCGTGCCTTCTGCATTGTAAAAGATATACGTGACTGTTGATGAATGAAATAAAGGCACGTCATACAATATTACAATTTACAAAAGTGACAGGACCCCAATGATGAAATACCTTGAATTGCTCGGGCGTTGCTGGATAGGGGCTCAGCCTTTTGGTTTCATGATCTACTGAGAACCGGTAAATGCATTTACTGTAAATTTAACTGCTTTATACTTTGTGTTTTTTATACAGTAGACTTTTTTGATATCTATCTGTATTCACTGTGATCAAATGGCACAGGAGGTGCTCGGTATAGTAAAAGTGCGTTATTTCTCATCTGTGTATACCTTCGATTTTCTTTTTTCCTCCGCTAATTTGCCAGTCAGATTGTACAGTATGCTTCGGGAATTGCATCAGACCCAATCTAGTTCCATCCCACTTCGTGGATCAAAGACAGTATGGGAGAGAATGGTCTTGCTTTATTTTCAAGTCTAGTTAATTGTCAAACTTTTGATGTTGCTTATTTGGCTTAAATGTTCTGCCTGATCATGCTAGTTTGAATAAAGCTTTTTAACTCTCCTGTTTTGTCTGTGATGAAATATGTGTTATCAAAAGGGACTTCTGGAATGTGACAGACTCTCTCTCTCTCTCCCTTTCTCTCTAACATTCCCCTTGCATACACACATTTTGACCCAGTTTCTCTGTGAAACGCTCTGTACTCATTCTTAGAAATTGAAAACTAAATAAAGGCGATGTGCCTGCAGTTCAAATCGCAGAAGCAGACAAATAATAGCTTTGTCAGGATTAGTGAAAGCCTAGAGCCAAACTGAGTCCGCTCTGACCACACAGGGCTTTCAGGAGACGGCTGAGTGAGGGCCACATGAATTTGTATGAATTGAGACAAAACCCATTATAATCAAGTCTGTCTACTTTGGAAATATCTCTGTTTGAAAAGGATTTGGCCATCATTACTATTTTTTGCTAGAAATGCAATAAAATAACCAATGGATGCCACTCGTCTACCCAGCACTTTGCAAAACTGTCACGGCTCCTTTAAAGGCCTTAAGGTCTGCTGGTTTCTTGTGCTTTTAAAGAATTGGAAGTATGTCGGACAAAACAAGGCAGTGCACCTGTGGCTACATTCATGAGTGCTGAGCATCGCTGGAATACCTGCCATCAATTCACTTCCCCAGTGGACTACACTTTCAGTACTGATGCTCTCTGTGGTGTTGAAAGTGGTGTGCAAGCCAACTGCAATAAACCAAGACATGGGTAAAAAAAAAAAAAAACTTGTTTTTAATGTTAACTTGAAGGTATGTGTTTACAGGGTGCCCTGTAATTCTTTCCCCTTCTCATTATTTCAGCTATTTCTTGATACACTATCCTCCACATCTCTGATTTGTTGAGCCCTTATAATATTGTCTTTATATGTTTTTTGGAGGGGGACTGTATTTGGAGTCTACTGACCACCAAGTCTTGTTTTGTTGGGTGACAACGGCAGCTAATGTAGCTTTTGAGGGTTTCCATCTCATCATAAATCACTGCAACGCAGTCTACAGCAGCCTTTCTCAGTTAGAGAGCTGCTTTCATTTGCAGCTGGACTTGCAGAGAGCAGCGTATTGAGCCAGTAAGTGTGTTTCGCTATTGAGTACGGGATTAAAATTTTTTTTTCTTTTTTTCAGAGATGGGTGTAACCTGCTTAACCCTTGTGTTGCCTTAGGGTCATTTTGACCCGAATCAATATTACACCCTCCCCCCGCCTTTGGATCATTTTGACCCGATTCAATGTTTCACCCTCCTGTTACCTTTATATTTACTAACATATTTTACCCTTTGGGTTCAATTTGACGCCAGCAATTAAAACCTCCAGAAAATTATTAGAATTAATATTGTTTTCCAAGTTTAAGTGTGAGGCACTTTATGTTTGTTTGTTGACGACCGAAAGAACACCGACATTAAACATTGAATAGGGTCAAATTAATCCTAAAGCGGGGGGAGGGTGTAATATTGATTCGGGTCAAAATGACCCTAAGGCAACACAAGGGTTAAGCATATTTTAAACCAGATAATGTGGATGTATTCAGTCCTGTCTCAATATTGAACTGAATTTTGTTAAATCAGCTTCAATGTATGTATTTGTATTTCCACATTTGACAACATTTAACTTAAAATTGAACTCTTTATATATTAATTCAACAATATAATGTTGGCGTAGTTTTATATATCAGTATTTGGAGGCCAAGTCCTTCCTTAAAGCTGTAGATGGCAACAGTCAGTTCAACTTTGGCATGCAGCAGCAGTGTGTGTTCTCTTGTGCCCTCAGTCAGTGCTTTCAGGCCTTGGGGACTATCATAGTAAAGTGCAAACTAGCTGTGTTATATTGCAAATGTTATATGGATTTTTAGGAATAGATTGTTACGTTCTGACTTTATAGGCCATGTCAGAGCCACTTTGCCAACTCGACAAGTTCATCAGTGCCAGTGTCTGGAAATGCAAATGTCGTTTTACACTCAAACCCACCGCAGTTACAGAATATAACAGAGAGGAACGCGCTGCTTCTAGCTGTCTCTGTCAGTTTTGGGTAAAGCTAAACTAAATCCATTAATCGATACCAGTCAGTGTGAGGCAGTCTGGGGATGCTTCACTCATTTGTACCAGTGAGTCAGATCAGCAGAGAAGATACCCTGGCTGGGGCCCATGCACAATGGGGTCATGAGCCTCGGTTCCCACCACAGCTGGAAGGATGAAGACAAAGGGGTCTTGAGCAAGTGTCCAGTGCTACGCTGCCTGAGCAGAAGTCGGAGGGACAACTGACGTGTGATTATTTCTGTGACTGGGGTTGCGTGAAAAGATAAAGCAGTTATCGCATCACCGCGGAAACGGATATGAACAGGTTGTCGTTCTGATTTAGAAACGCACGCCGGACAAGACAGGAATACAAACCTATCCCTGCAGTGTGATTTTGTACACTAGATCTCCACAGACGACATTTGTCTTGTTGCCTTCATCTTACACCAGTTGGATCTTGTTTTGATGAGGCGAAAGCTGCAGTAGATTAGAGAGAATGTATGCCTTACATTATTGTAATATTTATATCGAAGTGTATACATGAATAAGAAACAGGCTATGCAGTCACTGGGGAATCGGTCTATGCCGATGCCGTGGCCAGGCTGATGGAGTAGCCTACTGATGGAGTTAAGTGCAGGGAGATTTAGGGTCCATCTTGAGTGATGCCTGTGGCAGGTTTATTTGATGTGTGGCTGCCCTTGCCAAACTGTCACGGCTGCACTCATGTGCGTTGGCCATTCTTTGTTCGTTGTTTTAGATGACTGCATTAAAGCTGGACTATGTTGGGGAAAATCATATAACCTTGGTTGAACTCCTTAGAGTTAGCCAGCATAAATAATGATGTACCTTGCTATGATACTCGGTTATTTAACAGATGTTCTCCTGAATGCGGACTACGATCCCTTGTTATCTAGTGCAGTTGGGTCACTGTCACCTTGATCTAACCGGAGTAAATCATGTGCCCGGATTTTATTAGAGATTGTATTATGTGTGCGGATGATAACGCAGTTTCTGTAAAAAAGGTTGAAATAGCTCCAGTAGGAGCGGGATAAGTAGGCCCTAATATTCTCAATAGGAGGCCTTCTTTGAGTTAACAAGATCCTACATAGATTAATATATACATAACTAACTATACTCGGGAATCTGTTAAGAGTGGTTTCTGTCTTCTGACAGGGGGCTACGCTGACTAGAGACTCAGAAATGTTGTGCAGAAACACTAATGAGCAGGAAAAGCAATATCTAACAAATAGACCATAAAGTATTTGAAAAGTGTATACACTGAAATAACGTTTATATGAGAGTGATTCATACAGGCGATAAAGAGGAGGAGACATACAGTAACTTCCAATATTAGCTTCTCGTGGGATAAAGAGGACTTTGTAAAACAGCAAGAACAATTAGATAAACACTCAAGTATAAGCAATTAAAGATAAATACAACACATAGTCGAAGTCTGATATTAGAACAATGAGATAAAAACTTAAGTATTAGCAATTAAAGGTAAAGACAACACATAGTCAAAGTCTGACATTAGGAGAAGAAGATAAAAACATAAACCTGAATAAAAAATGACTGACAGACTGACTGCTGACGAATACACCCGGGTGGCTTTGCATGATTAGAAACTATTGGCTTTGCATTATTATAAACTATTGGCTTTGCATAATTATGAACTAATAGCTTTGTTTTACAATTTGTTTTTGTTATTATTATTTTATTTTATTCTTTATTTTTTTAGAATTATTTTAAGAATGCAGCAGTGAGCATAATCTAAACCATGATTAATGAGAAATAACCTGCTTGGACTTTATAAAATAAAATAGAGGGGGGAAATGAGTGTGACACCAGTGGAACGTGTAAAGAAGAGAGGTTGAACTAAAAACAATGTACTTGTTTAAGGTTGAAGGTCAGGGCTACAGGAAAAATGTAAGAGACGGGTTCGTTGAATTAATAGAAAGACAAAGCAAGTCAGAGGGGGCGAGAAGAGAGAGCATAAAGGGGAGTTAGGAAAGAATGTAAGAGACGGGTTCGTTGAATTAATAGAAAGAATAAGCAAGTAAGAGAGAGCAGAGAGGGGAGTAAGTTCAGACGCATTTAACACCGCATGAAATGTTAACAGGCACACCTATGCCAGCACCTCAACTCAGGGGGCCCTAAAAGAAATCAGAAGAAACAGGTTTATTGCCAAAGAATGTTTTCACAAACAAACGAGGAACTTTTTTTGGCGGAAGGTGCAAGAATCGCGCACCAAGACACAGGCGAATCGCGCACCATCTAGGAAAGGGTGGATGAAAGATGACAGCATAACATGAGGGAAGAGAGGCGAGAAAAAGCCACCCCGACTATGCCTAGAGGGTACAGTGTGGGAGCAGGAGAGACAAAAGACACCATTGCACATAAGCACATACATCTTAGACATGACTTGCAACGAGTAGGAAGGGGGGAGGTAATCCAAAGACTGGGCGATAGCCGTCATTGGGGGCAGAAGGTAACCAGCACCGACAAGCAGCCAGCCCGGTCCTGCCCGTCCACGGCGCGGACGCAGACCCGTCCTGTCACCCTGGGGCAAAGCAGGCGGCGTGGGATGGGGGTAGTGAGTGCATTTCAGTTTGTTGAAGTTCGTGTGTGAGTGGCGGTGTATCGTCCTCCCCCAGTCCACAACAGACAAAGTTCTCAGTCCACAAGATGGTCGTTGCCATGGAGATGGCCTTGAAGGGTCCTGGGGAGAAAACAACCACAGGTGTCTGTGGATAGGGGGAAGGGAATGAGAGAGAGTCTCGCTTCAGTGATCTTCGGGGGAGTTGTTGTTCCAGTCACGGCCTTGGCCAAGGCCAAGGCCCGTCCTGGTAGAGGGCAGCAGATAAGATTGGGATTGTTTGGTCTTCCAGTAGCTGCAATTCAATTTTGCACCACTATTCCTCCAATTTCCTCCCGTTTGCCAATAGGATTTCAAATCGATCCAATTTCATTTGCAGAGCCGTCAGCTTCTCCACGATGTTGTCATTCTGACGGTTTAATGCCAAAGTCTGAGTGCCAACAACTCTGCCCAACGCGTCAATCATGTCGGGCAGCCTTAGGGGCTTGGCTGTCACCGTTTCCTTAATTTTCCGATAAGCCAGGGCAGCGCCAAATCCAAACAGCAGAAATCCTGTAATCAAAGTTCGAATAGGTAGATGTCTTCACGTCCTCCACGGAGAGTGGTGCTAGGCACAAGACCCGCCACTTCCCCAGCGTCCATCGTGTATCCAGCAACATTCGTCCCAGCAGGACAGGCAGGTTCCCGAACCCGAGCTTCTCGTCGAGAAGATGGTGTCAATTGCGTTTAAGGACCAGTTGATTACGTCCATGGTTTTTAGTTCGAAGAGCGATGCGGAGAGAGTCTCTCAAGTATAGAGACAGACAAGACATGACGAGAGAAGCCAAGCAGGGAAGGGAAGGTCATGGGGAGGAGAGGGGGAGAAATCCTCTTGCCGAGAGCCAAATCCAAATGGGGGACCCCCACTTGAGAAGCTGCAGCTGGAGCTAAAAGACTATATGGAGCAACTAACTGCCATACATAGATCTATCTATCTCCAGGAGAAGGGAAAGGAACCGAGGTCCGACCAGAATCCTGAGAAACCAGTGGTACCAGGGGACCAGGTGAACACCAAGATCTTCCGACAAAAGTTGCACGAGCCAAGACGGGAAGGTCCCTACAGAGCGGTGCGAGCAACGCCAACAGCGGTCCAGGTCGAAGGAAGTACAACGTGGTATCACTTGAGTCTTTGCACGAAGGACAATACCAAGGACTGTTGAAAGCAGATGACAATGACCAACAAGGTGAGCCTGGAATATGTGTTAAAACTAATGAGCTTCCTGTTGTGGACACTGACGGGGAGCATGGGGAAGGAGAGACTGACGATGGTGGAACCTGTGACGACATCAGAGAGCGTGCAGGACAGCAGCCAGATGATGACCCTTCAACCATCTTGGAGAGAAGCCAGAACCCATGAATCAGTTGAGTACGATGCAACCACATATATTAAAACCCATGATAGACCAGGACCTATGCCAGCATTGTCATAGCTTACACTTAGAAATGCTGGCAAGGGGGGATGGTTATGGGATTGGCTAGACCAAATGTTTTGGAAATGGGGGTCTGTATTGGTAAATACGGGCATTAGCGCATTGATAGTTCTAATTGTAGCTTTTCTATTGGCATGTTGCATCGTACCCATCCTGAGGAGGCAGTGTCGGAGAACTATGGACAAACAAAGGGTGTTATGGCTGACCTCCAACTGGCTCAGATGATGAACATGATGACGATCGATCGAGGGACAAAGGCCCAGTCTGCTCAAATGGTGATTGGACTACCGAACCTGTTTCCCATTTCGGACTATCAGAAGGACTCAGACTACATGGAGGAAACAGGACTAGAATACATTTCAGCCAAGACGAAAGAAGAACAAGTCCAAGATCACAGTGTCACATGTTGGATTATCTTTCCAGAAGGATGAAGCGCGACATTTATAAAAATAAGAGTATGTTACCATAAAATGCATGTATTAAACAAATGATTCCCATAGCAAATGTACTAGTGTTTTAGCAAAAACACATGTTGAATTGAGGTGTATTATAAACTGTGCATCTAATAAGTACAGGTATAGGGTTAAATAATTAGCAGGAACTACAATGTGTGATGAATCAGTTAAATGCATGTTAGTCTGCAAGAACAGGTTCACTTCATGCCAGAATGGTGGTCGCTTGGCAGGCAACGACCATAAGGAAGTTTGTCCTGTAACAGCAACCTATGGGTTTTTTGGTCCTTATATGAAAGTAAACCTATAATATTGCATGATGTATTTGAAATGATCTTGTTAAATTAAAATGTTATGTATTCTTATATAATCAAGCATATATAATTTACATAACCACTCAGTCATGGATTCTGTATAGAGTGTATAACCACTACGTTGTTATAATGCTGTAAGAGATCAATACTTTGGGTTACATGTCCTATCAGACCAATGTTATATGAAATTAGGATGGGGGTCCAGAGACTATGTTGGGGGAAATCATAACCTTGGTTGAACTCCTTGAATACATGAATAAGAAACAGGCTATACAGTCACTGGGGAATCGGTCTATGCCGATGCCGTGGCCAGGCTGATGGAGTAGCCGACTGATGGAGTTAAGTGCAGGGAGATTTAGGCTCCATCTTGAGTGATACCTGTGGCAGGTTTATTTGATGTGTGGCTGCCCTTGCCAAAGGGTCACGGCTGCACTCATTTGCGTTGGCCATTCTTTGTTCGTTGTTTTAGATGACTGCATTAAAGCTGGACTATGTTGGGGGAAATCATATAACCTTGGTTGAACTCCTTAGAGTTAGCCAGCATAAATAATTATGTACCTTGCTATGATACTCGGTTATTTAACAGATGTTCTCCTGAATGCGGACTACGATCCCTTGTTATCTAGTGCGGTTGGGTCACTGTCACCTTGATCCAACCGGAGTAAATCATGTGCCCGGCTCTTCAAATAATTGATGTCATTGGTTAAAAGGTCTAATGGGAGGGTTACATTTACACTACAAATATGTGCTAAATATTCTAGAGAGACGGACTTGTTCACTTGTTGGATGTTGCCTTGTGCTCATTAATATAGTCCCGCTGGATTGCTACATCAAATCATTGTCTCTCTGCTCTTCATTTTTGCCACAACAAATCCAGCATAACAGATACTGTATATTTTGTCCAGATTTCTGTCCAAGAAGTACATAAAGTTGGATTATTATAATAACCATACTGCAAGAGCCATGTTTGTGAGCTTGAAGCTTTTAGACAATCGTCATCACGTGAGATGGACAGATGGACAGACAGACAAGCCGACACAGACAGGCCGACACAGACTTGCTCAAGGACACCACAGCGGTTTCTGAAATCACAACGCCTAGCTCTCTATCGAACTGCATATTTTAATTAAGAATGTAAATGGCTAAGGAATGTCAGTGTTTTCTTCTGTGGCGTGCCTAACGTGCACCATATAGCTCTCCTTGGTGTTGAAATAAGCATCCTTTTGTGTGGAGACAGTACATCAAATTTAGAATGTTGTGTAAAGTTGGCACAGAAACATTTCTCAAATTGTTGTTGCTATGGAAACCCAATTTTATCTTATGCAACAAATCCAAAATGGTTTCTATGATGAGGCAGCTGAACAATCAGAACTGCGTATTTGAATGGGAATGGATATTGTGTCAATGCAACACCTGTTCATAGATATTAGAGATATTTTCTTTTCTTTTAGTTTTTTTCTTTTCATGGAATAATACGTGTTTTTAAAAAAAATATTTGATGAAACAAACCAATTGTTTTGTATCTAATTCGTGGCCCCCCTCCATTAGATTCATTCACCCAGTGATTTTCTGCCCAAGGCGATCAGGACAGCCGTCCCCTGTCAGCTGTTATGACTGACTTCGCTCGTCTGTTTTGGACTGATTTCCTAGACTCCCTTAGTTTCAGCCAAAATCCTGGATCTCCCCCTTTCACAGTGAAATGGTGGTAATGATCCTTCATTGTTTGCAGTTTTGTTACTCATACAAAGACACAGTGCAAGGCTGCTCTTCCTCGTCACTGATTCCCATATTCAGTGGTGTCCTTCCTGTTTCCTTCTTTTGTTGTATATGAAGCGATAGCTGCTAAATAAGTGAGTGCCCGATCGTTGTGATCTCAGAATCAGAATCAGAATTGGGTTTTATTGGCCAAGTAAGTTTGCACAAACAAGGAATTTGACTTGGTAAAGTGACTCTCAGTGCTTACACAAAATATACATTACAACACAATACAATACAAAACAAAAACAAAACAGTGCAGTACAAAACAAACAGTGCAAAACAGCGCAACGGTCTAAGAAGTTTAAGAAAGTGACTTAAGAAAGTATATACAAGGCGGAATGGCTATATACAGTAGCTGTGAAACAGTAGTGCAAGAAGAAGTGGAGAGTGCGAGAAGTGCAGGGATAAATATATAAATATATATGCTTCAGTGGGTTAGCTGTTCAGTAGTGAGACGGCGAGGGGGAAGAAACTGTTTTTGTGTCTGGAGGTTTTGGCGAACAGTGATCTGTAGCGTCTACCAGAGGGGAGGAGTTTGAATAGTATGTGACTGGGGTGTGAGGGGTCTGCAGTGATTTTTCCTGCCCGTTTCCTGACTCTGGAGGTGTACAGGACTTGGATGGTGGGCAGGTTGGCACCGATGATCTTCTCTGCAGACCTGACTGTCCGTTGGAGTCGGTTCTGATCCAGTTTGGTGGCCGATCCAAACCAGACAGTGATTGAAGTGCACAGAACAGACTCTATAACTGCGTTGTAGAACATGATCAGCAGCTCCTGAGGCAGGATGTACTTCCTAAGCTGGCGCAGGAAGTACAACCTCTGCTGGGACTTCTTGATGATTGTGTTGACATTAGGTTCCCACTTCAGGTTCCGGGAGATTGTGGATCCCAGAAACCTGAAGGATTCCACAGCCAACACAGTGTTATTGAGTATGGTAAGGGGGGGCAGTGCTGGGGGGCTCCTCCTGAAGTCCACTGTCATCTCCACGGTTTTAAGCGTGTTCAGCTCTAGGTTGTTGCGACCGCACCACAGGACCAGCTGTTCAACTTCCCGCCTATATGCAGACTCGTCATCATCACGGATGAGGCCGATGACTGATGTGTCGTCTGCAAATCTCTAGGCTCTATCCCACATTTTACACAAGAGACCCGTGGTTATTGACCTAGCAATCCCTGTTTAGTCTCATTTTGTATGACTCACTTGCTCCTTCACTGTTTCCATAATATTCCCTGTTTTGGAGATAAATACAATGCACAAACAGATAATTTCCAAAAACTCTTCTGAAGCAACCCGGGTGTATTTAATGGTTAAGACTAAAGTAGAACTGCCATTCCAATGCATTGACACATCTTTACCTCATCATCACATTATAACGTATTATACCGGTGAATATAATGCAACAAAAAGAGTAGTTGTATAACAACAATGGGTATAATAAACTATACAAAATAATAAGAAGTCAGTGAGTGATGAGCAATTATGAAATATTAGATCAATTGACTTAAAAGGCATTATAAAATGTGTTTTAATATGTTAGATTGTTGTTATGAAGCATTGTGTATATGTATGAGTGCTTTTAACAACAACGATACAATGAAAAAACAAGCTACTGTGGCTCAGTGGAGGAACGGGGTCGTCCTTTAATCACAGAATTGGCTGATCGATCCCCGGCTCCATGTTGGTGTGTCCTTAGACCCAAATAGCTAACTAACACTCACACACATTCATACAGTGAATACTGTGTATGAATGTTAATTATTTCTGTTGGCCAGGTTGCACCTAGCATGGTAGCCCTTGCCCTGAGTGTACGAATGGCTGTTAATAGGTGAATGGCATGTAGTGTATAGCGCTTGAGTGACCGAAAGACTAGAAAAGTGGTACACAAATACAAGTTCATTATATTATTCACCATTATAATTATGTTTATAATGCATTCTAGGTGTCATAGACAGTGTAAGCATGGGGATTTCCTTTACACCTCTTTGTGGGAGCTCCAGTCACATGCTTGCTGTGTGCATGTATAACTGCATTAACATGAGATTCTCCTTATCTAACTTATATAGCCAGATATAGATTACATTTTAATAAGTAAAAACGCATTGTGATAAAAATGGTCGCGACCACTGGCTTTGACATAAGTAAAAAAGACATTAGACATTCTCCGCCACACTTTCAAAACAGCAATTAAATCCCATTTATGTAAATCTGCATTTAGCCTGTGATAGTTTTTATTTTGTTTCTCGCTACACTCAAAAAAACGATTCAAGCCCTTCTTCGAGGTGACACATTTAAATATTGTTTGATACATTTAAATAAATCAATTACAAAAATAGATATTTATATTTAATGGGTGTAACACAAAATGTATGAATACTTTCATTTATTAGATTTATTTAGGTTAGATGGTGTGCATATCAACTCAAAATAAATGTGTTTCATTGAGGACTACCCTTTGCGCATGCGCCTTCTGAAAATCAGTTGTTTACATGAGGTGAAGACATTTACAGTGCTGTACGGTGGTGTAGTGGCTAGCACTGTTGCCCCCCCGCGCGGGCACCGGGGATTCTTTAGCTAAACGGCCCTAAACAGCTTCCCATTCATTCTCTATGGCGGTGTCTAAAATCGCCGATGTAATATATCTCTGGCCACTCGCAGCTCAGTGGCGCTGTTTTCAGAGTGAAGCTCCTCCGCCTCCCCTCCTCCGTCTCATTCAGTCTGCTGTGAGAAGGACCGACTGCACATACGGATCTCTGGAGCTCCACCGTTACGTCAAGCAGTAAGTCGTTCTAACTTATTACAATGAACTAACATGTAATGAAAATTAGTCTTGACAGTCTCTTGTTCGCACTGTAAAGTTGGTTGTGTTTTTTCAGTTTGGTTTCTCCGTGTATGTGACTTTCTTGCGCTGTTGAAACGGGAAGTTAACGCGACATCATTAAATAAATAATGCTGTCGGAATGACCATATCAATACAGTGGATATGACGTTACATGACCATATCAATACTGTGGATATTACGTTACATACACGCTGTGAAGGAACGGTAAACTGTAAACAGGGAGTCACGGAGTTTCTCTTTTTATTGTCTCCCGTAACTTCACTAAACGCGCACTTCTCCTCGTTTAACGTGACTGATGAAGCTTTACTTTAACATATCACGTGTATTACACTCAACTAATAAAGGTGTAATTCTAGATTAAACGACCAGCAGCATATTAAAACAGTAGTGAGTAATTGTAACTTTTACTTTTATTTATTTTTTAATGCAGGACCACCATGTGGTGGTATTAATATTTCTATTTTTACTGAAGTAGAAGTTCTGTATACTTTCTCCACCACTGTTAAAACAGAGAACAGCAGAATGTGATACGGTGTTTATATAAAAGTATACTCATAGTCTGATGCAGATATTTTTGGGATGGTCACAAGGGAATGGAGATCATTTCTTGATAAGACCCTTCACACTTCATTGTTACTTGAGTCACATGACTGTGGGAGTTCACCGCCATGTACTTTTCCACAAGATGTTCAGGGCACAGGAGATGGGGGGGGGGGGGTAGCCTGCCTGCCTGCCTGCCACTGACATGTAAATAGTGTGCCTCAACAAAGGACTTAAGGTTCAGAAACTATATTGTTTGGAAACAATGCCTGTCTATAGCGTATTAATATACTTACTAATATACTCTACTCTTTTTCATAACAGGAGATATGAGCAGACATGTGTTTTACCCTGGGAGAATGGCTGTTTCATTCCTTCCGCTGGCTTCTGGAGAATGACATTGGATACACCATCTACCTCATCAGGAACCAGCAAAGAGAGGAAGCTGCAGGAGTGTCCATGGCAGCGGGGCACAACAAGGACAGCCTCCTGTGTCCTGTCCTTTCTCAACTATTCCCTCATGTTTGGAGGAATCCAGTCTCTCCTCAACTATGAGGAACACAAGCCAGTTGTGACAGCAGCAGCATCGGAGGATGACCAGCTGGTGGGTTTTGGGACTCGTGCCTACAGCACCTGGCGAGAGGTCTGGGAGAGCAGGGAGGACGGCTATGCATCCTTCATCCTGAAGAAGAAGAACTGCACTGCAGGCACAAAGATGCATAAGCTACAACTCTACCTGAAGAAGAAGCTGCAGCCACCCACTGTCACCCCTCTGATGTCACACACCTCACCTGTGATGTCACACGCCTCACATGCTCCTGCTGAAGCCATTGGTGAGTCTGGTGTCTTGTCAGGGATCTACATGCAAGTCATACAAGCACAAATGCAAGAAGATATTTCTTTCTTTCTTTCTAACTTGTTTGTTTGCATTACAGTGATGGATGAAGATGAAGAGCTGGAGAGGATGATGCTGAGCATCTCTCCTTCAAAGCAACATGTGCAGAGCTGTGAGTATACATGTGCTCTCTTTTATTTCTTTGTTTCCCCTCCTGAAGATTCACAATCGTTTACAGTTCAGACGATTTGCTATTAATCCTGTATTCTATTCAGCATATTTGATATTGTTTTGTGTGTGTTTTATAGCTGTTTCTGCATCTTCGTCATCCTCCTCATCTGCCAGGACGAGAAAGAGGTCTTTAACCCAGAGCACCGCGCGCCGACCGACACAACTGGGACCATGAGTTCCTCTCCCACATGCAGCAGGACTCGTCTGGTGTCGGCCGTGTTCTGGTCCTGTTTGTCGTTTGGTGTTCCGCCTGTTGTCCTCGTGACGATGAATGGACTCCGGTCCTGATGAGGGTATCCGTCTTTGTTTTCTGATGTGCATGAAGAGAACCTGCTGTGATACTAACACCTGCTTGCATGTGTTTGCTGTGTGTTTGAAGTCAAGGTGCTTCCCCTGCCTAGGTGACATAGTGATGACTGGCTCCTGAATATTAACCCATTGCAACATGAACACATGTGTATGAATGAAATATACTCTGTACGTAATCATGTTACAAACAGTCTGATTGATTGGATTTGGCTGAACAAAGCAGGTGAAGTAAAGATACTTTCTGCCTTTACTAACAGCAGTTTTTGTGTACTGTCAAAGTATAAATAACAAACAAAGGTTTTTCCGTTGCAGCAGCCAGGCGTTCACCTCCCAGCCGTCTTTGATCCTGCATTGATGGCCCAGCTCAACGCAGCCTCCGAACGGGTGTTGGGACAGATGAAGTATCCAGCATTTCATCTCTCGAGCACCGACACTGGAGAAAAGTTTGGCCTGCAGTACGTTGAGCCTGGTTGCCGCCCAGTTCCTGTGGACTGGGACAAGCACAGGACCAAGTCGGACTCTGCCCCCCCGGCCCTGAATCCACCTCCTCAAAGCAGCGTGCCTACTGCCCAGTCATCCTCACTCTTCATGGCACCACAGAAGCTGTTCCAGTTTCCTCCACGCCCTCCTGTGGATTCTGCTGCTGTCAAACCAGACGTGACTCCCGGGCCTCCGACAGATCCAGGTAACATCAAACACACAGGCATAGTAATGGACCAGACTTTAGTTAGTAGGAACTGAATTTTAATCATATTCATTTTCAGGAGGTTTCTCTGTAGATCTGAATAACTTATTGTATCCTTTGTCTTTGTCTTCGTAGAAACATGTCGGCCGTCTCTGCCGCTGCTGTCCGCCGACTGCGCTCGCACTGGACCTGTGAAGACAGGGTTTGTGTTGGACCACAAGCGGTGGCGGCCCCATGAAGGCAACTATTGACAACCTGCTCAATAAACACCGTGGCATGAAGGACATGCTCAAGCTAGTGGACCAGGACTATGCTGCTCTAGTTCACAACTCTTGCACAGACCCAAACAACATGCTCCACCCAACAACTAAACACCACATCTTACTATATGTTAAACACCTCTGCAAATTACTGAACACCAGCTCGTCTTTAAACACCAGCATTTGCAGTCGTGAACCCACCTCCACCTAGTCAGACCCTCACAAAAGCCTCTATTGAGCAAATTGTGCAAAATATTATTGAAAAGCAACAACAGCATCAGCAGCAACAACAACAACCAGTGGCTTCAAAGAAGCAGACAAAAGCGTGCCTTTCCTGTGGACAGCCAAAGTCCAGGTATGAGAATGATGGTTACTCCATCCACTTCTTCTACCAGCAGATACTTTTACTGCTCCACTAAAGTTTTTAAAGCTTACGGTGCTGAGGGTCTGACAAACCCAAAAATGCCATTTAATGACTTTGCAGGAACACAGTTCTTTCAGCAGGAACTGTCTGCCACAAAGAAAAGGGTGGAGGAGAGAGGCCAGCAGAAGAGGAAGAGAACTGAATCCCAGCACAGAACCCCAGAACACTGGTCCAAGGTGTCGCTTTGTGGGATGGGACTGAAGCAGGGCCCAAACAGCCCTCACATTCACACGGGGGTTGGGGTAGCAGGGAAGTACGTTTATTGTCCTAAAGTATTTTCCTGTACAGAGACCAGGGCATGGAGAAGGAGATGACGTGGAGAGTTCAAGGCATCTGCCTTCTATGAGACGGGGAAAACAGATGGGCCGTTGACAAGAGCAAATAAGAGAGATGGGCAGTGTTTTGTCATGTATATATCTTTTCTTATTTTAATAATTACATTCTTTTATGATATAAATTATATTTGTTTTACTATTTTTATTGTTTGTGTGAACTTGCACTATGGCCTGTGTGTTCAATATTTACTGTCCTTGTTGTGAATAAATATATTTCATGGACTAATGTCTACATGTGTCATTAATATGTGAATCATTTTAGTGAACAGTCAAGACATATTTAATTTAAGTAATTGCAATTCAAATGTTTATGAGAAGAAAACTAATATGTTACATATAGGTTATAAATAAATAAGTCAAGTACTGATATAATCTGTCTGCCACTGGGATAAAGTGACACTCCAAAAATAGCAAAGTAGGGAACACTTTTCTTGATCAACAGCCCAACTGAGTCTCGAACCCGCGTCCAAATGTGGCTTTTCAGGACATTGGACAGCGTAGATAATACTGCAATTTCATTGGCTGTCAGTGAATTCCCACTATCCACGTCTTGCCCCCGCGAGAGGGCCGTGGGTTCAATTCCCAGTCGGGGCGTTCCTTCTGTGTTGAGTTTGCATGCTTTTTTAGTTAGTTAGTTTATATTTTGAGTTGGACAAACACAAATTAATTTAATTTAATGAATATCGTTATTTTATTTGAGATGTATTTGATACAAATGAGTTGGACTAACTTAATTACATTGTATTGCACTGATGTGCTAAATTTGAGTTGGAGTTGCATATAATTATTGGATGGAAAACCTGCCAACAATTTAATTGAGTTCATCCAATGAGACATTTCTTTGAGTGTATTGTCATCTTTATTTTTTTGCTGTTGCTTCTATTTACCATGTAAAGTGCATTGAGTACCTTTTAAAGCACTTTTCAAATACAATGTATTATTAAAATGTATTAATAAATAACAAATGATCTTAATACATTTTGGAGTAGGCCAATACAAATTCACTAGATACAGTACATGTTAATTAGAGCATGAGTTTAATTGGATTACTATTTTACATTTTAAAAATCCGAACCAGGTCAAATGCATATTTAGCCAGTGATCAAACCACATGCTTATAGGTTATCCGCAGATGCAAAGTGGTTTGATGTGGCTACGTTACGTAATGCCTTCATTCTGACAGCTCACCCCGCCGCAGCCGGAGGAACTGTCCATGGTGCTGAAGTGATTCTTCCCTGGATGCCTCTCATTCCTGGTGTGCACTTGAAGCCTAGTGGATGACGCCATCTTTGAGAACTTCACTCACATTAACGCTTTAGTTATATATATATATATATATATACATTGCCTCAGAACTGTTTTTTGAATGGTATATCTAGGGTGAAGGGCTTTTTGCATCTGTGCTCTATATAAACGTTCCCCATTGATTTTCAAGCAACACCAATATAATATGTGTTCATATGCAACAACGTCAATAACACTAAGAAGCCTCTGACACTGGAAGGAAAACACTAATTGATTTCCCTACAAGAGGAGACAACATTTTGGATCTGGTCTACACAACCCACAAAGGAGCGTACAAGGCCTCCCCCCTCCCCCACATAGGTCTCTCTGACCACATCACCGTCATGCTAATGCCAGCATACAGACCCAGAGTGAAAGCCTCCAGACCGGTTCTGAAGCAGGTACGGGTGTGGCCAGAGGGGGCCTCCTGCGCTCTCCAAGACTGCTTTGACTCAACAGACTGGGGAATGTTTAAACAGGCAGCCACATACAACGACCACACAGACATTGGGGAGTACACAGACACTGTTACTTCTTACATTAGCAAGTGCATTGATGATGTGACGCATGTAAAGACCATCACCACTCGGGCTAACCAGAAGCCGTGGCTAACAGGGGAAGTCCATCGGCTGCTGAGGACTAGAAATAGGGTCTTCAGAGCTGGGGACGAAACGGACCTGAAAACAGCGAGAGCCAACCTGTCCCACGGCATCAGGAAAGCAAAAATTCCTACACAAAAAAGATAACCCGGCACTTTAAAGACAGCAGAGACACACGCAGCCTGTGAAGGGCATTCAGACCATCACAGACTATAAACCCACGCCACAGAACTGCGACAGCAACATCTCTCTGCTAAACAACCTCAACAGCTTCTTTGCCCGGTTTGAAGCACAGAACAGCACTCGTCCACACAAGACTCCGTCCCCTCCCCATGATCAGGTTCTGTGCCTGTCTGCTGCCAGCATGAAGAGGACTCTCTCGTCCATCAACACCCACAAGGTAACAGGTCCAGACAACATCCCTGGTCGTGTGCTGAAGGACTGCGCAGAGGAGCTTAAGGACGTCTTCACGGATGTCTTTAATACTTCTCTGAGACAAGCTGTTGTTCCATCATGCTTCAAGGTAACCACCATCATACCTGTGCCAAAGAAATCCACTCCATCCTGCTTCAACGACTATCGTCCAGTGGCACTGACCCCCATAATCATGAAGTGCTTTGAACGACTAGTCATGTCGCATATCAAATCCATTCTCCCCCCCACTCTGGACCCTTTCCAGTTTGCATACCGGGCCAAACGGTCCACGGAGGATGCAATCTGCTCTGCTCTCCACCCAGCCCTCACCCACCTGGACAAAAGACTCCTATGTAAGAATGCTGTTCATAGACTTTAGCTCAGCATTCAACACAATCATCCCACAACAACTAATCTGCAAACTTGACCAGCTGGGGCTCAACACCTCGCTGTGTAACTGGCTGCTGGACTTCCTGAGTGAGAGGCCACAAGCAGTACGGGTCGGCAACAACACCTCGAGCAGCATCACACTCAGCACAGGGGCCCCTCAGGGCTGTGTGCTCAGTCCCCTGCTCTTCACCTTGCTGACTCACGACTGCAAAACCAGCTACAGCACCAATCACATGGTGAAGTTTGCAGATGACACAACATTGATAGGTCTCATCACCAAGGATGACGAGACCCTCTACAGGAGGGAGGTCAACCTTCTGACCACGTGGTGTGGAGCCAACAACCTCCTGCTCAACAACAGCAAGACCAAAGAGATCGTTGTTGACTTCCGGAAAGGCCACACCCATCACCCACCACTGACCATCAGCAGTGCGGACATTGAGCAGGTCAGCAGCACCAAATTCCTGGGGGTGGAAATCAGTGAGGACCTCTCGTGGACAGCCAACACTACATCGCTGGCAAAGAAAGCACAGAGGCGCCTCTACTTCCTCCGGAAACTGAGGAAAGCAGGG
The DNA here is from genome assembly GCF_029220125.1 of Pseudoliparis swirei. NCBI lineage: Eukaryota > Metazoa > Chordata > Actinopteri > Perciformes > Liparidae > Pseudoliparis > Pseudoliparis swirei. Next base: position 10,467,175 of record NC_079390.1, on the reverse strand, counting down.
AGCCCCCCATCCATCATGTGCACCTTCTACCGCGGCACCATCGAGAGCATCCTGACCAACTGCATCACTGTGTGGGGCGGAAGCTGCACAGACCACAGCAGGAACGCCCTGCAGCGCATAGTGAAGGCAGCTGGAAGGATCATGGGTGCCTCACTCCCCCCCCTCCCATCCCTGCAGGACATATACAACACCCGCCTCACCCGCAAAGCGACCTCGATTGTGAGTGACCCCTGCCACCCCTCACACGGTCTCTTCAGCCTCCTGCCCTCTGGGAGGAGATACCGGAGCCTCCGGGCTCACACCACCAGGCTGTCCAACAGCTTCATCCACCAGGCTGTCAGGAAGCTGAACTCTCTCCCCATCCTCCCACTCCGTCCTCTCTCAGACTCACATGTCTGAATGCTGCTAGCACAATTTATGTTGTCTATATGTTTACATGTTTCTTACTATTTTTGCACTTTATGTTGTCTATGCACTTTATGTTGTCTATATGTTCACAAGTTTGTTACTATTTTTGCACTCTATGTTGTCTATATGTTGCACAATTCACTTTATGTTGGACAGAAGAGAAACGCAATTTCGATCTTCTGTATGTTTGCACATATGGAAAATTGACAAATAAAACTGACTTTGACTTTGACTTTAAAGGAAAAGTTGGGCACTCAGTCATGTATAATTGCAATTGTCAATTACGCGCTGACATTTGCACCCACAGGCAATTTAATAATAATAATAATAATACATTCTATTTGGAGGCGCCTTTCAAGTTACCCAAGGTCACCTAACAATAAAATCAAACAGGATACAGGATAAAAGTATGAAAGATAAAAACACCATTAAAACAGAAGATCAACATAAAAACAAGTGAAGTGTACAGGACTGTACAATTTGACCTGGGAGAACATACTAACTCTGGAACAACATCAATGTGGACACTTGTTTGTGTACACCCGTATTTTGACTTTTTGGGGTTTGACCACCAACATGTGTTGGAAAGTAAATTCCCAGAAATGCAGTTAACGGAATTATTGAAGAAGAGAACGCGGGGAATTAGTTGCATTTCCTGAAGAGTGAAAATATAAATGAAGTGTAAAGTGAACTCTTGGAATTATCATATAATTGGTCTCCTCATATATATATATATATATATATATATATATATGTGTGTGTGTGTGTGTGTGTGTGTGTGTGTGTGTGTGTGTGTGTGTGTGTGTGTGTGTGTGTTTCTCTGTGACATATTCCATATAGAAAATGAGACCACTCCTTTATGGGGACCACCACGGGCATCAAATACGATTATGTGACCTGACAGTCTGAGGTCGACAGTGATCCATGTGGAGAGAAGGTTGTGATTGTCAATGCTTGCTTTCTTCTGCGCCTTGACCAAATGCTCGCCATGCGGTATAAGGCTGAGCTGCAGAATCGCTACCGGCAAAATTAACCATCACTCGCGACTCCGGGACAGACAAAGGAAGAGAAACATAAGCAGTGCACCCATGAGTCCATGTGTGCAACCACGATGTTGCGCTTTGGGGAAAGGTGGTGGTGTTGAATATTCTGTAGATTAGCCCTGATCTCGCCATATGATCAACAGTGATTCCAGACTAATGTAAGGTACATTAAATCCTTTAGCGACATGTTTGGGTTATAATTTCCCTTTTACTCTGACATTTTTTCCAGCCATGTGCTGAACAGCGATTTATATATAATGAATGACTGGTGTCGCGGCGAATATCCAGCCTATTCTTTGATGACAGTTATGTGACATTCTTCATTCTGGAGGTGCTTCAATATGCTGGTCAGCTCCCAGACCCGACACGGACATCGCAATGGAGGGATGAGGGGAGAGAAATGGGTGTGGAAGGAGGAAGGGGGCTGCGCCACAGTGGAGAGGGGGAGAGCTGGAGTCTGAGAGCGCGCTCGGGTGGTATACCGCCCCTCTAAGGTCAAGTCAGAGACATTCATTACTTAACTTCCGTTTTTTGTTTTCAGAATAAATCCCACATAAATGAACAGGCATACATATGCTGAACTTTCACACACATTCAGTGGTGGAAAATGGCAACACAAACTCAACTAGATGTGGTAAAAGTGTATGCTTTATGGAAAACATATTTCAAGAAACTATGAGATGGGAAGCTGTCACCCCCAGACATTTATTACACCACCTAACTAAAAACAATGACATGGTTTTCCATTTATAGGCTTCATTGACTCAATTATCCTCATCTTCATTCTAATCGAGTAGATTGAGAGGCAAACAAACAAAACTAAAATGTTTATATTGTTTTATTTTGAAAGAAACAAATATTTTCCGGGTTTCTTAGGGCACGTTTCAACAGCCTTGATGGGTTTCACAGCTCCAGCAGCAGGGAAACACACCCGTCAGCAGCGCGCATTGGAGACAAAAAAGTGCATCGCGGACAAAGGGAATATGGGTGCGCTGGAGAGGATTCACCTCAGCCGGGTAATACAATGGAAGAGCCGCGTGTGTGTCATTTACCGGGAGACCGATTAGCCCTATTTGATGAGGTGCTGGGGTGCAAGATACTGCAAACTAAAAAGGCGGAAGGCTTCGTTTAAACCGTCTGCGGATCTTGCGAGCTTGCAATGGCTGTGTCGGGGATATGCAAGTGGAAAGGAAAAACTGTGCCTTTATATTTTTTGATATTGTCCTTATTGTGTGGTCTTTCGTTTGGACAATTGCGATATTCGATTTCGGAAGAACTAGAAAACGGGGCACTGGTCGGGGATCTGGCGCATGACTTGGGGCTGGATATTCGAAAGCTCGCCAGTCGAAAAATTAAGGTAACCTCTCACAGCGGGAAACGGTACGTGATTGTCAATCCCAAAAATGGGAAGCTACTTGTCAATGAAAGGATCGACAGAGAGGCGATGTGCGATTCATCCAACACCTGCCTCATCAATCTGGAGTTGATGGTTGAAAACCCCACCGAGGTGCACCATGTTGTGGTGGATATTGTGGACGTTAATGACAATGCGCCGCAGTTCCCCAGTGATGAGTATCAAGTGGAAATCACGGAATCGGCTTTACCGGGGTCTCGTTACCCAATTGAAAATGCTCAGGACTCAGACATCGGGTCCAATTCAGTTCGTATGTATCAGCTCAGCACAAACGACCATTTCGCGCTGGTATCTAACAAACCCTCCCTAAACACGAAGCACATCGAGCTTGTGCTCAAGAAGCCCGTTGATCGTGAACAGACGCCTTACCACCAAATCATTTTAAGTGCTGTGGATGGTGGGTCGCCGGAAAAAACGGGCACGGCCAAAATCAATATCCGGGTGCTGGACTCGAATGACAATGTCCCCATGTTCGACAGCTCGGTGTACAAGGTGAAGCTGTTGGAAAATTCTCCCAAAGACACCCTGGTGATAAAGCTGAAGGCGACTGATCTGGATGAGGGCACAAATGGAGAGATTTATTACTCGTTCAGCAGCTACACTCCCGAGAGAGTGAGGCAGATGTTCAGCATGGACACAAACACTGGAGAAATAAGAGTGAGGAACAACGTTGATTACGAGGAGACTAATTCCTACGAGATGTACATTCAGGCGATGGACAAGGGCCCCGGGGCCGTGGCGGCACACTGCAAGGTAGTGATAGAGGTGGTGGATGTGAACGACAACGTCCCTCAGATAGTGCTCTCATCCCTATCCAGCCCCGTGAGGGAGGATGCCCGTGCAGACACAGTCGTGGCCCTCATTAGCGTCACTGATCGAGACTCGGGCGCAAACAAGCAGGTGAGCTTGGAGATCCCAGCAGGCCTTCCTTTCAGGATCAAGTCATTCAGAAATTACTACACCCTGGTTACCTCAGCCTTCCTGGACCGTGAGACCACCAATGCCTACAACGTCACTCTGAGTGCTACAGACAGAGGAAACCCTCCCCTTTCCTCCCAGAAGACCATACAGGTGGACGTGGCTGATGTTAATGACAACCCGCCACGATTTGAGCAGACTTCGTATACCGTCTATGTGACTGAGAACAATGCCCACGGCGCCTCTTTGTGTACCGTGAAAGCTCAAGACGCAGATATCAAAGAGAATGCGCGCATCACCTACACAGTGCTCAACGACAACAACCATGGCATCCCTGTCACCTCGTATGTGTCTGTGAAGGCCGACACAGGGGAGGCGTATGCTCTGCAAGCCTTCGACTACGAGTCACTGAGAGAGTTTCACTTCCAGGTCAAAGCCCAAGACGGGGGCATTCCTCCCCTCAGCCGCGTTGCCACTGTCTACATCTACATAATGGATCAGAATGACCACGCACCACTGATACTCAACCCTCCTGGCAACGGCACGCGCTCCTTGGAAACGGTGCAGAAGAACGCCGAGCCCGGCGCCATGGTGACCAAAGTGGTGGCTTACGATGCAGACGCTGGTCCGAATGCCTGGCTGGTGTACGTGCTGGAGACGGCCACTGACCTGGACCTGTTCAAGGTGCACGAGCACACCGGCGAGATCAGGACCACTCGGAGGATCCTGGAGGACAACTCCACCTCTTTTGCTCTCACCGTTTTAGTGAAGGACCATGGGCAGCCAAGTCTCTCCTCCACCGCCACCATCAACGTTGCTGTCATGGAGGTGCCGCCCAAAGTGGCTCCTGACCCCAAGAGGATCATCCGACCTCACAGCACGCTGCTCCTCTCCAACGTGACCCTCTACTTGATCGTGGCTTTGAGCGCCACCACTTTTGTTTTCCTGGTCACCGTGGTGGTGCTGGCCATCGTCCGCTGCCATGCCTACTGCACCCAACCTGGGTCCTGCTCCCCGTGCTGCGTGTCACAGAAGCCCCCTCCAGATGGCGGGAGCAGCAGCGTGAGTGGCGGAGGTGGCGTCGGCCCACCCGGGGCACAGCCTAATAACAATGTGATGCTCCGGAGGGACCTTAAAGTGGAGCCTCACTACATCGAAGTGCGTGGGAATGGCTCCCTAACAAAGACGTACTGCTACAAGACCTGCCTGACGGCCACCTCTGGCAGTGACACCTTCATGTTCTACAACACAGGGCGTCCCATCAGTGGCACCTGGGGCAGCGGCGCCGACCGCTTCTTCACGAGTAACAGTGGATTTGTACGCAGACTGAGCATGCCCGACGCCTCCATGCAACTCTGCCCAGAGGTTTGTCATTCTTCTTCTTTTTTTTACGCTTACCTTTGTGTGGATGGGGATGAATACTCATGTTTACAAATTAGAGGCTTAAAATCAAATTGTATTTAGCTCCAAACAATGTAAGACAAGTGCGTACGTAACATGACATTTCATTACGGTGACAGAATAGCATGCTCTGTGGTAGTTTTTGTCAGTGTTGTTGTGTTTCTGCAGTTTGATCCCCTCCTGCTATGAATTGAATCCTTGCAAGGCTCATTCTCTTTGTTCAGTCCCCGCTCGCCCTGTGCTGTCGCTCAGCCCGCACCACCACTCGCACTGCATTAGTGTCAGGCATGATGCTTCTCAGGGTCCTGTGCTATTTCTGATGATTCAGAGATTTGTGTTATAGTTCGAGGCTGTCATCACATCTACTCTAAGAACAGGTCACGTAGTCTTCGCTACTAGCTCATCCTCTGTGCAAGTGGGTTTGACTGTGTGTGTGTGTGTGCTCGGAAAAACTGTTACACTGGATTCGTTGGGATTAATTGACTCGATCAAAGGCCCCGCAGCACTAGTTGTTGTTGTTGTTGTTGTTGTTGTTGTCGTCTCTGACTATGGGAGAGATATGCATTTAACTTCTGCTATTTCTTGAGCTTAAAGGCTGCATTACTTCAGTGGTGCAAATGTCTCTATGTAAAAGTGAAATGGGTGAATGCCTCTATACCTGCGAGGCCATACCTGGTGATACAGTCACACCTAAAATACTATTTATAGTGCGGTACCATTTAAAAGTATTTCTGTTTTAATTGACATTGTCCCAGTCAAGAAGTCCTGCATCCCCAACATTCAACAATCGTGTAGCCCTTAAATGTTAAATGTTGAAGTCTAATAATTGTATATTAAAGCAACACAGGTTTGACTTTGATTTTGGGGAGAAATGTTCTGCTTTTATGCCGCTGATTTTAGAGAGATTAGTGATTTAAATATTGAATTAATGTCATTTTTATTTTTATTTAAATGCCCCTTAGGTTATGAGTTCATCTCCGAGTGCATCATCTACATGGTCACAGTGACATCCACCAGAACATTAGTCATATGGAAATCTCTTACCAAGACAAGTGTAGCGGTGTAAATCATATTATCCTGCAGCCTGTGTTCCTCAGCCCTGCAAATTAGATTGACTCAAAGAGGCTGGGCCTTCTAGCAGAAAACAATTCTCTCTGAATTGAACTGGGATACATAATGTGCCATCTTTATATCATACACCTGCTACTACTTGAGCAGGTTTATGTCCTAAACACAGCTTTTTGTATTCAGTGTTCTTGAGGTCCACGGTTGAAAGACTTTAGCATCATTCAATGTTCATAATCATTTCATACAGTCAATGCGCGCAGTACCTAGAAATGAGTAGGCATACAGAGGCATAATATATGGCCATGAAAGATGAGCTCATTTAAATACATGTTTCCCCCTAACCAGACTTGTATAGTTCTTTTGAATTTCAAGGCACAATTATGCCATCATCATTCCACAAATATTCATCAGAATCAAGTAAATCTCTAAAGCAAGGAAGATGGAATAACATTAAATCAGCTAGTACAAGAACATAGTGACCATTTAAAATAGTATTGACTCGGATTGAATAGATTTTGATCCACACATTGCACTAAATCCCACACATTTGCGAAACCACATTTGTATACAACCGCCCATCACTCTGGGCTAGTACAGACCAGACCTGTAGGATGCGGTTGCCTTGGCGATGATGGCTCTGGCTTATTGGTTTGCAAAGGCAATAATTTACCGGAGGTCTGCTGGAAGTTGCGAGCACTCAGCCCGGGTTCATCAGGAGCAGACAGATACTCCCAGTTCCACACAAACATGGACACATCGGTTTATTCAAACACCCCGGCACTCAGGGAAAGGTCATAACTCCCCCAGCTCTCGCCTGCATAGAGCCACGGAGTGAGAGACTGCCTAAAACTTGTCAATATGGCTCTCAGTCACTTCTCTTTTTAAAGCCCTTCTATGTCGGTGTGGATATCAATATGTATGTCTGTATGTGTGTGTGGGGGGTAGGGTGTGTGTGTGTGTGTGTGTGTGTGCTTTTGCATTGGGGGACACGACTGCAGTGTTCCTATCACGTCCGGAGCTGGGATGAGTATCATAATTAATTGATGAGGCCATGGCCCAGCCCTGTATCTGATCAAACTAAACTCCTTCACTGTCTCTCTTCCCTCCTCCTTCCCTCTCTCTCTCCACCTCTTCTCCCTCCACCCTCCTGTCTCCTCTCTCTCTACCTCGACCTCTTGGTCTCTCAGCCGAAAGCCCCGAATGCTGACTGGCGATATTCTGCATCTTTGAGGGCAGGGATGCAGAGGTAAGCACTTTTCATCCTTAACTCTTTTGCAACATGTGATCATCTCGAAAAAAAGTTACACCTTTTCATCCAACTCACACTGCCTACACCCAGTCTCTGTTACCACTACAGTGCCCCACCATAATGATTTTTTACCACAGCTGCAATGTATGGGATCTAATTAAATTCAGTTTATTTTGTGTAGAGATCCCTGTCCCAGGACCTCACATCGGATCTCTGAGCAATGACGCATCAGATTTCATACAGATAACGGCATCCTCAAAATGATATCATTAAAAATTATAACAATTAACCGATGCTGCAGATCAGTATGTGCCATGACCAGAAATGGACGATTAGTCAACCCTCAGCATTAGTTTGAACCTCAACCTCTATCCTCTTCCATTGGGAGAGGCAATCCACAGCTCCCATCAGTAGATGCCTAGCACTCCTCCTCTGCAGTGTAATACTATATAGGTCATCTACATTCTGAGCGTTGCTTCCCCCCGTTACAGTCTTTAAGCAGGAAGCATGAAGGACAAATCAGCTGACTATGACCTTTCTCAGATTATCAGATGCACACATGCATCAGTGTCTGCATGCGTAACTTCCCCACACATGTGTGGCTTTCTATGTGCATCTCTATATTTTTGTCAATGAGTCCGACAGCATAGGACAATTTTGGACTTGCGTCCTACTTGTTAATTCAACGGCATGCGTTCTGTTATTCCATATATAGATTCATATACGCCTTATTGCTTGACCAAATCCTAATTATAGAATGACTTCAATATCGTATCCTCATTCGGTACCTGCTGCATATCAGAGAACACTGAAACTTAGACTATCTGACAATTGGAATAAATTGGTAGCTTCTGGCTTCTACGTCCAGAAGTTGTGTTGAAATACACAATTAAGTGTTTTGCTAATTTAACATGGGGACAGCTGGAACGTCAGGGACTAATGAGTTTTACCTCCACATGTCTGAATTTTCATAATTTTATGCCAACAATGCTCAGTTGGGCACTCTTCTGCTGTGTGCACGTTTGATTTAATTGGATATTAGTGTTAATTTCAATGGCGTGGAGGGTATCATAATGTGCATCATGTCATCATGTCACTGTAACATGACATGGATTAACATACATCATCAATGCAATTTGCCGCTGCCATCTCCAAACAGGCAGCATCTGTATCACGCGTAGTCACCAAGATGCTCATGTTGACGCCTAACCCCATCACGCGCAAGCTGTAATTTATCACACTACACACAGCGTCTAGCACCAACTTTACTGACCCACATTCCTAGTGCACTCAATCAGTGTAGAAAACTCTAGTATCTGTGTCGTTAGACTGGCACCTTTGCTTATGGAAAAGATTGAAACCCACACAGCTCAGTGTGTACATGGCCATTTTATATTCATGCCAAATCCCTCTTCAACGTAACACATCAGTGTTTTGCAGTTTGAGGCAGACACTGGCTGTGCTGCATTGCAAAGGCCCCAGTCAGGGTAGGTCCTCCTATACAGTACACGCTCCAACTTCATTATAAATGTATGGGAGGGAATATTTCGTAGGCTGGAAAACTGCACTCATGCACTTTGCTTTGTGTGAATAGTCAGTGATTGAGGAAAATAGGCTAATTCCTTCTCTTGCCGGGAGCCAGATGAGAAGATTTATACCCTTCTTACATCTGTCTTTTAAATATGAAGCTAGGTTTTATCGGGCAGGACGAATAGCCTTATATGGTATTATTGGGGCGTTGATTTTGCTATTTTCCAACTATCATGAATGTGTGCACATTTATGCCCAGGTGGCTTTCATCTTGTAAATCCTGTTCATTTGCACAGTTATCTAAAGTTAGGAGCGTTTGCTGGATCTGATGTGGCACACTGTAGAAAAAAAAGAGCAAAAGATGGTTAAGACAATAATATGGACATTTTCTTACACAAGGTCCAATATTCCAAGCAATAATCTTGACATAGCTACTAAAAATAAATATCGCATATTTAATTTTCCCTTTTGCATTAGTCTGATTAAACTAAAACATCTCCATGAAGCAAAGCTATGTTCTTCAAGCTATTCTTTTCACTATGCATGAGAACAGACTCCATTGCATACACATTATGCAGAATATTGTCATATTCTGAATAAGAGTGAAATATCAGTTTGCATGTAGACATAGTTAGTTCACCTTAACAGTTAAAGTAGAAGGAATTGTTTCTATGATGCCATCTCTTAGTGCGCTGCAGGACCCCTTGCTAAGTCGAATGAAATAGTAGAGGGGAAAAAAGTGCACCTTCTTTTTGAAAAAAAAAGGAATTCAAAAAAAACATCTTAAACTTCACTTTGTTGCCATCCTAATATGTTGTGCATGTGGTGTGAATTATTGATATTTTTTAATTTCTGTGTGGTAGAAGTGTCCTACTTTTTATACACAGAATTATTCAAATATGCAGATGGAACAAGATCAGCTGGAAATACTTAAATACATTATATATGTATCCTAATTGTATATGTAAACAGCTTGTAGAAAGCTTTCACTGTGAAGCAGCTCTGCAGTAGACAGAACAGACCAGCAGTAGACATTGGGATGATGTAATAAGTGACGCAAAACTCTTAATAAGAGAACGACCAATGTTACTCAGGAGCTACTAAATTACTGAAACACACTCAAGGAGGTCAACTTTTGAAAATGTCTTCCTCTCTGCAGTCGAATGCATGTACTTAGAAGAAAAGAAAAATCTGCATTTTCTTCTGTTCCATTACTGCTTCCGTTAACATTTTGAAAATATCTATACTGCGATAACCGCAAGATGTTATGTCCCTAAATAAAGAGTCAATGTTTGGTTCAAAGTCTGAATTAATATTAGATGGGATGTGTCTCACTGAGTCTGCTGAATGTGTTCTGCCTCTTAGTTCGGTCCACATGGAGGAGTCCTCTGTGATGCAAGGAGCCCAGGGGATGCTGGTCCAGAACTGGCCTACCGTGTCCAGCGCTGCAGGTGAGTAGAAGTCGAGCAGTCGGGATAGAGGGAAAAAGCACCGAGCACTGTCAGCTTCGTTGGGGCAACAGTGACAGAGAACATCTATAAATAAAAGGTAACTGACTTTGACTGTTTTACATCTACATTCCTTCGGAAGGCCACTGAGCAAGGTTTCATTGATCTTGCTTTAAAATGTAATAAAAAGGAGAATATGTGAAATGTCTTTATGCAATTTGTAGGCTTCAACTCCAGGCTATTAATTGAAAGGCATGTTCAAGTAGTCACCTGGGATTTGAACCTGTGGTTCCCTGGTTGTGAGTGCCATAATCGGCGGGAAGCCAGCAAGTGTTTTTGTCCTTGTCTCTGCACTTGTGACTCGTGTTACTTCCATTCGATGAAGCTACCCGCTGGCCGGTGATGACAATCAACCCTGGGGTTCATTAAAACAGTAGGATGTGAAAGCTATATGTATATACTGAAGAAAAATATATAATTATTTTGTAAGACGGATCACTTCCCAGGGCACATTAAGAACTACCTTGTTAGCTACATAAGTAAGCATATTTGGCAAAAGTGAATAAGTTGACTATGAATGTTTTTTTAGATGATGTGTGCTCTGTACTACTGCCCTACAATATGAATTATAACCACAGTAATTTGTGTCACGACGGGAATAGGGGGGCAAAAAGGGGCAACAGGGATGGACCCAAAAGCAGAGAGACACGAGGGAACAGAGGGATGATCGAGGGTGAGTTTAATATCCAAAACAAACAACACTACCAGAGCTGGGAAGTCCAAAAAAAGGAGTCACAAAAATCCAAAGAAAACCGGATAAGGCAATTCAGAAGGAACGGTACAAGGGACGCATGGAGGGAAGCCAAGCAGACGAACCAACACTGAGACGGGAGACAAACCAGGTTCAAATCATAAAGGCGGGAAAACATATAAAGGCAAGAAGTGAAGTAAAGAGAGGAAACAAGAGGCAGGGAAATTACAAATGAAGCAGAAAACCAACTAAACAAAACCCAAGACTGTGGCAATTTGGGTCATTTAAAACTCAGAGCTTTTAGGACAGAACCGAATTTGTCTGGATTTGTCTCTCAATCATTCTGGTTTTGGTAACCATGGAACAGTTGGACAATTTGGGAATGTGCTTGCTAGTTTTCTTGGGGATGGTTGGATGAGAAGATGGATTCCGCGCTAATGTCCATATGCCAAATATGAAGCAACAGACAGGAAACAGTTAGCGTAGCTTAGCATAAAGCCTGGGAACAGAGGAAACGTCTAGCCTTGTTCGATCCAGAGATAATTAGAATTAATAAAAAGAGTATCTGCCTACAAGCACCTCTAACTACTTAATCTCAAATCAACACCTTGTCTATCATCTATTATCGACTGTTATTCATTGAGTTTTAAAGGTGCTTGTAGGCGATGGATTTTATTATTTTAAACTTTCAAACAGAGCCCGGCTATCTGGTTCTTCCTACTTTCGGTCTTTATGCTAAGCTAAGCTCACCGTCTCCTGGCTCTAGTTTAACATTTACTACGCAGACTTGAGAGTGGGATCATCCATCTCAACATCATTGCAACAAAGTGAATAGGCGCAAAAATTAAATCAGCGCAACTAAATGCCCATTACAACTACCCATTACACATTCAAATGTGTTTATTGAATTAGATTATATTGAATACCTTGAATTCATGAAGTTTAATTAATTTGTGCTTTTATTTTGGTTCAGATATGGTAAAACTGGGGCTTTGACAGAATTGTGCTTTGAATATCTTCATGATCTCGAATTCCAGTGTGATGTTCATGCCGAGGTGCCAAAAGCCTGGGGCCCTTATGCAGAGCCACAGATAAACAACGGTCTCCTCCCATGAAAGCAGCTGGCAGCATGGAGAGCTGCAAACTGAAAAAGAAAACTATTTATTCATAAGAAATAAGTTGTCCTGAGTGGGTGGAAGCATTGAACATGTGTAGCATGTAGCGCAACACAAGTGTAACTAGAACTGACCTCAGAAATGAACTGTGATTCACAGAAACACTCGCTGGGAGCTCAATATGGTTGATTGGGAAACTTTTGAAACTCCGGTTTAGAAAGTCTCTGCAACATTGTGAGCTGTTCCCTCCTTCCTTCCTTCCTTCCTTCCTTCAGCCAAGCTTCCAGTCATTGATTTCCTGTCTAGTTGCACAAATTAGAACATAGGTAGTGACTAGAGGGTGAAGGGTAGCATCACTGACAAACACTCTGCCAGTCAGTTACATTATATGTCTTGCTGTCGGTGAGTGTATCTCTCTGTGGTAAAGAGAGCTGTACCGGTTCCCAGTATCTACCGGTTTGCTGCAGAGAAATGTGCCTGTTTTATAAAGCAGATGAGAAGCTGTCTCTGATTAATTAAAGGCTCAAATACATTATCTTTAAGCAGAATGCACAGCGTACTGCAGACCTTTCAGGGGTGCATTGTTACAAAAAGGAAATCATTTGTAAGGCATAGACATGTGCTGGATTGCAGGTTGATCCTCTTTAGTATGCATCAAGCCTATCATGCCTATATTTCTCATTTCTGCATGTATTGTCATCATGATGAAGTTGTCTGATATGCTGTGATGCATCTAAATGCGGCATCCTCAAACCGGTGTTTACGTAAGTGACCCGTGGTGCAGATGAGGACACATTTGTCTCATGCCAGAGGGGCTATTATCAGTACTAAGAGAGTGCCCCAAAAAAAGAGATCCGCTAACATTAAAAGCAATTTTGGAGAAGAAGAGCAGAGGAGACGTACAGGGGGATGGAGAAAAAAAAGAAAGAAAGTGAGGTGTGTGGGGGGATGGAGAAAGAGAAAGGTTAAGAGGATTGGCAGGTTCCTGCAGTACTGTTGTTGCTAGGGAACGCCATGTGACCTGTTGCCTGGCAACCCTGTCTAACTGAGAGATTGCTGCAGCAGCCGCACCCTCCATCAGCAGGGAGTGGGCGAGGGCAGTTTCCATGGCAACCGGTCATATCTCTGAATGGATGGTTTAGAGACGGGGGGGTGGGGGGGATTCGGCAAGGGCAGGTATTAGGAGGAAAAAGAGGACACGTAGTAATTTAGAGGAAAGACTGGTTTCGGTGTCTTGTGCAGACACGCAATGCACCGCATATAATTACACGAGCATCAGATGTTGTGCATGTGCCACAAACCGCTTTAGGGATTCATTGTAGATGGAACTAGACAGGAGGCAACACAGTCTATTTTAAATGTCGGACATCAGGTTTGATGAAATGAGGCTTCATACGCCCACATATCTCCACCAGGTGTCATGGCAACCTCCTCATGAGGAGCTGTCTTAACCTGCTTCCCAGCAGTTACACCATAATCCGTTTGCTGAGAAATATAGGCTAATATGAAGCAATGGCAAAGTTACAAATAATCCTCCATGTGAGAGGAACGGCAGCACAGGGGAAGCGAAGCTCTCCGAGCTGCAACGCGACCGGCTCGCTGCCCTTGCACACACACACAGGAATATATCAGATTAAATTGTAATTAACAATGTCGGGGTTTTGGATTTGTCACAGCCAGTGCAGAGAGCTCTGGGATGTCCCAAGACGCGGGGACAATATTCACTTGATTAGACGGTGATAGGTATTTTCTATATCATGTAAAATATCACGGTCAAGGAGGCGAGAATGAACCACAGACCAGCAGTATCTTTGATGGCTTTTGCAAAAGGGGGAGCTCAGTCACACCTGCTCAGAGCAGTGTCGACGTCCAAGACATCCCTCTGAGCACCCCTTTGCTTCAGCCTTTTATTGAAAGCTTAACACACACATACATATCATAAGAGGGAAGTGTAACTGCGGGCTCATCTCTTTCACTTCCATATCGTTTTCACAAGACACGTTTCCGAAGATATGTTCTTTAACCTTCGTGTGGGGTCACAGCAAAGGAGAAACCTCTCCTGGCTGTTTAGTATTAGCTAAGGTCAGCAAGAGCATAACAGACATTTATATCCCCATCAGACGGTACACTACCACTTGACATTTTAGCTCAGTTGGAGACATGCACCACTCCAGCCCTATCAAATGTACACAAGGGCTGTAACACTGTTCAATTAAAGTGTACTCCCAGTCTAGTAGGTTTAATTGTATCTGACTTTAAAAATATATATTATACCTACCAATGCAATAAGTAGGTCGTAACCTATACTATAAGGGACTGGCCCACACCTTTAGATCACCCAATAACCACATGGACAATTTTCTATTGAATCTTAAATTGACTTTAATTTACCGCAGAGGATTAATCATAATGTGTCGGTGAACTTCTCACCTTTTCTCTTTGGCACCTTCATCTGGCTTTGTCTGTTGAAATTTACTAAGCATGTTTATACTTCCCAAAGGATGAGCTCCTTCCGTCGTGTCAGTGCACTCGTTGACCTCGGCACACAGACTTCAAAAACTAAGGGATATATAGTGGCAGGAATTTTGCTGAATATATTTATATTCATATTTATATTCATATTCATATAAAGACCAAACCCCATTTTTATTATAATGGTACATTTTGGCTGCCACCGGACTCAGATTTCTAAGCTATTCGATGGTTGCTACTTTCATTGGTATGAAATGATTAATGTAAACATCATGTTATGGTTTAAAAATACAGGATTATATACAATAAACTGTAATCATGAAATGTAAAATAAGGAAGAAAAAAAAACCTTTGTTAATGACTTTGTTGGTCATCCATCACTACAATACGGTTTAAATTTAATATTCTCAAACTCAACTTCCTGTAAATAGTAGCAACAGGAAATGGTTCATTGTGTACGGCAATTATTTTTCACTGCATTACTGGCTCAATAAGATCATCCACATTCTGCCTCACAGTGTTTCACACATTTCCTTTAACCCACAGGCTGTCTTTTCATATTAATTCAAGCATGTTTTTCCTCCTCCGCACTAGAAGCCACCTTCCTTGCCTAACCATTGAGAGCAATTTAATTGGAATTATTTAAAATGCTAGATTCTCATTCTGAGTTTATGTAATAACCAGATTAAATACAGACAGACCATCAAATGTCATAATCTTCAGAAACAGAGCAGCATTACTGCATTACAGCACTAACTAATGGAAAGATAAACTGATCTGACATTGATTAGTCATTAAATAATCTAAATTGTGTCCGCCAATTAGCAGTAATTGTCTTTAAAAATTGTATAACATAAGATAAAGTTGTAAAAAAATAATGACCTCAGTGGTCATATGTTGAAATAGTTTGTGTTATTGTAGTGGCAACACTATTTAATAGTATAGAGTGTAGATGTAGAAGTATAAACATGTGGGAGGGGATGGGTGGGAATGTACGAGTGGATATGGTTGGTTGCGTGTGTGTACGTGGATATGCATGGTTGTGTGTAGTTGTATGTGTGGATATGCATGGTTGTGTGTATATGTGGATACTGTATGGATGGTTGTGTGTATATCTGGATATGGATGGTTGTGTGTAGTTGTATATGTGGATATGGATGGTTGTGTGTATATGTGGATACTGTATGGATGGTTGTGTGTATATCTGGATATGGATGGTTGTGTGTGTGTGTATGTGGATATGGATGGTTGTGTGTATATGTGTGTGGATATGGATGGTTGTGTGTGTGTATGTGGATATGGATGGTTGTGTGTGTGTGTATGTGGATATGGATGGTTGTGTGTATATGTGGATATGGATGGTTGTGTAGGCGTTTTTTGAGGTGGATGTTTGTGTATGTGGAGATTGGCATTTGTACTCGCGGTGGGCTGGACTCTGGATACTGATACTAACTATTTTTGGGACACTGTTTTGTTGAAAATGCAAAGTAAACATTAAAAAAAAATATATATATCCAGAATCCTTAATGTGCTAAGTATTTAATGTAATTTAAAAATAAATACTTCTGTTTTTGCAATTATAATAAACAAATAATTAATGTGTGTCTGTGTTGCTGTCACAATAGTATGCTGCTGCTTTGTCACCAAGAGAATCAATAACTGACCTCGGCTGATACATTCACAACCTGGATGATTTACAGAGTTAACATACTATTAATTGTCAAGTGAGTCACAGCTGAATAACATGTAACGGCGCTCTGTAAAAAGATGTCCGGTGCTCTTTGTATGCTCTTTGTTCAACAGCCGAGCTAATAGTGTCCATTACATCTGCTCTTATTATACTCTCCACTCAATTTATTCTCATGCTCGATGAGCTCATTCGTCAGGAGGACCCAGTGGTACACTGTGCGCATGGACGGTGAGCATTTTCAAAATAGCGTACTTCCCAATGGGACGGTGGTTTGAAACCATTTCGCCGCTCCAGCAGTCAGAAATAGCCCACAAAGAAAAATCTAAGATATTTTTTTGCAAGTGTTTGATCTAAATAAAATCCGGACAGAAAGTAGGTCAGTGCAGAGGGAACTGGTGTGAGCCTGAGAGCTATGGAGGACTCAAAATGACTTAAGTATAAATAAATAAATAACTCTATTTATGTGTCCACGTATTTCTTCATTTATTTATGTGACATTTACGTGTCCGTATATTCAAATTGGTCAAAGAGCAAGACAGAAGCAATCGATCCCTAGCACTTGGATCTGTAGACGAACAGCGTTTATTATGCATTCTTGTCTGAATTTGAGTTTTCACCCGAGAAGTTAGTGCGACGGGAGTTTGAGGTCCAGGACCTCTGAGCTCCGGGCGCTCGCTCAGCGCTGTGTGGGCTGCCGAGAAGCCTGATCTCGCTCTGGCGCGGCTAAAAAGATATAATTAGGTTTTTTTGAGGGAAAAAGAGCACAACGAGTTTATTATTTACTAATTGTATTCTGTCCAGGAAAAGCTACGAGACGTTGTATATTTATTATCGTTTATTAGCCCTCCGCAAACAACAAACAAACACCGCAACACATTCTACGAACAGTTGATGTCACGCATGGTGAAAGAACAAGAGACCCAGCCCCGAGAGTCTGGGACTCAAAACCAGACTCCAAAACCAGACTCAACCCGAACAAAAGAACACGAGTCTGTACTCAGTGTTCTTGGAATTGATAACGGGCTGAAGTCAAAAGCTGTCGAGGCTAACTCTGCTAACGGTGAGCTGAGCGAGTCAACTTCAGCGTAGACAGAGGTTCGACCGCCCCAGCTCATTTGAATATAGCAGCGTGTCTGCAAGACCCGCCCACCATATTTCTCTCTCTCTCTCTCTCTCTCTCTCCCTTATCTCATCCTCTTTCCCAATTCTCTTCCTGGCATATTTGAACTTTTGACCTCAATAGCTAAGTCTTCTTTTTACTTCATATAATCATTTTTCTATAAATAGACGTTTTTTTTATCCAGTATATTTTGTCTCTCTATCTTTTTCCTATCACATCCATGCTCGAGCACGAGAGGTTGAATCCCTGTCTCTGGCCTCCTGTGAGCGAAAGATTAAACTGCTGCCATCATGCACATACAAATACAAATCACACTGCCAAGTAGGGTTGGGTACCGAAACCCGGTGCCAATACAACCGGTATTACCCGGACCGAAACGCAACGCACATTTCGGTGCTTCTTTCCGGTGCCTGAGCCGATTGAAATTGAAAAAAACTATTGTTGTGAACTTCTCTGGTGACTCCGCCCTGTCAGCAGGTTACGATAGCCGATCATATAACTTTGACAGCGGAGGCGTGGCCGTGTGTGACTGCGTGAACCCGTGTGGAGCACACCAGCGTCAGGCTGGACGCGACGGGAGACGTCACGGTCCCCCTGAACACGTGGAGACCGATGAATAAAAGAGCAGCCTGAACTCAGATTAGTACCGTAACGTTGATTGCAAGTCTTGCATTCATAAAAGTAGCCCAAGAAATAATAAATGAGCCATTATAACCATGCTTAAGCTAGCTCGTAGCTAGCGTTAGCTCGTAGCTAGCGCTAGCTACGAGCTCTGAGCGTGACAGTCTGCTAGCAGATGTGTTGATGTACAGCGATCCCGGCTGTTTACCCGGTGTTACCGGGAATATAATGACGGAGGAATAAAGACCGTGGGGCATCACTTTGTTTCAGTGTAACTCTCGCTGTCAGAAGCAAAACTTTATTTGTCACGTGTCATCTTCAGTACCTCTGATTGGTTGTTCTCTTTGCCCATCAAAACAGTGACAGGATTAACCCTATAAAGTCTGCACATGACAATACATATCACATCATATAATGGAGAACATATATTGTCTATGTTAACAGTCTGATATCCGTTGTTTGTCAGTGCTCCGTGATAACGGCTTCTACAGGGAATATGGCCAAAGAGGTTTTTAATGTCCTCATTGTGCGTTTTTAAAAAAAAGTATCGGTTCAGGCACCGTTTAGGCACCGGTATCGTTTTAAAAGTACCGGTTTAGCACCGGTATCGGAAAAAACCCAAACGATACCCAACCCTACTGCCAAGTTGAACATCTCCTGGTTTAAAGGTTAGCCCCCTTCAGTGTTCCCTTCTGCGGTCTCGGCTGAGTTGCCATCCAGAAAATATCCTCTCCCTGTGGCTATCGCTCCATTGTCAGGCTATTGCTCTGCACGCTTTTGCTTGATTTCGATTATTCCTGCCATGTCTGATTTTATGAACATCTCAAAGAGCAAATAATATACTGTATATATACTATAATATATAAGGAACAATGCATGACATGCATGCCAGTTATTGAAAAAAAGACGAATGATTATAGGAGTAAAATGTTTTGTTCAGCTTTGTTATCCCTGTTTTTAGTCATTGACAGCAACGATATACGGAGGTCAAATGTCGTCACATATTTCTGAATGTAGTGGGAGTTCATCCCAGGAAATAAACCAACCGGGACTGCTAAACCTTTTTTGAAGCATTCCTATCAGATGATATTCCATTTCTAAATGTGTTACTGGAAGTCTCTGGCAATAAACTGAAACATTCTCACTCTGACAATGCTGCTCAATCAATCCCCAAACACTTCACACATAATCATCTGTGTTAATTGGCAGGAGCGAACACTTTTAAAACAATTAGGATATGTACACACTTACGTTAAAGCTTCTGATTCTGTTTTTGCAAATGATTCACGACGAGTGAGGAAATAGCAACGGAACAACCCTTTGGAAAATCCAAATCCATGTCAGAAAGGACCGTCCTGCTTCCACCACTTCAATCAAAATATAAATTGGGTTCATTCTGAAATCGATACTTATAGAGATTATTCATTATTTTGGGAAATAGTCTTATTTGCTTTCTTGCGGAAAGTTTGATGAGAAGATCAATACCACCCTAGATGATAAATATGAAGCTGGAACCAGCATCTGATTAGCTTAAACAACTACCATATCTTCTTTGTTTAACATGTACAAAAAGCATTGATCAATTCCAGAAGAAAGTGACTCGCCTACTTCCCTTTGACATCGAACTGTTCCGTTGACGAAGTCGATTGAATGAATGTATTTTACAGGATTTTTTTTTCTCGTACCTGTGTAGATGGAGATGGAGGGGAACTTTCACCCCCGGTGGGCGCTGGAGTCGACAGCAACAGCTGGCACTTCAGATACGGCGCCTCGGGACAGGGCTACTGCACTCCTCAGCCCCTGAAGCCTGGAGAGATCCCTCCTGGAGCCTTCATCATCCCCGGATCCCCAGCCATCATTTCTATTCGCCATGACGCCGGCCCTGTGGACGACAAGGGTGACTTCATAAGCTTCGGCAAGAAGGAGGAGGCCAAGAAGAAGAAGAAGAAGAAGAAGGACAAGAAAGACAAGAAGGATAAAGGAAAGGAGGATGACGGTGGGGATGATTAGAGGAGAATGGGTGACTTGAAAACAGAGCTACCAACAAACTACCATTTCAATTACAGAGCCAGAAAAAACAAAAAGCCAATTGCATATTGTAGAACCGAGGGAGCCTCCTTGCACCATACTTCCATTGACATTGTACAGTGGCCCACCCCTCATTAGACGAGGCCTGGCTCCCCCGCACTTGCAATACAAATGTTTCTATTTCTTGGCTCATTTGGCCCGTAACTTCCCCGCCTATAAAAGGTAAACAAATGCTCCTAGTTGACAGACTTCATCTAAACGTTGGACCAAATTAAAACAGAGGGTTTTATTGGACACAATTTGCCTTTCTGCAATTTGCTGACCCCCCCCCCTCTCCCAGTTTGTATTATGGAAACAAAAACACCTGAGAAGGTGTACTATTTGTATATGACCATTGTCAGCTGAGGCTGCCTGTGTTGGCATTTCTGTCTTTATGCAGCCCACCCATCCTTTTTGGCTTTAAGTGGAAGCCAAAGTCAATACAATGAAACCGAGGCTTTTGTCTTCAGTATTATGGAGGCCTTGTAGAAATTCAGAAAATGTGGTCTTTTGAAAAAAAAAAAACATTTTTAAAAAAGGAAAAAGGTCACAGCCTACAGTATATGTACCATGAAATTGCCACCTTTTAAGAGAAAGGTGGCTGAGAAAGGACCTCATTCAAATAAAGAGCTCTGTTTCAGTGTACTATAGCACATCGCTGAGGCGGAGGACCTGGACTGGGTTGTACCAACTATGCGCAAGTTTATTCCCAGGTTAATGTATAAAGAAGTGGCTTCATAACTGCTAGTTCATTTGCAATTAGCAAATGACTAAATGTTACTGTACCATGGGTGGCAAGGGGGGATTTCTACGTCTGTAACTAGTTATTTCAGAAGAGTAGCGAGTTAGCGAAAGCATTATTTTGCTGATGGATATCTCTCACATGGATTTGTAGGTGATCAGATTGGCTTAGAAATTTGAATTGGTAAATAGAATCCATATTTGACTCTTAAAGGTCAATTCTAATGTATGCATGTTTAAGTTCATTCTCTACAAATATACAAAGGATACTTTAGGTCACTGCTAATATTTTCCAAATCAGATCCTTGTCTTGAGAGCTCAAACTAATTTGCAGAGACGTTTTCACATAAAGAAATCCAGCAGTCTTATTGTTGTTAAAGTGATACTTTCTATCACAATCTGATTTGTAGTTGTCCTTGACAACTGCACTGCAATATCACAATTGCGTAACTGGGTTTGAGTTTAAGACAGATGTGATGAATTATGTAGAACAAACTAATCTCAAAATGTTGATTTGTACGTTGTGTGTTGTATGTAATTGAAACAGATTCAGCTTGAAAGAAGACACAAATTGGAAAATGGTGATGTGTGATTTGTAGAAAATGGGCAGAAACATCCCAAATAATCGATATAGTCCTTTAGGTTGCAAAATGGCATGGAACTACTCAAGAAGAAGTAAAAAACACGCTGTGTTTTAAAAAAAAGAAGAAGAAGAAGAAAAAAAAGAAATCCTGCTTTACTGTTAGTGAGTGTGACTTTGTATCATTTGCACCTGTTTTATTGCTTGCTTAAGTATTTAGTTGTTACTTAAGGTTGCGTTGTAACAGATTTGTGTGGTGCTACCGCTTGTGTTTTAGCAATGCGTGAATCGGGATTAGTGGCGGTCTGGGATATAACTGGGGAGCTGATGCAACCTGACCTTGCCTCTTCTCTTGGAATATAGCACAGGTCAACAGGGTCTTAATCCCTCTTTGATCAGCAGACCCAGTCTGACACATGTATTATTGTGTATACAAACACTGACTCTCTCTCTGCCTCTTATTCACACACACACACAGACGAACAGAAAATAAAACATAAAGATAAATGAAACAAATACACGCCCCTTTCGGAAAACTGAATATGGGAGTGTATTATTTGGCCGGGACACAGGAATGTTGCTCGTTGCTTCATTTCTGTTCAAGCCTGATCGCTCTGCTTCTGTCTTTGAATGTTAAGTAGTTGTTCTTCCACCACTGCCTCGACTGCTTCAGTGCTTGTAGGATGTGCTTGCCCTCTACTCCCGTTTCTTCAGATCAACATGGTCGGACAACATATTTTATGTCACTCTCCTGCAATGAACTGTGCCGTCGTAACGTGGTGACATTCGTGTCTTTGCATATTTACACAGAGAAGACACACAGACACACATACACACACGCATATACCGTATACACACACAGCGCACGGCATCTATTCGTGCTTAACTTCCACTGAGGCGCTTCAGCCAGAGTGTCTCCTCCGATTCCTCATTTCCAATTCCTCATTCTCGAGAGCTCGGCCGACTCTCGAGTGTTGCATCTTAAGGACCTCTGACAAGTTAGCATAAATCTTTTTTGTGCTGTAGTGGAGAAAATTAAAGGAGACGGATGGGCCAAAGAGAAGTCATTGAGGTGTATTGTGCAGCTACCAATGAAAGAAGAGGAAGAACAGCTTAGTTGGGCAGGTCATTAGTCTTTTGACTGAGCAGAGGTGTTCCCGTGTCAGCCATTAGTGGTGACTGATCAACTTGGGTCGGCTAAAACCACTTACAAAAAAAGTGCAGGGCCGTTAAGCAGCAGAGAAAGCAGGTTGACTTGGGGTTGGCTTTGATTGGTGGGGGAGGGTCCACCTAGGGATTAATTAAAGTAACGTTAACCGCAAACAAAGATCAACACAAGTCAATAATCCTAGCTTGCAATACCTTTTAAACTAGACAATGTTGGGCTTAATTGCTGCACAGAAACATCATAAATAATCCTGCAGGGGAGAAATGTCCAGATTGCTGTGGCCCACGTGTGACGTGTGAAATGATCAGCTGTATTTGGCCTTGGCATTGTGAAGCCCGTGGCGAAGCGGGGTAGAGAAACAGCATCTCGAGCAGTAGATATTGAAACGGCATCATCGTGATGCAAAGTGTCATGACCTGTCACCTCGGTGTTCCTTTTTTGTGTCAGACCATCCTCTGACCAGCTACAGTAGGGTTATATCGGTGCTGCTATCGGGCTCCATCCATGCCACGCACACGTGTGTTTGCCCCCGCCCTGTCCTTCAGGTGTACTTCTGTGCTCTCAGATCACCAAGTGGCTGTTTGCATGTTATAAGCAAAGGAAACAGATACTATATAGATATTATATATACATAGATATGTTTTTCCACTGAGAAATGCGGATCGGATTACATATACATCTGATACACGCTATCAAAGACAATACGCACACATTGAAAGTTCCACACTCATACAGACATGCATACATATACGCTACTGCGAACAGTCATTTGTGGAAAAACCGAAAAGAATCAAATTTTTTATCCTGTTAAAAAAGTGTAATCTTCTAGATATACATAATGATATTGTGTTATGCGATGAGATGCTTTTTCAGTTTTTTACCCTTATGATTTTCATAGATAAGAAAAAAATCCATAAAATTCTGTTAATCTTTGAAATGATGATCAAACAAACACTATTGTGAAATAAAATCATTTACTCACCCTCCATATCTATATCCCGTGAAGAAGAAGAAAAAAAACGGAAAAAGAAAAAAAATCTAAATAGATAGAATGGTATAAAAAATGAAGTTGATGTATTCTCTGCTTGTGTAAAGTGAATGTTCCTCAGTCGATGGGCGTGGCAGTGAGTGGCACATACCAGTCGACTGTGACAGTGCAGATCTGTTAATAACTTTTGTTGTACACCTGCTTATCATTGTAAAGGTGACCATAGTGATTATTATGATTTCATCAATCTGGTAATGTGTTTTGTTAATAAGTCACAAATAAAGTTTTTATTAAATATCTTAATATCTCAGCTGAGTTTGGACTTGATTTCAACCAACAGTGGTGTTAATAACGATGAGAGGAGAGCTTCTTCTTTGTTTTCAGCTTCCTGCCTGCAGCTTTCTATAATTCGAGATGTTTCACTCTTCATATTCTTTTGGAGAGATATTTGGACAACAGCATTATCACGGCATCATTTAGGAAGAACCTGACTGCTACTGTTAATGAAACTTATGTGGAAGACAGAATGGAACATTTATTCTCCCCACATTGTTAGTAGGATAACATTAAATATGTTTAGAGGGAATATGACACGTAAGTCTTCCTACAGGGACTGTTGAACTTTTTGAATGTTTCTCATAAATTGATATTGTTCCCAGGAAATCTCTGGCCATAAACACAGAAACACTTTGTCCTTGTTGAGAGTTTTAAAAATAGAAAAGGCGCAATCACACTGACACTGCTCCTCAATCAAACACCTAATCACTTCAACCCAGCCAAATCTTAAACATCTGTGTTTATTGGCAGGAATGTACACGTTCAGAGCACAGTTAAAACCCGTTCAGTTTCCAAGTGAAAAAGAGATGAGCTCGATGGAAAGAGACGGTGAGAAAACCCACGGAACAAACGGCAATACAACACTCTCCATTGAGCTCAAGGTGAAGGGGTCAGCAACATATCAGCACATTTAAAGTTGGCAGGGAATGCAGGGGATGGGTAAACATGCAGAACTTCATCTCCATTTGAACAAAGGGCTCTCATTGTTACTGTGGTGGAGGAAGAAGGGTTCTGCTGCATGGCGTCTGTGCTGCACGAGCTCCATCTGTCTGTTGACAAGAGGAACCGACCTTCCTCCTCCAGGACTCCATCTCTCCAGCAACACTGACCCCTGCTGATGAAATATGAGACTGGCAGCTGACCCACATTATTCATATTCTATAACATGGAAGTAGCATAACTCTTTGTTGTGTGTGTGTGAGAAAAAACAATTAAGGGCAATATGATACAGAGAATACTTTGCAGACACATGTATTTGCTCTTGTGTGAGTTGAGGCAAAACCACCCTTTATAATTCCATATCCACTAATCACTTTGTGTTTGAAGAAATAATTCAAACTCCAAACAAAAATTGAACAAAAAAGTTCTTAAAATTATTGATTTGTTTTTTATTTTTCCTGTTCAACTAAACAATGAAAATGTGATCGATTATGTGAACAATGCACTCTCTATTTACTATTACTTACATTTATTAAACCTGATGTGATCTTGCAAACATACAAACTTTGACTGAATTGTTTTTCCTGCCATTACAAAAAGCAAAGAACATTTCAAGTGTTTCAACATGGATTTAATAAAGAGCACATTGGAAACGTGACTTCGCTTCACGGACAGTTCGTCCCGAAATATAAAATTAATATGTTTCATCTTACCCAAGGTTACTATAGATTGTTTTGAAGTGAGATGTCATCCGTAGAGTTGTCCGTCTTCCTTCCCTCAGATATAATGGGACTATATTGCGGTCAGCAAAGGATGCTCAAAGCACCACAAAAATACATTTGAAAAACTCAACATTTATGGTTCTTTCCAGACATCCTGACGGTTAGTCCAAAAATGTAATTAAATAAAAATGTATTTCCTTGGTACACATCACCAATCCTGCTGGACTGGGGTCTGATAAAAAACACTCGATAAGTGGGAAATAAAGGGAAAATGACTAACATTTAAAAACTTCTTTAAAGAAGAAAAGACTTAGGATGAATACATGTACAATACACACTACTCTCACAGTGACAGTAAAACGGTTGTGCCTTGTTATTAAAGCACATAGACGTGCTCACTGATACGATATTGTGTCATCACCTTGAGGCTATGGACCAATGTTCTCAGCCTCATGTTCCCCAGGGCTGCAGTGATGGAACATGAGTGCAATCCACTGAACTCAGCACACTCTGGCATCCTAACATATGAATCTCTTCCAGCACAGTAAGAGTACCTTTTATTAATTACCAGTAACTGCTGTCAAAATATGTTCGAGAAAATTCTATGTCGTGACAACTTATGTGAAAAGGCTATAAACATTGA
The DNA here is from genome assembly GCF_029220125.1 of Pseudoliparis swirei. Taxonomy (NCBI): domain Eukaryota; kingdom Metazoa; phylum Chordata; class Actinopteri; order Perciformes; family Liparidae; genus Pseudoliparis; species Pseudoliparis swirei. Next base: position 10,441,022 of record NC_079390.1, on the reverse strand, counting down.
TATTGTCTATTAGAGTAAACCACCAGAACACACACACACTCAAAGAAATAACTTGTATGATTTACTTAATAAAATCCTCGTAACAATTTGCACTAACACTAACTAAGTAACTTTTACTGTTGAAGGATTAAGTAAATCCTACTAGACAGTGTTAAGTATAACATACTTAATTTTAGAGTAAATAACCATGAAAATACGAAGTAATTGTTACTTAATTATGCTTAAACATAACTTATATTTATTTAGCTAATTAAGTAAAGTCTACTTAACTTTTTCTCAAACAGAAATTTCAATGTTATGAAATTATTAAGTAAAATCTATCATTTAGTTATGAATTAACTAGGTAGATTTTATTATACTTTATAAATTAGGATTTACTTAATAAAATCCTCGTAACAATTTGCACTAACACTAACTAAGTAACTTTTACTAGACAGTGTTAAGTATAACATACTTAATTTTAGAGTAAATAACCATAATCTTTATACATCACAAATCACAGCCACAATGCAATTCAAAATATTTATTTTGTCAGCAAATAAGATTCAATTTTATAAAAACTCTTGTTTTTCTTAAATAAAAATTCAGTGTCAAGAAATTCACACTTAGGATAATAAAGAAAAATAAAATACAAATATATAAACATTTGTTTTAATCTGCAATCAAGTGACAGAACTGGTGCCTAACTTGACACAACACCAACATGCATGTTGAAACAGCTGCTGAACATTTACAGTCTGTGTACATTTATGCAACCCTGCATCACAAAAATTACGTTCCCCCAGACCTAAAATTCAATTTGCAGTTACGTTTGACTGAAACGTATTTCTCTCCAGATTACGTTTGTATTTGACGTATTATAATTACAAATACGTCTCTGATCAACGTATCTTTGCCGTTTGTTATCTCTCTTTTCTACAATTCTGTTATGAATTGGAAAAAGCGTCCTCTAGTCTTATTTATTATTATTTTATATGTTTCGCCTGCGTATTCTGACAGCAATAGGCGTTGTAACGGATCATATGAATTGGCGTGAAGACTTACTGCTGGTGACTCTCCTTTATTTTCTTTCTTTAGGTGACAATACATTTATTAAAACTCGTAAACTATCACCACCTCATCACCACCTTAACAGAGTCAGTCCCATATGGGTCAAATCAACTATTAAACTTGTTATAAAATGCGCATCTGTCCGTAATCTACACCATAAAGTTCGCATTTTAACCTAAAACAAAGTGCACTTCCTTTTAACCTTTCAAAATAAATGTCAGATTTATCTGTTAAGCGTAAGTAGTATAAAATGTCTATATTTATTCAAACAATACAATATAAAAGGCATACACACACACACACTGACAGAAATACATAGACACTCACATACGTACACACACACAGGCAGAGACACACAGACACAGGCAGAGACACACACACACATATACACATGCACGCATACTCTGCAGACTGACCCTTGACCTCCCAATTGTCTCTCAGATATAACCCTCCTGCTTTATATTACATCTATTATATCTTACCTAAATGTAAGACTTTGAGGTCGTGGGGGGAATCCCCTCCAAAACATTCACAAGAGAAAATTGTCACCGTGCCAATAACCCTTGTACGATGCTTAAAACCAGTCTTTTAGTAAATAAATCGCATCCCGCCAACATCTCCTTGCCTTCAAGGAGGATCGATACGTCAACGGGATCTTCTCCATCGGTGCCACGGACAACCACGATCCTCACGATGTGTTGAGATGCATCACTGCGGCTGTCCACCTGTATATAACATACAATAAGAATTTAGACAATGGTATCAACATATTAATTAACTAACAGCTAATTAAACATTACACAAACTTTGATACAATAAAATGAATAAATCAATTTAAAAAACTTACCAGGCAGTCTTCAAATAACGCCTCCTCTTTCTCACCAAGGTACAGGATAAGGCTGCGGATAATAGTTTCTCGTTTCATCCCAATGCTTTGGTTCTGTGAATAAATAAATATGTTGTCAATACTGAACCCCTTGTTCATGCTAAATGAACTGCATACATCTGCAGAAACAGTGAAAGCAAGACTCATTTGTGGAAGCATGGAGTGTGGAGGAACATAGAAGCCACAGAGTAGGAGTAAGCCCCTGTCAACAACCACTTGAGTTAAATGTGACTAAAAATAATATATCGCCACTCATCATCACTGAGAGAAGCCCCGCCCCCTTTACGGGCGCTGGCCAAACGTGCGTGTGCGTGTACAGCCGCACCAAAAACGCCTTGTCAAAAACCTGCCGGGCAAAACAGCGCGGTGTACCTGGAGCGGACCTGCGTGCGCAACCAACCGTTGATTTTGGGTTCAAGATATTTAAAAAAAGAAAGGAAAGAGTACGGCGAACACCACCATCTACTCCATGAGTTGTGTCTCGATGGCGAGGATTCAGTTGCACTTCCGACCGAGCAAGGAGTCAGTTGAGCACGGTGTTTTCTTGAAATAAAGCTTTGTTTTTTACAATATTCTACTCAAAGCCTTGTTTCTTCTCATTGTCGAGTGCTATTTAAACCGCTCCGCCCAACAAAAAGAATGTCACCAGCCGCCACTGAATGAAACCGACAGAGAACCAGACAGCAAACATTAGCTCACACAGCGCTGTCATAGCTAGCATGTTTCAGTCTTATTTCAGTATGTTCAAACAATGTACCGAGCGTTACTGACATAAAGCCGGCAGCTGTTGGAATATTGCGGCTCGCAAACGTCTTTCTCTCTCACACGCGTAACAAGGACCATATATTTTCAAAAACGTGAAGCTCTCCTCCAACGTCTCGTCCAACGTCTCGTCCAACGTCTCCTCCAACGTCTCGTCTCGTCGCGTTGCCGCCTTGAATGCGAATTGCGCGCGTCGATTGATTCAAACGCGATAGATGTTTAGATTAATTAAAATTTACTTACCTTTTTCAGTTTATGTTCAGTCATTATAAAACATGTAAACAGTATGAGAAATTGGGGAGTAACATTTACTCTTCCCGCAGAGTTAATTTATTGTATGATTAAAATGTGTAACTTTTACTTAATAAAGTCTAGTAATCAGTGAAACGTATTAATACAATGTAGAATATATACCAATTAATGAAGTATAATTTACAACACCAACAATTTATTTTTTTGAGTGCACATATTACTACAGTCTATGTATCTGTATACTGTCTGCAGCTAAGACAAAAGAGGTGTTGGTAAAAAGATTCCACATTGAAGTTATCAATGGATAAACAAAGTGTTCTCTAGATCCCTTTAAGGAAACATAAATTCATAAGCAGCCTCTATCATACCACAAATTGCCAGGTGTAGCTGCGTGAGTTTTTTATTTTTTTAAGTGAGTAAAAACATTGGGCATTTTGGTCTTCATAATGTTATTTTCCCAAAGATTTCAAAACAAACTCCACTTTTATTTGCTGTCAAAGCACAGAAGAAGAATCCAGCGGGACGGAGCTCACCACTCACAGTTTGGTCGATCCCTCTTAATGACAGATCCCTCTCGCCAAACGCGCAACGAGTCACACGATGGAGGACGGAATTGTTCACTGCTGAAGGACATTTGTTTTTCATGGGAAAAAAAATTGTGAACGGAATTTAATTCTGCAAGTGATCGCTGGTAATAACTTGCGGTTAGAATGTTTCAGTATTTTAATGATTTTTATGGCTAAATATTTTTGTTTCACTTAGCATCAGTGTAAATAACCCCTTAAAAGGTTTATTGTTTTGTGTTGATTGCCTTATTTTGTATCTGCTTTATTGGTTTTGATGTATGCCTTTTTATATTGTATTGTTTTAATGATTTTGTATATGTTTTAATCTACTTCCGCTTTGAGCTAAATTTGACTTATTTTGAAATGTTAGAAGGAAGCGCACCTTTATTTTGTGTTAATATACAAACTTGACGTAACGGCTAAATGTGACGGACGGATGCGCATTATATGAAGAGTTTTGATAGTTTTAATGGACCCGTATGAGGCTAACGCTCTTACGGTGGTGACAAGGAGGTTTTAATTCAATAGTTTTGGTTCATTCAAGATTCAAGATTCAAGATTCAAGATGTTTTATTTGTCACATACACACACAGGGTGTGCAGTGAAATGAAAGTGGCAATGCTCAGCAGGAATGTGCAAGGGCAACAAGTACACACTATTTACAATAAAAAACAACACAATATTTACAGTAAGTGTGTGTGTGTGTGTGTGTGTGTGTGTGTGTGTGTGTGTGTGTGTGTGTGTGTGTGTGTGTGTGTGTGTGTGTGTGTGTGTGTGTGTGTGTGTGTGTGTGTGCCTAAGAGGGGCAGTTGTGTGGGTCTATGGGGTCCTGGTGAGGTCGGAGTTCACAGTCCTGATGGCCTGAGGAAAGAAACTCCGTCTCAGTCTCTCTGTTCTTGCAGCGTGACTACGGAGGCGCCTGCCTGACCGCAGCAGCTGAAACAGTCTGTTGTTAGGGTGGTGAGGATCCTTCATGAGCCTGCCGGCACTGGTTCTGCACCTCCTGGTGTACAAGTCCTGCAGGGTGGGAGTGAAGTTCAATAGTGCGTTCAGCCGAACTCACTCTCTGCAGAGCCTTCCTGTCCTGAGCGGAGCAGTTGCCAAACCAGGCTGTGATGCTTCCTGTCAGGACGCCTCTACAGCTCCAGAGTAGAAGGACTGAAGGATCCTCTGGGAAACTTTAAATTTCCTCAGCTGCCTGAGGTGGTAGAGGTGCTGCCTTGCCTTTCTCACCAGAGTGTCTGTGTTTGTTGACCATGTCAGATCCTCGGTGATGTGGACTCCTAGGTATTTATACCCGCACCCTCTCCACAGTAGTCCCGTTAATCCCCAGTGGTGAGTACGTCCTCTGTTGTTGTACCTCCTAAAGTCCACAATCAGCTCCTTAGTTTTGGTGACATTCATGATGAGGCTGTTGTCCTGGCACCAGAGTGACAGATCAGCAACTTCCTCCAGGTAGGCCTTCTCGTCGTTGTCGGAGATCAGGCCCACCACCACTGTGTCATCCGCAAACTTGATGATGGTGTTGAGCTGAACCTGGCCACACAGTCATGTGTGTACAGGGAGTACAGTAGGGGGCTGAGGACGCAACCCTGGGGATCCTGTGTTCAGGGTGAGGGTTTGGAGGTGTCTGCCCACCCTGACCACCTGTGGCCTGGCGGTCAGGAAGTCCAGGATCCAAGCACACAGGGGGTGTTCAGTCCCAGCTCAATCAGCTTGCCGGCCAGTCTGGAGGGACTATGGTGTTGAAAGCTGAACTATAATCAATGAACAGCAGTCTCACATAGCCCCCCTTCTGGCTGTCCAGATGAGAGAGTGGTGTGCAGTACCTGGGAGACAGCATCATCTGTGGATCTGTTTGGGCGATAAGCAAACTGCAGCGGGTCCATGGAGGAAGGGAGGAAGGCGCAGATGTAGTCCTTTATCAGCCTCTCAGCATTTCATGACCACCGAGGTGAGGGCCACGGTCGGTAGTCATTCATACATGCTGGAGAAGCATTCTTGGGCACAGGGACAATAGTGGATCTCTTGAAGCAGGCGGGGACCACGGACTCAGCCAGGGAGAGGTTGAATATTGTGGTGAACACTGGAGCTAGCTGGTTAGCACAGGTCTTCAGTACTCGCCCAGATATGCCATCTGGACCTGCAGCTTTCTGGTGTTCACCAACAGAGCCCCCCTCACACTGTGCGGGGTCACAGAGAGAGTGTGTGTTCGTCCCCAGCGGTAGAACTCACCGGCTACGCTTAACGTGTTGTTGTTGCTTGTGACGAGCTAGCTGTTGTTGCTAGCCTCAAACCGTGCATAAAATGAGTTCAGGTCGTCCGCTAGGGATGCGTCGGCACTCACCATAGCGCGGGGTCTGCTCTGGTAGTCTGTGATAGTCCGTAGCCCCTGCCATAGGCGCCTGGTGTCGCGCTGCTCCATCTGTGATTCCACTCTGTCTCGGTACCTCCTTTGGCTTCCTTCACCGCCTCCTCAGTCCATAGACCGCTGCCTTGTACTCGTCCATGTTGCCGGATACAAGACCGGAGTTATAGGCAGCAGTACGGGCGTTCACAGCTTCACGGATGGATCCATCAACCCACGGCTTTTGGTTAGGAAAGACCCTAACTTTTACCGTGGGGACGATGGTGTCCGCTAAGCGTTGCTATGAGGCTCATTGCTACTTCCATCAACTCGCTGACGTCACTGGAACTGGATTGGATCATGTCCCAGTCGGCGACACGCAGAGCGTCCTGTAGCTCAGCCTCTGATTGGTCAGACCACCGCTACGTTCCTCGTCACTACCGCTTCCGCGATCTTTTGCGGTACCCGGAAGCAGAAAAATGGCGGCATGGTCTGATTTTCCGAACGGAGAGAGACAGCCTTGTAGCCTCTCTTGAATGGCGTATAGCAGTGGTCCAACGTTCTTTCCTCTGGTAGCACACGTAATGTGCTGGTGAAAGTTCGGCATGACTTTTTAGGTTAGCCCTATTAAAGTCCCCAGCCACCACCACAGCCGTCGGGATACTTGTTCTGATGCCGACATAACACATCATGTAGGTCCGATAGTGCGCCGGTGTCCGCTTGGTGGTATGTAGACGCTGTGGTGAAAACACCTCCATGATCGTGCCAGTATGGGTGTCGAGCGACAATAATCCATCCAGAGAAAAACTTGTGTATGCCCTGCTGGATACTCAAAGTGACACAACATTCATTGAGCATGATGTAAGTAAGGAGCTGCAGCTGACTACTTGCCCAGTTAAATTGAAACTCACAACTATGATGGGTGAAAATATGGTCCTTAAAAGTGAACGAATATCTGGTCTGCGTGTGAGAGGTTTCAATTCCACTGTGCACATCAAACTGCCTCCTACTTACACCAAAGACGGCATACCTGTAAACAGACAACATATACCAACGCATGAAACGGCAAAAGGATGGAGCCATCTCACAGCGATTGCAGACCAAATACCGCCTCTTCTTAACTGCAAAGTGGGGTTACTGATAGGCTACAATTGTCCAGGAGCTCTCATACCCCAGGGCTCCAGACTAACTTTTTTAACTAGGAGCACAGTCGCTCCTAACTTAAAATGTTAGGGGCGCAAGCAGAAAATTTAAGGCGCACTTTTTCCTGGGTCAAAATGGGTCTTGGGTGGTCCCAAAAAAATTTTTGCAGCTATGCGCGCACCTTCTATTCATGCAGTCGAGCTATTGAGTGCGTGATCAGCAGCTGGCCGCTCTGCCGTGATACGCGCACACAGGTGCAGTAGGGGCGAGATCCCCCTAGCGACGCTGGCACTCAGTGGCACCTCAGTGGCAACTCACTGGCACCTCACTGGCAACTCACTGGCACCTCACTGGCAACTCACTGGCACCTCACTGGCAACTCACTGGCACCTCAGTGGCAAGTCTGTGGCAAGTGCCACAGACTTGCATAGATAATGTATTTGTATTTTTTTAGACTTACTTAAAATATGCAATACGATATTGCTGTACAATACTGCTGTACTATATTGAATATTGTTTTGCTACTACTACGTTTCACTTCGTAATATATAACACTTATATACCATGATATGTATAATGTGGTCCGCCTTTCTTTAATAATAAAAAATATATAATTATTTTTTTTACCATGTCATACTGTTATACCTCCATGAAATTCTCCTTTGAGGAGATGCCACTGTTAGTCTAAAGTTTAAGCACTGGCACTCAGTGACACTTGCCGGCACTTGCCATCAGTTGCCAGCAGTTGCCAGCAGATGCCACTACTAGTCAAAAAGTGCCACTACTAGTTAAAAAGTGCCACTACTAGTCAAAAAGTGCCAGCAGACGGAGGGTCGGCCAGGCGCGTCTGCGGCATGTCTGCGCAGTGACGAGTCTGCGACGATTTAGTGACAAGCTCCACTGAAGTGCCCGGACAGCGGAAGAAATTACTTTCATGATCACAAAATGGAGGAGCTGCGGTTTAGCTAGATAGATACACAGATGGATATATATATATACATATATGTATATATATACAGGACTGTCTCAGAAAATTAGAATATTGTGATGAAGTTCTTTATTTTCTGTAATGCAATTAAAAAAACAAAAATGTCATGCATTCTGGATTCATTACAAATCAACTGAAATATTGCAAGCCTTTTATTCTGATTTATTGCTGATTATGGCTTACAGCTTAAGAAAACTCAAATATCCTATCTCTAAATATTAGAATATCATGAAAAAGTATACTAGTAGGGTATTAAACAAATCACTTGAATTGTCTAATTAACTCAAACACCTGCAAGGGTTTCCTGAGCCTTGACAAACACTCAGCTGATATAAATCTTTTTTTACTTGGTCTGAGGAAATATTAAAATTTTATGAGATAGGATTTTAGAGTTTTCTTAAGCTGTAAGCCATAATCAGCAATATTAAAAGAATAAAAGGCTTGCAATATTTCAGTTGATTTGTAATGAATCCAGAATGCATGACATTTTTGTTTTAATTGCATTACAGAAAATAAAGAACTTTATCACAATATTCTAATTTTCTGAGACAGTCCTGTATATATATATATAGAGATAATTTGTGTCTTTTTGTAGACTTACTTACAATATGCAATAAGATAGTTCTGTACATTACTGCTATACTATATTTAATATTGGTTTGCTTCTATATATTTGTAAGGTGCTGTGATGCTTGAGTTAGGTTTATAAATGCAATTAATGTGATGGTTATTAATTAAATACTAGGCCAACATTAAATTACACATCAAAGCACATATATTTGCTGAATCAATAAAGCTACAGTTGTCATGGGTGTGAACAGAATATGAAAAGAACGAGACGCAGAGAAAGTCCGGAAACAGTATTCACGGAACGTATTAGTAAATATGAAACACATTTAATAAAACAAAACACAACATGTAAAACAATAAACTCTCATTACGCAACTAATCACAGTGCTTGAATGACCCATCCACCTTGTAACCCTTGTCCATGAATTCCTCAGAAAACCTATTATAATCACTTTGATATTCAAAGTTGAAATCCAAGAGTCTTTCAGCTCCGTCGTCTTCTTCTTCTCCCGCATGTGCTTTTCCGATGGCCAGCTGTTCTGATCGGCCCATTAGCATCAGTGCGGTAATGTCACCTTCCCCTTCAAAGGCCATGTCTGGCACCACTTGGCTGCCAACAGAGCATGCTCAATTTTTTTGAATTTTCCAGAATTCTGCATGAGAAGAATATGAACATTACAAAAACACACACCATTTATTTCAAGTACATTTCGTTTTAAGTCACTTTGACGATACAATATGAAACAATAGCTAAATGTAATTAATTAAGAAAGAAAAGCGATACATTTGAATTCTAAATCAGCACAGTAATACTGTAGGAGCTATTTATTTTGTGTTAGTATTTAGTTATTCTATTTGTAAGTATTCTTGTTTAATTATTCTAGATGTTTGCCTATTCAGAATATACATATATTTGTTAAATTAAGCCATTTGTCGTTGTTGTCTATGTATACTTAGTCTTTGGTTTGTTCCTTTGTTTATGAATTGGGTAATGCTACTGATTTATTGAACAAATGGCCACTACAAATACTATTTCAAAATGTCTATAGTGATCTGCACTTAATGCTTGTGTACTGTGGCTGGAGTTCCTTGAGCACCATGTATGTTGTTTCAAAACCACAAATGGATGGATGGAGTAGGTGGTAGAAGCAGGATTTCACTGCAGTTTAAATAATATGGTGGTACTCCAATTTGGAGTCCACCAGCAAAGTATGTACAATGTTCCTAGAGTTCTTATATAAAGGAGATAGACTTTATCCTTTTGTTTAACTGTGTAATTATTTGTTCAGACATGATATATCAGACTTTTAACAATTACCTGTTGGTCTGTCGGCTCAGGTGCAGGGCTGTCGTTTTCCTTTTCTCTTCCACTTGGAATTAACAGAGAGTAAATTGTGACATTACTTTCACGATTGACTTTTCTTAAAATGTCACACTTTACAGAGAGTGCTGGATTATTATGGCAAGCTGATTATAGGCATACAGTTAGCTGTAGAAACACAATTCTTCAAATACATATGAGAAATTGCATTTCCCTTCATCACTAAACCTGTTAGTGTTCATAAAAATGCATGAAATCTACATTTAACACACAAAAGCAAAGGAATTACTTAGATCTCATAAAGAAAAAGGTATTACCTGTGCGCATCTTCCTGTTTTAAGAGGAGGCTTTCTGCCTCGTGTCTCCAAAGACCCAGTGTTTTTCTCAGCCACTGAATTGTTACCTTAAAAGCAACATAAATTCACATTTTGTGACCACATTTAAGTTCTGTGTATACAAAGTTGTGAAATCAAATTAATCCAAGATGTAACAATTTCACCAAACCTTTACTAATGCGCCATTTGGGCATACAACTATCAGCAGGGCCACCAGAAAGCTTGTTCAAATGAATACTCCTGACTTATTCAACAAAGTATGGTCATGAAATCTATTTTTGTGCTGTATGTTCATTTATTACACCATTATCGAGAGCAAATATATGAATAGAATCATGCAGTTTATGCTTATGGTTTATGCTTGTGTGTTTTTAGAAAAAATAGCACACATTCACTGGATAACAGTAAAGCATGGGTATATGTAAAAAAACAACCAAAGTGACAGTGTATTTCACACCAAATACCATTTATTATTATGAATGTGAGGGGTTTTTCTCTCACAATTGATGTGTATTGTGTATATCATATTTATTTTAATAAATACTATGAATCCTACCTCTGGCAGAATTACATCTTCCAGGTACATCTGCTGTTCTAGCTCTTTGCCCGTTACAGGCAGGATGTTCTTCAGCCTGTTGATCATCTCTGAAGTCTAAAACATTTTACAAATGATAGTTATTACATATGAACTCCAAAGTACAGACTTTTTTCAGAAGCTTTGATGAAAATGTCATGCTTCTGTTTTTTGACAAACATTATTAGAAATACAGGTCATACTTTCCTAACGATTAGAGACAAAGAGAAACATGTCTTGCAAGTTACGATGAAACATGGCAATGTTTTGAGCATACCTTCAAGTCATCCAACAATGTGTTGTTGGATGAGTACATCATTTGCAATGCGGATAAAACTCCTTGTTTTTATGGAGATAGTGTCTGTTGGAAAGAAGCGTGCCATCTCTGATCTTTGCTCCAGATCCTGCAAAGAGCATAACAATTCTGATGTCATGTATTTCTTTTACCATCTCATGTGAACAAGTTCAAGTATTGATAGCCCAAAATGAATGGGAGTACAAGTACAAGGCACATTTATAAAAGCTGTTTAACACAGTATAGTAATTTAAACTCTAAATCAGAATAATTTACTGAAAGGTTTGGATTGTGGGTGTCAACTGCATTTGAGAAGTTTGACAACCATCCATGTAGCCAACAGACTGCATTCCCAAATACTTTGTCAACATAACAATTATTGCATAATTTTACAAATGTAGGAAGGAGTTATTAAAGACATTTATAAAACTTGTTGTAGTTTTTTTGTTACCTTTATTTCTTGGTCAGTTAACATGCTGTCCACCGCAGTTGCTTCAGGCTGACCTTGCTGGTGACAAAAGAAAAAGCCATTCTAAGCAACCAGTCTGCTACACTGATCTTTGAGGTTGTGTTTACGGTGTATGAATGTAAAATGATTGTAAGTCGCTTTGGATAAAAGCATCAGCTAAATGTAATGTAAAAAAGGATACTGATGGAAGGAAATGCCAAACTCATGCAAAAGTTGTTTCAAGGTGAGATCATTAAATAGCACTTACACATTTGGTTGGACAACTTTAGTGCAGCCACAATTGAAGCCTTGTTTCGTACAGTTTTCACCAATTCCAGCACAATGGAAATGAATCCATTTACTGCAATTTTCACACTGTAGCCATTTATAGCCCTCCACGTCTTGGTGGAGAAACCTAAGTTGAACAGAAAATCAAAAACCTTAACAAAATAGTTAAATGTGATATGCCGACTGAAAATGTTATATATATTTGAAAAGCATTTTTTATTTATTTATTTAAAACCTGCAGATACAATATGTAGTATCTGGAATAAGTTATTGTTTGAGGCTGCAGATGCAACAAACTGAAACTTCTTCCCTGTGTAAAGCGTATAGGAGAACTTCTTCGGTGGTTTGCTGAATTAAAAACATAGCGGCCAGGTCTTTGAAGAGAATCTGCTCTGTGTGTGGATATAAATGTCTCATTCCAAGGTAACGAAGACACAATATTTTCAATGATTAGGTGATAAAACACTTCATAAAAAATAGTTAAATATATTCAATTTCTTCCAATATCTCCTAAATATGTACGTATTTTTTCAAATGAAATGCAAACTTGTGACATACATTCTTGTCCCCACCACACGTTGAAAAGTGCAGGCTCCAATGCACCATGCAATGCAATGGTAGTTGGAGTCACATTTGTTCCCTTCAGCTATCTGCAGCTTCTTCTCTTGCCTTTCCATTTCATCTGACACATCCTTGGTGAGAGGGAAGGACTTTTTCGGAACATAAAAAGGAGAAGTGGACAGGTTAAAGTCCGTACGACGCATTACAAATATATATATTAAATCTAGAAAAAAACGGCATTCAACGTCATCAACATTACTTACTGTCTCTGGGACATCTTTTATCATTTTAGCTCCATGATATGTCCTCAGAGTCCGACATTGAGTCATTGTCAGTGTCTCTTCTTGGACATTTATCTTGGTCACCTCATTCTCAGCAGCCTATATGTCAAAGAGATGATAAGAGTGTTAATTGTACAAAATCTGCTGAGTTATTTAAATTTATATTTTAATAATGGGCATAGGCCTATTGTAATATGTTACCTGTGCACACTGTACACAATAGTTTTACTTTCTTGACTTTCTTTTATTAAGTCTGTTAATATTCCTGAATTTCAGCCATAGAAAACAAGTACTGGACATAAGTCTTAAATAGACATTAATAATAATTAATTAGACATAATAAGAAAATAAGTAATATGAAGAAGGGGTTGGTTTAGAAAAATTAAATAATAGGCTGGTCACATTTAAAATGATGTGATTGTCAAATTCAAAATAGTGTGGCTTATAGGGCTATAGACAATTGTTTGAAGCTGCATTCAAAACCAGCTTAAAAACAAACTATTTGTCGACATAGTGACTTGGATTTACTCACTGAGCAGACAAAAATCCCACAATTCACGAGTCCTTTTGAAGCCACTGGACAGGGTATCGCACCCTCAATCCTGCAGCCCACCCTTCTTCCGAAAGACATTTCTGGGGTGGCAAAAATACAATTACATGTCAAAGAGATGAAAAGGCGTTATTGTGTCATATTTGTTTTGTTGTAGTTGACGTAGATTTACTTCAGAAGATCCATATCATCCTCGCATATCCGGTCCAGGTCTTCAGGAGTCATAGATTCGGATTTCTTTTGGAGAAATCCAGAACCTTTTAAACAATAATGTCAAGATGTAATTCAACATATTTGTGGTTTATTATGTGTTGTGCTGGATAACATGATGACATAAAAAACACTTTTTTTTACGATATCAATGATGCAACCATCTCTTTACTCTATAACCATTCTCTTCAATGTTAATGGTATGTTTCTAAACCGTCAATACAATGTAATAGCTGATGCATACCCATAGAATGAAGTGGTTGCCAGTTTCGTTGGTGATATGACCCACAATCCTCGGCAGAAATATGATTTCGGCATCCTGTTGTTGAATAGATAATTATAATATGAATCCATCAATGACAACGTCTCCTGAAACATTTCATTTTTAAAGGGTATTAGTGATTGTCTTTCTTCGTATTCGTTCACATTTCTGTAAAAAACTTACCGGGAGATAATTAACAAGCTTGTCATTGACATTTTTGTTCATGATCCAGTCTCTGTGCCACAATATGAAGTCAAAATGACCAAGTGCTGCACTCTGTAAACAACATACATCATAAACAACATACAACAACATACAGCCATAAAATATTCCAGTGACCATGTGACATCACTCACCTGAGCTTGTCCATGTCCCCAGACCTGAAAGTGACTTTCTTTATATTAAGAGGAGTCTTCAGGTCAATGCTGAGCTGAGAGGATGAAACATAAGACATTTAAAATATATATATTTTTAATGACACTACAGTCACATCAATAAAAAAAGTGGTTTGATAAATGTCAGTGGAAGTTGTGCTTTCAATTACTGAAACAAGGTGAATGAAAAAGGAATGGCACACTCTGACTCGTGGCAATCATCTGAGAACTACTGGCACTTCTTTGGCGAGTAGTGGCACCTTTCTGACTTCTGCCCCCATCGTGGTGGCATCTGTCTAACTACTGGCTGGTGGCAAGTCTCTGACGCGTCGTGGCACTTCTTTGACAACTAGCACTGGCAGCTCATGGCACCTACCGACACCGAACTAGTGCAATCACTGGCACCGACAACTCAGCGGCAAGTGCCGCTCGGTGCCAGTACTCAGCGACAACACAGCGGCGTGTTTGCGACGAGTCGCCGGCAGCAACACTCAAGTGGCAGGACAGGAGCAAGCGAACGACACTCGCCGAGAAGCTGTGGGTGGAACAACCATTGTTGTTACGACAGATCAGCTGCCGTTAATCAGTTTTATGATCATAGATTGGAGGAGCTCCAGGTTTTTTTATTTACACTCATATACCATCATATGTATAATGTACCCGCCTTTTTTAAATAATAAAAATAAAAAAAGATTTGTTTTTTACCATGATCATAGGCCTACTGTTATACCCCCACTATGATACTCTACTCTGAGGAGATGCCACTGTTAGTCTAAAGTTTAATATATTACGAAGTGAAACGTAGTAGAAGCAAAACAATATTAAATATAGTAGCCTACAGCAGTAATGTACAGCACTATCTTATTGTCAGTAAGTGTCTACAAAAAGACAATTATATATATATATATATCCATCTGTGTATCTAGCTATTTTAGCTATCTATCTATCTATCTAGCTAAACCGCAGCTCCTCCATTCTGTGATCATGAAAGTGATTTCTTCCGCTGTCCGGGCACTTCAGTGAAGCTTGTCACTAAATCGTCGAAGACTCGTCGTCACTGCGCAGACATGCCGCAGACGCGCCTGGCCGACCCTCCGTCTGCTGGCACTTTTTGACTAGTAGTGGCACTTTTTAACTAGTAGTGGCACTTTTTGACTAGTAGTGGCACTTTTTGACTAGTAGTGGCATCTGCTGGCAACTGCTGGCAACTGCCGGCAACTGCCGGCAAGTGTCACTGAGTGCCAGTGCTTACACTTTAGATTAACAGTGGCATCTCCTCAAAGTAGAATTTCATGGCGGTATAACAGTATGACATGGTAAAACAAGAAATTATATATATATATATATTATTTTTTTTAAATTATTATTATAGAAAGGCGGGTACATTATACATTTTGTAGCGACCCTGTGAAGTGGCTGTCAATCACAGTGTGGCACCGTGCATGCTGGTCGAGGCGTGCCTGTGATTGGCGGAGTAGAGGGGAGGCGGGGTTAACCTGTCGGAAAACGGAAGTTAAGGGTGGTTGACGGGAACCGTTGTTGTTGACATTCGAGCTGCTAAACTGAGAGGAGCACGCTGTCTGTGTTGGTGGATGCTTGAGCACGCTGTCTGTGTTGGTGGATGCCTAATAAAGGGAGGATTAATAACGTCGTCCCGTCTCCGTGTCATCAGTGCCATAACGTCCGAGACATTACAATATCATGGTATATAAGTGTAATAGGTTACGAAGTGAAATGTAGTAGTAGCAAAACAATATTAAATATAGTACAGCAGTAATGTACAGCACTATCTTATTGCATATTGTCAGTAAGTGTCTACAAAAAGACACTAATTAATATATATATATATATATTAATTAGTGTCTTTTTTATATATATATACACACACATCCATCTGTGTATCTAGCTATTTTAGCTATCTATCTAGCTAAACCGCAGCTCCTCCATTTTGTGATCATGAAAGTGATTTCTTCCGCTGTCCGGGCACTTCAGTGAAGCTTGTCACTAAATCGTCGCAGACTCGTCACTGCGGCCGACCCTCCGTCTGCTGGCACTTTTTGACTAGTAGTGGCACTTTTTAACTAGTAGTGGCACTTTTTGACTAGTAGTGGCATCTGCTGGCAACTGCTGGCAACTGCTGGCAACTGATGGCAAGTGCCGGCAAGTGTCACTGAGTGCCAGTGCTTAAACTTTAGACTAACAGTGGCATCTCCTCAAAGGAGAATTTCATGGAGGTATAACAGTATGACATGGTAAAAAAAATAATTATATATTTTTTATTATTAAAGAAAGGCGGGTACATTATACATATCATGGTATATAAGTGTTATATATTACGAAGTGAAACGTAGTAGTAGCAAAACAATATTCAATATAGTACAGCAGTATTGTACAGCAATATCGTATTGCATATTTTAAGTAAGTCTAAAAAAATACATTATCTATGCAAGTCTGTGGCACTTGCCACAGACTTGCCACTGAGGTGCCAGTGAGGTGCCAGTGAGGTGCCAGTGAGGTGCCAGTGAGTTGCCAGTGAGGTGCCAGTGAGGTGCCAGTGAGTTGCCAGTGAGGTGCCAGTGAGTTGTCGGTGCCAGTGATTGCACTCGCCCTCTCTCCACAGGTGAGCACACCTCCTTGAAACATACTATTGAGAACATATTCGCTGACATGAACCTGATGAACACAGTTGTTTTTTGTTTTTTCAACGCACTTTTTTTTGCCTTAGGCGCTCGGGATTTGTCATAGGCGCTCGGGAAAACGGCTTAGGCGCGCGCCCAAATTTTCTCTGCAGGAAAAACCCTGACACACTATAAATCGACTTGCAAAGTTTTCCCATCATTTTTACTGTATTACTGATAAATAATTTGACAATATACAATCTTATGCCTGTTTGCCTTCATGAACTGCAAAACATTCACAACAGAGAACTCTTCAGAAGTTACTGTATTGAGTTTAAACATATTTGAAGAAAACATACCTTGAGCATGTGCATGTTGCACTTGATGTAGCCAATCAAAACATTTGTTGGTTTCTAGAGATGCACCGATCAGGTTTTGGTGCGATCACGATCACTGAAATCAGTATCTGCCGATCACCGATAATACCGATCACCGATCACTGAAATCAGTATCTGCCGATCACCGATAATACGATCACGATCACTGAAATCAGTATCTGCCGATCCGATAATACCAATCACCGATCACGGTGTTGATTGAAACATTCTATTTATTGTGTAGCATTATTGCCTAGGACTATGAGGAAATACATATATAAAGCAACTCAAACATTAAAGAAATTACCGATTTCTTTAAACATTTAGAACTTTACTTTGAAAAATTTCCTAATTGATACATTAAAATTGTTTGATTGCTATTGTAGGGATTTCAGATATGTATGGAACACATCTGCATCATTCATTTCCTGGAACTCTTGGAAATCTATATACAGGACTTTTCTTAACATACAAAGACTGACTAATTTTATAAACTCTTCCTTGGTACAGTAAACATTTTTAATGTTAGCATAATTTAAGCTAAATCTCAGAAACTATCTATAAAGATACAACATCAGTTCATTGTTTACTTTTATATGTTAGTGTATGATTTGTCGACATCTTATTTTGATAAGCGGATGTTGTTTCACGTGGTTCTTTCCGCTAACTTTGCAAAACCGGATGTTGTCACTTAAATCCTTCCGCTAACTTTATCAAAACCCTCGCGCTCCAGATCGAATCGTTTACCGTGAACATCAGTCTATAAGGGCAGACATGTGAGAGTCGGCTGAGTTGACCCAGAGATTCAACTCGGGGCGGGACGCCGCTTCGGTGGTGAGGATCCCCTCGTGGACCTCTCACTCTGCGGCCCTCGTTGCGTCTCCGTTGCGGTGCGCCTCTTTTCACACATTAGCCCCCCCCCACCCCTCTCACACACAGGCCAGCCTTCTTCTTCTTCGGTTTTCGTCTCCTTTCTTCTTCTTCTGGAGTTAATGTCGGTTAGCAAACCAGTCATTCAGGCATTACCGCTAACTATAGTGGGCTGAAGTGTAGAACAAGTTTGTAAACAACAAAAATATTTAATAACAAAAAAAAGAAATCTGCTAATTTACTGGTCGCGCATGCGCGAGTTGATGAAAAATTTACTCGCACTGTGTCTAATTTTAGGCGCAAAATGCGACCATTTGGTCGCAGTCTGGAGCCCTGTACCCAGACGTGTGATAGCAGGAAAAGATGATGAACCCTTTGCTATTCTTTCAGACTTAGGGTGGAGTATTGTTGGCTGTTCAGCACCTCACTCTGATGCACAATTGTCAAACGGTCACTGTCACAGAGTAAACGTGAAGGAGCTGCCTGCAGTGACTCCAATGGATGCAAGAAGAATTCTCGAGACTGATTTCAGAGACAATCAAGGAGATGGCAAAACAGTCTCTCAAGAAGATTTGATTTCTCTTGACGAACAGAAGGGAAATATAAACAGACATGGACATTATGAAATGCATAATGCACATCATGGATTAAAGCAGATCGCCAAAGAACAGAGTCACACACACCCATTAGGGTCACAGGTCATTGCCAGATTCTTTTATGTAAACGATGGCATCATTAGTGTTGAGTCTGCTGAAAAGACCAGTCAGATGACAAAGGAGACACATGAGCTGTGTGCAAACAAAGGTTTAAGGAGTCACAAATTTGTGGACAACTGTGCTGTTCTCCAGAGCATCCCCTCAACAGAACATGCTACAGACATCAAAGTAAAGGATCTCAGATTCAATGACCCAGCGTTAGAGAGAGCTTTGGGAATAAACTGGAATATCGAGAGTGACTGTTTCAACTTCAAGGTTTCACTAAAGAACCAGCCCGCAACACGGCGCGGCATCCTGTCATCTGTCGCCTCCGTACATGACCCGCTGGGCTTCGTGGCTCCATACCTCCTCAACGGAAAGAATATTCTTCAGGATATGGGCCATCAAGAAACAGGATGGGATAACCCAATTCCAGGGCAGTTGAAATCACGGTGGGAGAAATGGCCAGATGACTTTGTTAAGATGGAAAGGATACAAGTAGCTCGTTGCTACCAGCCAGCAGGCTCTGAAAAGGTGTTAAAAACAGAATTACATCACTTCTCGGATGCCAGCACCACGGACTATGGCCAATGCACATACCTGAGATTGAGGAATGAAAAAGAGGATCTTTACGGACGAAAGAGGTGGCACCAGGTGCAGTACTTGACGGAGCAGTTTTGGAGTAGATCGAAAAAGGAGTGCCTCCACAACATCACAAACAGACAGTGCTGGCATAGCACTAAAAGAAACCTCAGGTTGGTGGTATAGGACCGGATGCTGAGGACACTACCACGAAGCAAAGGGAGACTTGGGACAGTCTCAGAAGTCATTCAAGGCAAAGATGGACTTGTGAGACAGGTTAAAATCTTGTTTGGAGGGAAAGAACGGAACCACAAAGGAGAGCGCACCAGCAGGCCCGCTTTGGAGCGCCCTGTCCAGAAATTAGTTGTTAATTACTCAGCATTTAAGAAATGTAATATGGTTTACTGTGTGGTATAGCCTATACATTTGAAGGGTAATGCTGTAAGTGGAAATTTTGTGTTTTAGGTTTCCATTTTGTAAAACACTGTAATTTGGTGGGAATGTAAATAACCCCTTAAAAGGTTTATTGTTTTGTGTTGATTGCCTTATTTTGTATCTGCTTTATTGGTTTTGATGTATGCCTTTTTATATTGTATTGTTTTAATGATTTTGTATATGTTTTAATCTACTTCCGCTTTGAGCTAAATTTGACTTATTTTGAAATGTTAGAAGGAAGCGCACCTTTATTTTGTGTTAATATACAAACTTGACGTAACGGCTAAATGTGACGGACGGATGCGCATTATATGAAGAGTTTTGATAGTTTTAATGGACCCGTATGAGGCTAACGCTCTTACGGTGGTGACAAGGAGGTTTTAATTCAATAGTTTTGGTTCATGATTATACAACGGAAGAAAAGAAATAAAGAAGTTCACCAGCAGTAAAGTCTCACGCCGATTGATATACGGGGATCCGTTACAATCAGTATGTATCTGTTTATGTATCTCCAACTTGTATTTGTTGCAATACTGTTTACTTTAACCCTCCTGTTACCTTTAGGGTCAATTTGACCCCATTCAATGTTAATGTCGGTGTTCTTTCGGGTCAATTTGACCCCAGGCTGTTTTTCACTGTGTCAAACATATAAGAAATATCAACTTTTTAATATATTTAAAGGGCTATTTAAGTAGTCAACAAACAAACATAAAGTACCTCACACTTAAACTTGGAAAACAATATTAATTCTAATAATTTTCTGGAGGTTTTAATTGCTGGGGTCAAATTGACCCCAAGGGTAAAATATGTCAGTAAATATAAAGGTAACAGGAGGGTTTAACATTGAATGGGGTCAAATTGACCCTAAGGTAACAGGAGGGTTAATCATTGTTGAAAACTGCTTAATGTACAACATGAAACAAATTATGATATGTGTGTGAGATTTGAAGTAAATTAGTATAATTCATAAAATCTTGCTGACACGTGTATAGCATAGCACACTGGCCTCAGACGACCCAAATTTAACAGTCACAATGTAAAACACTCTCCTTACTTGGTCGTCTCTTGTATTACAGCTTCATGTATGTCCAGATAAAATCTAACAGTATCAATACATCCTGATAGCAGTCATCGTCTTGAGATATTTTACAACTTAAAAAACTAAAATTGTTCTTTTGCCTTCTCAGACCACAGCTTTGTTTACATATTGTGTACAATTGTAATCTGTGCATTTCCTTGCTTTTGAACTTGCATGGTAATTTACACACAGTCCCTACCCCACTGATGCAAGTCACTTCCTCTCAGTCTCTCTCTCTCTCTCGCTCTCTCTCTCTCTTTCTTTCTACACCCAGCAGTAGATCAGGATGCATGAATGCTGGGAGGGAGGATAGTGGCAGAAATAAGAAAGGGGGGAGAGAGTGCGAGAGACAGTGCAAGAGAGAGAGAGAGAGAGAGAGAGAGAGAGAGCGAGAGAGGGAGGAGGTAAAAAGGCAAGACATAGTAGAGACTGTTGGAGGCAGCATTCTGGAGCATACTGCTGTGTTGTGATGCATGATGTGAGTGAGCATGAAGCGGCCGGACCACAACAAGAGGAGAAGGGATTACAATGAGGACACAGCTTGGCCTGACGCCTGATCAATAAAAGGTAGGATAGTTTACAATCTGAGCATTAAAGTACGGATGGTTTATTATTAAGCATGCGCTTCTCTGCAGAACTGACTGCCTGCAGACTCCTTTGAGTTTGTGTTCCGCCACCAAGGGATTTTAAATATGAAGACACAGTCACTCAAAACCTTGAGGACACTATGAAGACATAAAACAGAGAAGTGGGCCACTAGCTCCTGCCATTTGGACTTGAGAAAACAAAGACATCCTGCAGCAGGATCAAGCAAAACACTCAGGTATGCCATGCTAAACAAAATCACAAAAACATATTGGGCAGCGTTTGTGCTAGAGGCAGAGACAGCTCTTTCCTTTAGTCCTGATCATCTAAAAAGTGTGCGGCAATGCAAGAGCGTGTGTATTGCTTTCTTTATTCCAACAACAAAGAGGGATTAAATTGTGTATTAAACAGGGCAGGACAGTTATCACTTTGGGTTAGAAGGTAACAACAGACATAGGACACTTGGCTGAGCTCAATTAAAGTAAAATGACGTGACAACCACAATAATAATCTAAATGCTCTTTTTGCAATGTTGGCAATCGGGGAGGATGAAAAGGAGGAAGGAGTGAAGGGAGCCTTGTCAGAATGTCTTGGCGAGAAATCTGTCATAAATCAACGCTTTATGGGGAACAGAAAACGCACACATTCCCACTGTGTATTTTTAGTGTTCAAAAAGACCAGTTCTTATGCAAAACTGCACACATTATAGCCCCGGGTTACAATAAAATACATCTTTTAAAAAATGACCTCTTGGATGCACAAGAATGCTGGCACATGGGATTCCAGGGGTGGCAATGACACACACACACACACACACACACACACAAAACACCACCTCTGTGAGCGAGCGCTCCGGTTAAATGCGAAGCTTAATGAAGTCTATCGCATCAGTGTATATACATTATGGTCTCTTTCCAAGGTGAGCTGAGTGTGGAGGACAACAGAGTGGAGCCTGCTCGCTATACGACAAACATTTCAATGAAGAGAGGAGAGAGAGTTCACCACAGGGGCTTTGTTTTGAATTTCCCTTCCACAAATTAATTATTATTTGTGCTGTCAGACATTGACGAGGGGATCTGTGCGGTATTTTTGAAATGCTAATGAAATGCAGAACGCTTATTATCAGTATTCACATACTGGGATTCATATTACACGGTCACCCCATGTCACAGAAATTTAAAAGTCTTATCTCAAATCCGCAATTGACTTTTCACAACCCTCGTTATCCTTCATTTATGCGGTATCGAACCAGTTCCTTGTCTCCTTGTCTCGCTCTGTGCATTGTTTCAACTTGTCCTGCTTACTCATGGCTTTCTCTTAAAAGCCTCTCACTGTAAACGTGTTCCTCTCTTACTTTTAGACGGACGTAATGGTGTGGAAACGCTGCCGCTCTCTCGATTTATAAGACTTTTGAGTCAGCCAGGCAAGGGATGGGGAGACGAGCGGCCGACCTGACAACTTCGGTTCCAGTCTTAGGTGTCTCTGCCCTGGTTGGAGTGCGTGGCTGGAGGACAACAGGAAGCGGAGGAGCCCTGCTGCAGACGTGGGGACCTCAGTGCAGCATTGGTGTTCAGACGTCCCCAGCGATCAGCAGGCCATCCACCCAGAACGGTGAACAGCTAACTGATACACTCTCGACGCCATCACATATCATTACTCAAACAACCAAGAGCTATATTGTCAAGGAAAATGAGTGCGAGGAGATATTACTGCTCACAAAGAGTGACAAAGAGAAAAGGGCTAATTTGAAACAGAAAAGTGGAGAATCCAAGACCAAAAAGGAAGTGACTTTCAAAGCGCTTGGAGGTGAGGCCTCTGAGGATGTGGCCTGCAGTCAGAGGAACAGTTGCGGGACGTATTGCTATGCCAGGGCAATCAAGACCAACCCACACTTTGCAGTAAGCAACGTCGGGCCTAAATTGAGATCTGCTGCTCGCTACACAAACGGCAGCGTGGTGGATTCGGAGGCTATCGGTGGGATTAGCGTTCATAGTGATGAGGCAGAGCCTGCGAACTCTCGGGGAAGAGACCAAACCAGACTGCAAGGTCACTCGGCAGAGCGGTGTGGGAAGACGCTGCTGTTATCTGCCGCCGCACCTTTTGGTATGACACCGAAAATATGCAGCCATTGCGGAGGCAGACAGTCTGTGGGCACCGGAGTTGAGACTTTGGCGGAGAGAAGCGCCGCCGCTGCTGACGTTTGTTTCGGAGAGAAACCGTTAAAGGCAGCGCTCACCTCACTCTCCACGAGCACGCATGCCCCGATGCCCGACATTGAGAAAACTGCTGAGCCAAGAAGTCATCATGATATCCCTGAGAGCATCACAAACCGAGACAATAGGACACACGTTAATCCACAACTGTTATATTTCAGTGTAGAACTGCAGTACGGAAAAGCCTCACACCCGGCATGCCCAGTGCACAACATGGCCGACTTGGTCGCTCTGTCACAGACGCATGCTGCCATCGATGCGACGTCTCCTCAACCCACTGCCATCCTACATGCTAAAACCATCACGGTCACGACAGCAACCATTGAGACAAGACGAGAGGATGCCGGTACATTTGCGAAACCATCCCAGGACAGGAAGCCTCCCCGACCAACAAGTCTCACATTGAGTCCACAGATGGCCACGGCTACCAAACCAAACAACCCGGAGTCACACACTTATCCGAAGCCCCTCCAGATATCGCAACATGGCATGCCTCAAAGTGTGTGCGTGTCTGTACACGCGACACCCGAAGAGGCTCTGTGGTCACCTTCTCGTTGGCACACTACAGCTGCAGGACCTGGAAACACGACTATTAGCAGCATGTGCGAAATATTCACAAGTTCCACTGCCGCACTGATGTCCATTGAAAGTATAACCGCTCAACTTGCTCAACGTCAAACACATGCAGCGCAAGTAAACACGGAAACAAAAACAAATTATAGCCCACAAATGCCCACAAAATGTCCAAATTTAGCACTGGCAGCCAATGCATTAGACTCCATTCATCAACAGGAAACAACTGTTCAACTTCCAACCCCTAGTCCACCACAAAGTGCACATGCTCCAGATCCTACAACGCAAGAAAAGCCGTCCTCAACCGTAGACGGCAAACCACCATGTAAAGTGTCTCTTATTGACGCTGAACTGGCCTCAACTGTCTTCCCCACACCACAGACAACGACGTCACATCCATCTCTCAGTGCTGTTGTCCCGCGGAGCACTTTGAATCATAACTCTAATTCACATCCACTCAGCATTAAACATAACGCCCCTGCGACACAAAGTTTTCCACCAAACTGCTCCAATTCTGAGCCCACACTTTATGTTTCCACGGCGTCTCTGAACGCGACGCCGAGTGCAGCGAAACCCTTGGACTCAAAAGCAAGGCTGCTTTCGAGTGCGGCTCCCGGCTCCCCATCTCGACGCAACGGCACGCTATGCGAAAACAAGGCCCTCAGGTACTCCTCAATCAATCAGAGGAATTCACCCCCCACAGCCACCCCCCCTTCATCCGCGCTGACAGGGAGCCAAAGTAACGTCTGTGCTCCAAGTTCATCTTCACGTCAATCAGCAGACACAACACAAGATCTCAGTCGTAATGAAGCGCCTCGCTCACATCGCCCTGATCACACGCGGCCGACAGACAGCCGAGTCTGTGATGAATCTGGCGTGTGCCTTGTCGTTTGCAATCAGGAAAACAGCTCTGCAACACCTCCAGTTGTAATATCTGAGCCGCTAAATGTGTCAGAAAATCACAACAGAGGCAGCGATGCGAACAGCCGCCTTCCTAAATCAACCATTACTTCCGATACTGGATCTGATAAAAACAAATTCAATTGTAATCTACTCGATGAATTGTTTGTGCGTGAGTCAAATGACCATGAAGATTTAAATCTGTCCCAGGTCACCAACCTTCAGAATTACATTTCCCTAATGAAGTCAAGCAGCTCTTGTCTGCAGGGTTGCATGAACACAGAACAACAACGGCTCGCACATTGTCAAGGATACGCAGAAACAGGACATGAGGGAGACTGCGCTACATGCCCACCAGTAAAAACAGCCCAGGAGACGGATTCAAATGCAGAACAGTTTGCCTTGGGAGTCTCAGTCAGGCATGCAAACATTAAGCTTAAATCCAATGCAGATGAACAGACCCTTCCCAAATACCAAATACCCGCTCCCAAAGCACAGGCAAACTGTGTGCCCACCACCATCTCATCACTGGAAACCACCGAAATTTCAGTCTTCCAAAACTCCGAGTCAAGCTCTTCATCACTCCCACAAGCACACACAAGTCCGGAGCCTTCATTCACTCCACCGGGCCCCCAATGCAGTTCCACGTCGCCGTCATCAACAATGCACACGGCATCCCTTCCTCATCTCAGGTGCTGCGAGGTGGATGCAATCGTCAGACCGGATTTGGAGTTCAGCCCTGCTCGCCCTCAATCATGCCCAGAGAACACCAGCCAGGCTCACTCCCACCCGGCTGCTGCGGCCCTGTTGCTGCCGCCATCCCCACAGGGCCGCAAATCAGCAGCACTACAGCAGAGGCTGGAGACGGTGGAGGCCAGCCTCGCCGCCAACAAGGACCGGATCACTACTCTGCTCAACATTATCCATGACCTGGAGACGTGCCACACTCCCACCGGCAGGTAAGAGGGCGCGTGAGGGCGCGTGAGGGCGCGTGAGGGTGACTCCTCCAATAAGATGTTTTTTCTTTACTTATAGACTGACAATATAAATATTCCATTATGCTTTTTTAATGACTGATAGTTTCATTATAGTAGAAAACCTGCAGGGTCAGATTTGACTGAATTATTAATACACCCTATATTCAGTTCAATAAAAGGTATAACTGTTTGCCAGCATTTGGTCAAGAGAATTTCTTTAAAAGCTGTCCTGCAGTGCTGATCTTTGCCTTTCCAGTGAGTCATCACACATTGACTCAGAGGCTTGGCAATTCGATAACAAATTGCATTGATTTTTCATCTAAAAATAACCTTTGCGTTTGTGTAATTGTATGCATGATTATTCATCCATAGTTTAGATAGAGGGAAACTACCGGTTACTGGGACGCAATAACAAAGATATACATTTTATATAGGGTCGACATTTTTGTTGTAATTAACAAATACAGATATCAGTTTTGTTCGTACAACTAGTTGTAAAACCAAAAAGTGAACGATTATCACAGTGCACGTTTGATATTTGATCATCCTGCATGGAAAGAATATACAGTATGTGCAACACAATTTGTATGAAGTAAATTGTGTACCATTGACTTTGTCCTGACATTGAACCAGAACACACGTTGGAAAAAGGCCTTAACAAGAGAAAAGAATTATGATTTCAACCATCTCTTACATGCCCTGTGATGTAAAATACCTTTTGAAGGCTAACATACTGATGTCATGCAGCCGGCTCAATGGCCACGATAAACGAGTCTTAAATCAGGAATCCTAGCGTGATGGCGTGCGGCCTGAACACTCAAAACAGGTCCTTGAATGTGCGCCCGAGTGTGACGGAAACCTACTTGAGCATTTCAAGAGGGTCCGTCTCGGGGAGATTTATTTAGCCGTATTACTCTTCTGGGACAAATGACGGGAATTAAAACCGCCTTCTGGCAATATGTCTCTGTCAATCATTCTCATCTGCTGTATTGTGCTAATCAGTTTTGACTGCCTCCGAGGTCATGTTTCAGAAGAACCAACTCCAAATAACCGACTGATGTCTGACATAATGCACGTCACACAGCTCATCGCTGCCAACAACAGTCTGAAGTCTATCAAACAGAAAGCACGAGTGGAGTGAATAGTGAAAGTTTTGGAGGTTTTCCTTATGTGATGTGTGAAATGTCTCTTTTTTAAATGTTGTATTATCCTAGTCGGCGATGCTACAAAACTGGACAGGACCTCAGAAACTGCTCAACCTGCCAGAAGACTGCTTGCATCGTCTACAGGTGAGATAGCAGCGACATTGCCTACACACAGCGTTGGAACTGATCAGAGATCAGCTACAGAATTCAGCTCTCGCCGACGATAAAACTAAAATTGCAGATTATCATGAACATACATCTCATAGCTTTGAGCTGCTCCTTGATTTTGATTATTGGCAGGGCAGGAGGCCTCCATTTCGGAACTTGAGGTATTGAGGACATTAAGTAAACAATTAGATTGAAATCTATATTTTAGAACGACACGCCGTTGAATAGAGATATTAACTGCCGCAGGATGAGTGCTTTTATGAGTTACACGAAGAAATTAACGTAATATAACGTGGATGTCAATATATTCTGAATTACTTACACAGACACACAGAAGTGGGACCATGCATCACTTGATTATCCATGGGCAGTTTCAGAAATATCGGGTTCATTTAAAGGTCCCTTTGTGCTTGAGACACAATTCAACAAGGTTGAGCCCATTTGCCATTTCAGTTGCCAAGCACTTCCCCGGCAGCCTGTCCACTTCACTTCTCTGAGAATTAATGACTTACTGTATGGGCAGTTTACCAAATGAAAAGCTCTGTATTGCCCAATTGAATGAATACATAGGGAGATTACAGTTCCCCCTCTGAGCCCATCACAAACCTTTTGGAACAACTGACACATTTAAGCGCTGACTGTATGTGACGCAATCTATTCACACTGCAGATTTATGGAGATTGAGATGCACTCTCTGAAATTCAAACGAGCAAAGAGGTCGTGCAGAAGCAGCCTGCACGGTAAATGTATGATGATCCCTTTACTGAAGTCATGTTAACATTGTTAAGTATGTTCACATGTGAGGTAAGCTGTGAGGGTTAGGTGCATTTATCTAAAGCGGCCTTATCTAAAATCAGACATTTGGCGTGAAGTAAATACAATTTTAAGGTGAAACAGTTATTTTCATTTAATTAAAAGAGAGAAAATAACAGACTTAAGACACAATAGTGGTGAGCTATAATGTTCTAACTTTGATCTTTATGTTCACCCATTAGCTAAAATGCTGCATCAGTTGGATGTGATAGAGAAATTGTCCCACAAACCCTTTTTTTGAAACAAGGTTAAGTCTTCTCATTATCTTTTGGAGAGAAAAAAAACTAAAAAGCTCTTGCTCTACAAAGCAAAACCTAAATCGTTATCTTTGAAATATTCAAAAGGTTCCTGATCTTATTTTCCAAACCGCTTTTGCATGACAAAAAGATGTTTCGTAAGTTGATTTGCTGACTGGAGTGTGTTGGCGTCTGGTCCTTGAAGGCCAAGTGGAAGATAAGGAAATTTGAACAAGACGTGCGTACCGTCAGAACAAAAAGAAAAGAAAAAGGAGACCCTGCCAGGGAATGCCTGCCTGCCTGAACCAATCGCCCGCTTTGAAATCTTACAACGGGATGCATTTATGCATTTGCGTCTCCGGCATGGGCCGGATTATACATTGTATGTTGTTTCCCTGCATGTGTGTCTGTCTGTCCAGTGTGGAGTACGACTTCAGGCAGCAGGAAAGACGCTTCTTGGAAGTTTGGAATCATGCAGCAAAAGGAAATGAGGCTTTCTCCACGCACCTATCCCAGCCCCTGAACTTCAGCCTGCTCAGAAACGTTGTCATTAAGAACTTAACAAAGTCAAAGGTGAGAAGCAAAAAGCTGTGCAAGGACCTGTTCAAGTGGCTGCCCAGGAAAATGCAGCAAGTGTAGACCTCTGAACAATACCTGTGTGCTGTTTCATTGATAGCCATGAGCCAGTGTTGCAAGTGACCAGCAGAAGCCTTCACAGAGGACTCTTACTATTCCCTTCCCACCCATAGAATGAGATTACTCTGAATTTGAATTTTACCCGCTAGACTAGAGTTCCACTCTCTTGCACACTGTCAAAGCTTATTAACATGATTTTGTACTCAGATTTTTTTCCTCATCTTTGTGACCATCAGCTAGTTTCATCTGGATGGAATTGTTTATTTTACTTTTTTTAAAGTTAGCATTATTTTGTTGTCGACATGTCTGCTTATGGCTACCCACAGCCACATATTTATTTTTCTGACATTCTGTTTTGTAAAGTTCTGATCAATGCGCTATGAGTTACTGTTGGTGTTACATCTCTCCTTCAATTGTCCCCCTCACTGACTCCTGAGACTAACTGTGCAGCATAAAACTATTTTTTTTGGAATGGAATCCCTTTAAATGCAGAAATAAATCAGAATTTGATGATTGTTTATTTGTCTGTAAATATGTTTTAGTATTGTCCGGAGCTTTGTTTCAATTTGGAACGCTTGGCTTCTCTTTGTGCACTTAATAAATGAAATAAAGAAAATGTTCAGCTGAGAAGTAGAGCTACAGTGCATCTAAACCTTTTCACATCTGCAAACTAGCTACTAAATAGAGAAACATTCATTATGCCTTTGACAATTGTGCCGATGGTCTCCAAATCCCCAAACAATCCAAACTTCATAAAAGGTTTCGGGCTAAAACAATGACATGCCTAAATGCTGCAATGAAGCGTGAGTCACAATCAAAACGTCCATGTGCACATGCTCAAGCCCAGAAACACACAGGCACATGAACATAAAACGCAAACTACAGCTAAATTAAACAAAACCTTGCGGATGCTTTCACTGACGCTTCGGTGCAATCGGTGCAAAGGGAACATGTGGTTTAGAGTTTATGAGTGAGGAACGCATGAACAGATTATCTGAGCAGTAAGCTAAGCCAACATCATGATATTACCTTTGGAGCAGGAAGTACTTATAGGTGCTTTAATTAGAAATTATAACAGGTGAAAATAAAATTCTTGCAACAATGGTACGAGAGGGAGCTGTCGGTCCGTAGCAGCTTTGACAGCCTCGGAGCCTCGTGCAGTTAACGTCATTGCAGGGTAAACGCAGGTGTAATTGATAACATTAATTATGGTCCCCATTCCATTTATGTGGGCCGGGGGTCCTGGTACTGTGCATGCCGGCTCACTGGATTGACTGACACTAAATAGAATGGGGCCGTAATGACTCTTGCACAACAAAATGGCTGCTCTGTAAAGGGCGTATTATAAGTGAGTGAGTTTTTCTTTTACTAGATTAAATGGAAACAATGAATGCATACAGAGCTGCACTGTTAAGAAAATTGGCAAAAGTCGTTATTCTTTATGTAGCTTTAAGAGGAGCTCCACTGACTTTTACACACAGAAGTCGGTTAATGGTCTTGGAGAGGACTCCGGTATGTAATGGGATGCGGCCGCTGGTAGCACCACTAACTGACCCTTCTCAAGGTCCAATTCACGAAAGTTATCGCGCTTATGATATCGCAAAGCAAACACGGCCATAGAGTTTTTCAGCTGAGTGCAATTTGCACTTTCTTTGCAGAGGGAGAGGGATAAAATAAATTGTTTGTTTGAAATGTTTGGGAGCTTAATTCATGTATTTTTCATGGCTCAACTTTCATTGCATCCTGTCACTGCCTCCCAAGATAGATGAGTTTGGGCCTTCGCCTGGCTACACTGCCATGATCACCGGCGAGTCTCAATGCGCTTCAGTTACTTCCATCTCTCCGAAGACGCAAATACTTTCACTGTAACTGTGTGTTGCCGTTACTGCTGATCTTTGTTAATGGGACTGTTTTTGCAATTATGCTCATTTGCATAGAAAGCCGCTGGTTTCGCCCCAAAAGTATGCATATTACCTCATTTAAATACATATAAAAAAAACACGAGCACAAAGACGCTGTTTGTTTGGCAGCACAGATACCCTTGGTGAGCGCAAAGGGCGAAAGGGTTTTTTTTTTTGATCTCGCCCCTGACAGTGTTGTCGTGGTGCATTGCTAAAACGGTGACGTTTTCTCTCTGAACATAAGAGAAGAATGTGTGTTGTAAGGGCCCTGCAGTTGTACTGAAGGTCCTTTTATAAGGCGTTAGAACTACATCGTTTGTCAAAAGTCATCCCAAAGTCAGCTGTACTGTGTGTTAATGGTGCTGTTTAAGAATTGTGCATCGTAAATCTGGCTAACGTTGTCGGAATGAGATAAAAATGCACTTCCTTTATATCGATCCTATCTTACTATATTATTTTTAAAGAGACATTATCATGAAACCTCCTAGCCAGAAAATAAAAGACAGAGAAGACAACAAAGAAACTCCCGAAATGGGATGAGCAATCTTTTGTGTTCGCACATGAAGAGAGCTCTAAATGCTTGACCTAAGAGCTGTGCTGAGATTCTGCAGTTCTGGGCCAATGAACTTGCCAAATTTGAAAAGTGGTACTGCTAAACAATATTGCAGCAACAGCACTGCACTGAGTCCTCCAGCCAAAGGCAAATGGGTCTATAAAACAAAACATAAACGGGTCAGACAACATATTGCACTTGTCCATATCAGAGAATATCTTTCACAGTGACTGAAACTACTTGTCATCTCTGTGAACATTAAAGAGTTCAATTTCAAAATGGCTTCACACGTAGTTATATATAACATCAGTTCAAAGCCTCCCCACAGTCATTAAAGTATCGGTGTAATTCACATGGTGGCAGAGAAGAACAATTTACCGTGTCTCAGTTATGTAATCACAGCAACAATATGATTGTGCTGCTTGTTTTGAAGAGTGGTGGCTGGGTCGAGCCTATTGGTGGAAATAACCGAATCAATACTTACACGTCTATTATGCCTCAGGAGATGATTCAGCACCAGTCGCGCATGAAACGGCTGTGCTGGTGCATTTATGATGTGCACAATTCTCTAATGAACTGCACAAAGAAACGCCTGAAGTAGTTTGTAAAGTAGTGTCTTTCCCTCACCTACATATTTCATCAATTAAAACCTGCATTCATCCGCATTTATTGACTCACAAAGTCTGCAGCGTAGCCTCTAAATAAGCGCGTGGCCCATTAAAAGCATCTAGAGACAGTATCTACTGAACGTCACATGGCCATTTGTGCGGAATCCTATTTTGTATGAAATACTTGTACTTTGTGTCTGGCAATTTTTCTAATGTGTACTTCCATATTCTTACCATGTGTAAAAAGTAGCCTTTTCCTAGCATGTAAGAAGGGCAGTTAGTTCTAAAATAAATAACACAAGTAGGTAGATAAAATAACATGTCACATTATTGTAATATAACGAGTATGAAACATACAGCGACATAAAAAGGTTTGTTTATATATGTTGTTCTTGTATAACAATATTTAAATGTGGTGCACAGTGGACCCTTTGCGACTGTTTTATGACTTTGCACATAAAACCTGCCAACTGAAAAACTTCCATCGCCATTAATTGACGTTGGTGATATTAACTTTGAATCCAATGACTCCCTGTATGGTGAAATGATAAGTTGCATTGTAACACCTGTGAAAAGTTACACCCCAGTATGCAACTTTATACATATGCAGCCCTCCGCCACTTTCAGCTCATTATTTTGGTTCACTAGTCCGTCTGGTTGAGGTCCAACGGCTCTCCCCAGCCCCTGCGTATAAAGCCATGAGCTCACAAGCTCAGACAAGCTGCACACTAGCTGTGCATAGAAAACTGGCACGGAGCGGAATCATTAGAATGCATTAGAATGTGATTATGAGTGACTCTATGTGGTCATTTGGGGGCTATACATGAATTCATTAAATCCCTGTGGTATTATGGGGTCAGATCAGTCTCAATAATTGCAAATGCACACAGAGAGACTCACAAATGAAAACACAAAGATTCACAAATGCGCACAGAACAATTCACAACTCGATTTACAAATGCACACAGAAGGATTCACAAATAAATTAGACTCACAAATGTGCGCAGAACGATTCACAAATACATTCCAACGCACACATAAATACATTACGATTTATTTGTTTGTGGATCGCTACACATTTGTGCGTGGGTTTTTGAGACTCCCCTGCCGTGGCTCGCTCGCAAATGTGTTATTTTCAACAAAGACCTATCTGTAGCCAATCAGATGTCTCCCTTATTTGTAAATCCTTCTGTGTGCATTTGTAAATCGAATATATTTGTGAATTGCTCTGTGCGCATTTGTGAATCTTTGAGTTTGCATTTTTTAGTATCTCTGTGTGCATTTGCAGTTATTTAGACTCATCTGACCCCATATGGTGTGTTAATAATATTGAATTAAATTTCTTACAGCGCTTTTCTCAGTTCTCAAAGACACTTGAGTCAGGCAGATATACAGTAATACGTTCCAAGCTGACTGTTTGCTTTTGTTGTTAAACCAAAGTATTGGACAAATTGAAAACAATGGCACGAGGTGAACATGAATGTGTCCACCAAATTGAATGTGACTGCTGAGACTTTTCATTCAATACCATACATGTCAATCTCAATATGGCAGAAAAGTCAGTGGATGGCCAGGAGACAATTGGAAGCTCAAACTAGTGCCACGCCAGACAGGAGAACTGAGGCAAGACCTGGAGAGGAAGATGGGATCTGGAGCACAAAGTTACAGAAGAGCTTTAATAATGTGCAGCATTTAGACACAGGGCATGTCTGTATTGTTGAGATATTTCCGTCTGGACTAAAGTGGTGGACTAACCAATAGACAGACACATGTTTCCAACCCTAGAGCCACATTAAATGACTGAGCAACACACACTATCTCGTAAAGGACACTGGTGTTGATTTGCATTTATTTATTTATTTTGCACCACAGTAAGCTTTATGTGGCACCAATGATTCATGCATGCTTTAATCCAGTAAAACATATGCTAATCATTTCACAACACAGTAAAGCATAACATGTTACATAAAGCATGGTAAAGCGAGGCCGTTTCATCAGAAAGATTTTTTTTGCCAGGAAGAAACAACTGAGCTAAAAGTAACAATTATTGCAAGTTATATTATCTTTTATATTACATGTTTGATGTTGTGTCCACCCCATGTCAGACAGTGTTAGAGAGGACAAACTCAATTCCACTTCAGT
This sequence comes from Pseudoliparis swirei, assembly GCF_029220125.1. Taxonomy (NCBI): domain Eukaryota; kingdom Metazoa; phylum Chordata; class Actinopteri; order Perciformes; family Liparidae; genus Pseudoliparis; species Pseudoliparis swirei. The sequence continues at coordinate 10,406,854 of NC_079390.1, read as the reverse complement.
GCTTTTCTCCCAGGGCAAGCTTTGCACTGAACTAATTTTTTTAACTGACGTTCGCTGCAAATTGCTCTGTTATTCTTCATTCCAGTGAAGTGTGGACAGCTACATCGACAGGATGCTAATGAATCTTTTTCTTATTATTTTTCCTCTTTACATATCTTACACTAATAAGGTGATTGTACGGCAAACTAAACCGACTGATCTGGTGTTGTCGTGAACTTTAACATTTTGCTCTCGTTTGTGATCTGTTAACAATTAGTGTGAGAATGAGCGTCAGCTTTTCATCCGTAAATTACTCTGACAGTGTCACCATAATGATGCTTTAAACTGTGAGATTACAATCAACTCCTCACATTGCTGTGACACCCATGGTGCTAATTGGTAAATCCCTCTGAGGCAAATGTGTGATTTGGGGCTATACAAAATAAACTGAATTGAATTGAATTGAATTAAGTCCTGCTTCTCCTTATGGAGGAATAAACGCTCATGGATTTCAACAACAGAGGGGCAGGAAGCTCTCGTTATGTATAATATTTAATTGAAGCGGTTGTCCTCATCCTACACAGGTGAGACTAACCACCGGTGGGGTAGAGAGTGGGATTGTTGCAAGACAAATATGGACACAGCCTTGATCTGTAACAGACTGTAACACACTTGGCCATTTGACAACTTTGTTCAAGGTTCAAGGTTTTTTTTGTTTTTTGTCCGCACATTCTCTGCATTAGTACTAGTTAGCATGAAAGAGTCAGTGTGTCTCTCTCGGAAGACTTCAACAGTACTATGTTTATTTTTGTTTGTGACTTACAGGTTGTGTACAATTTTGGCAGAGCCACTGAAGTTTTGTTTCCCAACTTGCCTTTCCTGCTGAAATGTTCATGTGTTCTAAAGAAGACACATTAACAATGGGCTGTTTGTATTCCCTGATTTAAATATATCAGTACATGCATGTACATATACTATGATTCGTACATTGAATGATATTTGTTTTTACACCTTTTATATGACTGATTTGGTAAACGTCATTTAATGTGTCCCAGCCCTGTGCATGTTGGGTATTTTAAGTGAGAATCTAAAGATGCATAGCTTCAACAAACCGTGGTGCCGGTTGGCCACACAAACAGTGTGACAAATTATTCAAATGGGTTTTTGAAACAATTGTCCAAGAAATGTTTCCTTTTCCATTGTAATGGACCTCTAGGTACAAATACATATTTAAAACTGAGTTTAATTCATTTTACATGTGACTAATTCAGTGCCCGTTCAAAACATGTCTGTTCAGAAGGGGCCACATGCTTGCCCTCACATTCAACACTGCCTTTCCTTGGGTCCTGATTCCTGAACAATGCATATGCCAAGACATACGCACACAAGTTGCTGCTACTCACGCAATACAGTCTGGAAAAACACCAGATTTACCTTTGGTTAAGGTAGGTCTCGGAGGCCCAAACAACTACAGAGTTATTATGATGTTTAGATATGAACAATATTACGCAGTAATAGTATAGTCATCGTAGTTAATCGGAAAAGAAAACATTTTTGAGTAGTCCTACTTCTTCTACCACTGCCAATACCAACATTCCCAATTAGGGGATGTGTGAAAAATAAGCTTAGACCGTATTTGCCTGAGGCCCCAAAACACTAAAACTACCTCTGCAAAACACACCTCAATCTCAAGACCTAAAATATTCATACAGCATCAATACACTGAGCTGAAGAGACGCATTTGTCTCTTGTTTAGCTTCACCAATGAGGACTTGAGGTAGAGCATGGATTTAAATAGCGGAAGTAACTCATAACAGTCGCTTTATACACACTGAGGAAATACACTCTGGCACACTCTAACTTCCAGCTGACCATCAGCTGTTGGCCCCAGGTAAATAAAGACGAATGAAGACATTAGCATTGCCATCATCCATGTGATGTGAGCAGGAAGTGCAGGTAATGTACGTCAGTCAGCCCGTTGCAACCATTTCACTGTGTATTGTATTGCATCTCGCTGTTGCGAGTGTGGTCCTCTTACTTATTATAGTCAAAGTTTATTAATATGTGTGTACAAATTGCAACAGATTTGACTAAGCACTTCCTTGGATATAAAGAAATACAACTGCCAAGTCTGAAGTAGATAGATGAATGGCTCTCAAGATATCAGAGTCCCACATACACATAGGCCTACAGAGATCCATTATTTTATAGTTAGAGTCTATAGCGCCATATTGCTACCTTATTACGGAGCAACATACAAAGCAATGTATTAAGTTAAAAGATTGCACTATTTTACATTGAGACCTACACACTAGTGTTGCAAAAATCCAGTATTAGGTTTCATCTAATTTCATAACTTGACGGTGGCATAAAAATGCCATCTTGAAACCATAGGTCAGCTGTTGGACCAACCGGTATCAAATTATGAATCTGTGACCTCGTTATATGTGGGCAAAAAGCTACATGCCAAATCTGGCAAAACAAATCAGAAGCTGTGCCAAATTTCAGTTGTAAATCTACGAAGAACATTTCCGTTCCCACGTCAGAGTTTGATGTCTGCCTATTTGTTAATATGCAACACTTTTTTCCTGCAATTTGTCCACCACATATAAACACTGCAGAACCTTCCCTTTTGCTCCATATGCCAAATGTTGTTCTTGTCTGTATATTTTGTATCCTGGCCTCCATCGTGTTGAACAAAGTTTGTGGCCAAAACTTGTAACGCAAAAGAGCAACTTCATAATGACTTCCTTTATTGCCCCAGAGAGACCATTCCTTTGGCTGGCGGGGATCACGTCCCACAGTGATAACACGCACATGCAAACACAGAAAATGTAAGCAAATGAGTTATGCATCAACGACAACAATAAAAAAGTTCTGATGAATAAATAATGTAAAACATGTCAAAGAAAGCTGCAGCGAGGCAGTTTTTAACGTTTATTTTTGCATTGCCCTGTTTGTTGAGGCCAGATTGTTGACTTTTGGATTGTATCTACTGTGTGCTCCCTGTGGTGGAAATAAATGCCCCAAACCCAAACCTATTTCCTGAGTCATTAAAGACACAATCTCAATGTGAACATAGGGCATTGTGCATTTGATCGATAGTTGTAGACACAAGCACTCATTTCAGGTTATTTCAGTATTGCTTTCCCCCCCTCAACACACCCTCTCTCTCTTGTGGCTGTTTTTTTACCACACCTTTGAATGTGGCAGTTCTGAAGAGCTAATGCCATTATTGTGTCATGACCTTTTGCCTCAAAGAATCACCAAAGTTATTCCAATACATCCTGTGGGGAATATGAATGTCTATACTATCAATGATCCATCCAATGATTGTTGAGATAGTTCAACTAATTTTACTCCATCTCACAGAAGATGAAGTATCAAACTATCACCAAACTCATTCAAATATATCCTCTGGAGACCATGAAAATCAGTGGGAAATATTATGGCAATCCATCCAATAAATATTTAAGTTTTTCAGCCGGGTCCTGTTTTTTTAAATTTGATTCAGAAGACGACTTTGACGACAGAAGAAAGCTTGTATTTAATAATGCAGCAACAGGAAGCAGGTCAGACTATCGGCCTTGAAACAGTTAGAAAAAGCTTGTTAGTCAGAAACATCACTTTGCGTTCACTCGCGTCATGTTAGGGCCCCAGTGTGAATGAAGATGATTGACAGACAACACAGCCGGAAGGCTTTTTTAATTCCCGTTATTGGTCCAGAAGAATCGTATTCGGCGTCCAGATAAATCTAAGACATCCTGATCGCCTGAAATACACACGTACAGTCATCCCTGGCATATAAAGAATACTGGGATGAAAACAACACTCACACTCATTTGGTTACTTGTCAAACAGTCTAAGGTGAGTTTATTTTGAACTACATTTGCATAATATGTGAACACCCTGTCCCAACTCTAGTGGTGGAGTAGTGGAAGTACTCAGATCATTTATGTTAATTATACTTCTATATATCGTACAATTACTTTGTTAATGCTGATTCCATCTCTTATAAACTAGAGGTTGACCACAGTTCACTACCTTATTTGCCCAGCAGGTGGGAGAAAAGAATCAGAATTATTTGATTTGATTTTTCTTCAAACAGTCACCGAAGTACCTATATGACAAATAAAGAAGGACATACTGGACGTGTGTTACTTTTCTAGTGCACGGTCATTATGATGACCTCGAAACTGAAGAAGCTACTCTGTCTGCTAACTGCTAACGTCTTCAAATATTTTCAAGGAGCACTCTAAATTTGATTTTACTATCAGAAGGCAAATTGTGATTAGAATAATCTATTTCTGATTCTGAGTGTTTATTTGTTTATTATCTTTTTACTGTTAAATATTGCTGCTGCTTCTGGTTGTGACGTGGTTTGTGCTGCAGGTAACTCTCCTGAAATAAATTGAAGTAATTCAAGCTGTGGCGTACACGAGACATTATACAATTTGTGGTCCATCATTCCTTCGTTGTATTTAATATATTGATTAAAATAACAAGATGTCTGCCGTGCTCTGGCTTTACTTATTGAGCGTTCGTTTCTGGACCAGTGAGTTCACTTATTACTTAACATTCTTAATGCTTAATTTGCTCTTCACTTGCTGTTACCTCCGTTGACCTGGTCAGTTTTCTGAAGCGTGGTGCCCTGCTATTTCAGACCGTATCCTCCCTGGATATGTTATTTTATGACTGCCTCTTGGATTGAGGATATCAACATTACACATCAAGATCCACGCTTATCGTCCTCTCTTAACCCGATTTAATAATGCACATACTCAACAGTAAAAGGCTGTTTCTTTTAGTTAATATGGATATATAGCTTGATATGCATGTGTGTGTGTATGGGGGGGGGGGGTGCACATCTAAAAGTGTGTGGCTAAATAAAGTAGATCCTAGTGTAGAGATCCGCAAGCAGACCACTTATCTGAGGACAGACAGGTTAACTTCAATGCTATAGAAATACTCTAGAATTTATTAAAATAATGTCTTTTAATGCAGTCAAAAAGATGTGTTTTGTTATTGTGGAAGCTCATACTCAACTTACTAGCATATCATGAGTCATGGTGACTATTTCTCATGCTAGCATCATGTAATTAATGTGAGCATTTTGCTCAGAGCACCACTGTTCTTAAAACTACCGTCTCACAGACCCACTTGCATGTAGATGCTTAGTTTTGTTAACTTAAGGTATCGTTAAAATTCCAGTGTTCATCTTGTGATTACGTGTGTATTTATTGTTTGTATTCCACCTGTGTTTACTTCCAAACGTTTTTAAATGTAACACTGCTTTAGCTCAATGCATCCTCTCCACATGCTGAACCTCTGTGGTGAAATCTGTACAGAGATAACAATTTGCAAGCAAATTCTAATTTTAAAACTACACAATTTAATTACAATATGAATACATACATACTTCACTTCATTGAAGTGTGTCTTAAGTGAGTAAAGTGTGGCTCACCTTGACCTACTCACCGAAACCCTTAACTATATACTTCGCAAAACACTCAATGATGACATGATTACCAGACAAGAAAGAAAGAAAGAAATGTACACTTTTATTTATTCATGTGGGGAAATGTTTCTCTGCAATTGACCCATTCTTAGTTATAAAGGAGCTGTGGGCTTCACCGGGGAGCTGGGGTGTCAGTGTCTTGCTCATGGACACTTCGACATGCAACTATGATGACTATAGAATATATATATAATTACTGTATAAATATTAAAAATCATATTTCTTAGATGCAATCATTACCTGTAGAGATACTTTGAACCCCTTGAATTCTGAAAATATCTAGCAAGAGGAAATATATTTTAAATCTAAAACATGAATGGATGCACTAGAGGAAGTTAAAGTGCATATGGGTTACATGTCTCGGTTGGCACATGTCTGTGAGGACAGAGAGAGAGAGAGAGTGAGTGAGAGAAAAAAAAAAGAGAGACTGCACTTCAAATAAGGAAAGCTTGTGGTCAAACTCAAGGAGGATCAAGGAAGCAGAGGAGTGCACTCATGATCTGGGAAGAAGGTTTGGATCAGACGGACATTCAAGACTAACTATTTGAGGTGAGTCGGCACAGTTTGAACAACGTTATTTAGATGACAATAGAGGGCATGCAGGTGGAGGATTAGTCCTGTTCAAGCAGAATCACGACTGCTGCACACAAGTCTTGAAACAATGTACGTATTCCTCAATCATGTGGATGTGTTTTTTTTTACATTATTACACATGGGAGTTAGTTTGTTTTCAGTTGAATTGTTCTACATATGAGTGGCTCTTAGCCCTGCGACGGTGGATGTAATGTTGCACAAGGAAATTAATGTTGAATAGTCAGTTTAAACCACGTTGGAGCTCTTCAGTACGTCTAGGATTCATTAGTAATGAAGTATGTATGCACGTGTGCAGTTTTATTAAATTAAATTGTATTTGTACGGAACAAACTGTATTCATACTGTCTATCCATCTTCATTTAATTCACAGTTAAATGCTTTATGAGTAATTCAATTGCATCCCTCTTGCTAACTTCGAACAGTAAAAACAACAACAGTGTGACCTGTTGATATGATTACTAGCAATCATGTGGGAGTTGTTTCAATCAGATACATATGTTTTTGAGACCCATCCTGGATAATTTTATGGAAGCAAAAATATCCTTCCTTCGGTTTGTGGCAGAAATAAAATGCTATAAGCTCAGGACAGGAGGTCAACGCAACAATATGAATGCAATGTAGGCAAATCATATAACTTCTCATTGGGCGAGATTTTAAAAAACGGCAAATATTAAATCTAGCTCACAGCTTGAAGCGGTTTTACTTTTCACATGTTGTTAGATTGTTGATCTATATTGTTGGTCCACCTTGTGTCGTTATGGGCCGGATGTTTTTCCACATTGTTATCTCCTACTGTTGACTTATCTACCTCACGGGCTGGACGTAATATGTTCCATGATGCAGTGTTTTTTTAATATTATATTATATTATGCTCTGACCTTTGTTAGCTGACATTAAGCTCTATTATATCCGCAGCTGTAAATCCAGAATATGATGTGATCAACGTACTAATGAGACAGGCACCAGATGAAGCCTATGGATATGCTATAACTTGTTCTCACCTGAAGAAGAGTAGAGCATCTTTTTTGTTGTTGTTGCCATTTCTCTTTGACTGCCTGGGGATGAGAGAGTTGAATTATGCAATGAATTGTAAAATGATCTTAGGCTCTCGTCATGGTACTACGATGTTGTTATTCTCCTGTTACCTTCCTCGTGTGATACATCAGCAACTGGGCAGAATGCAAAAGCGGTCAAACATGGCTTTTATTTGAGTCTAGTCTCAAATCCTGTCAGACTCTTTATGGCCAGTGAAGACCGGTGCATGTTGCACCTGATGATAGTAGCAGGCCGACCAAACTTGATCTAAACGCTGAACAAACAAAGTCACCATGGAGACAACAAGTGTTTATCCCGGAGGGAATCTATTAGTATGGCTTAAAACATTAAGAACGTGGATTCTCTGAATGGCCGGTGACAGCTGAAACGGTGGCTGCTTTGAAACAATTCACTTAAGGAAACCAGGAGAGATGATGATGACGTTGAGATGAGCTACATTGTGCAAAGTCTACACTCTAAATTATTATAAAATATAATAGCCTTTTTATGTTAAATGAATTACTTTTGCATTGCAACCATATCTCATGTGTAACAACATGGCTGGGAACGTCACGGTATATTAATATTCACAGGAATGTTTGCACTTGGTCGTGGCACAATCTAAAGAATCTTAATGCATAGTAGAATTGGTTATTGGACTATTCCTAACAATGGTAGTACAACAAGCATGTAGGTAAACGACGGTGGCTGACACAAAAATGTAAACGTGAATGTCCCGATAGAGCCAGTATTTGGTTTGTCCAATTTACTACTGTAGAAACATCATGGCTGGCTCCCTGAAGAACATAGATATAAACATACTTATTGATAATATATTCAATTTCTGCATTAATTGCACCTAAAACACTCTTCCTTTAAAAAATTGCATTATGAGTTTATTTGTATGGATACATTCACTACGAGCAGTAAGCTAGGTGTGGAAATTATCTGTGTAGTATGCTTGCAGTGGTTGTGATAATAATAATAATAATAATTATTATTATTATTATTATTAATATCATTAATATTATTATTATTATTATTATTGTTTGTATTATTTGTATTATTATAAAGTTGTAGTTCTCTTTCAATTATACTTCATCAAATAGATCAATATCTGACCACCCGCACAATTTCCTCCACCCTAACACAACATCATAACTGTATATCCCCTGTTCTTATCATTGTCACTGTAAACACTTCCAGTTATCTTATCTGTTGTTACAGCAGGTATGATGATATTGTGTTTGGGAAAGCCGGAATAGGGACACAGCCGTAGTTATAAATAAAAAAGATAAAGTAGTTGCCCTGGTAGTCCGTACTTTCGTATGTTTGTAGTTATTATTTATATAAATTTGACATCTTTACTATTGAACTAAACATGAATGAGCGAGGAGTTTATTTAGTTGAACAGGTGTCACTCAGTTGGAGGTACTTCTATGCTATTCTATTCTATATTATCTGTGTATAGTATGTGTAAGTTATGTGTTATTGTGTTTTTTAGACTTCTGTTTCGATATAGATGGTAGTTGAGGTGTCGTCCAGCCCGCATGGCCATTTGGTGTGTGTCAGAGCTGAAAGAAGCAACACACTCCTGCATTCATGTGTTGTTCACGAACGGTTGTTCACTAACGATTGTTGTAGAAGAAAAGTTTGAAGATGCTAACATACACTGAATAGAATAAAATAAACACAGTTGGTTTAAAGCCATAGCTGCATGTATGGTGGACTGAGTGTGATGAAATATCACCATCTAACATCTGCTGATGCGTCTGTGTTTTTAATCATCAAACCTTTAATTAAAGAATTTGAGAAATATCTGTCTGTCAAAGCCAAATGCAATCTATTTTTTTATGGGAGTGCATCAGATAGCCTGACTGTAATAAGGAAACAGAGAGCCAATTAAAATCAGACCTACCAAACATGCAGAATATATATATACGTTTCCAAACAGCAGTCCCACAGAGTTGGGGCAGGACTACTTTCCTGGCAGACGGTATTAGCATTAATTTATTGTTCATTGTCAAACACAACGAATCATAGAAACACGCTATTGCTGCACATATCTTTGTCTATTTCTTCATTCTAAATCCAAAGCGATGCCATGTAAATATCAACTTGTGAAATATGAAACGTGAAACAAACACACATAGGCCTACAGGATGGATTTCATTAAATTATATTAGCTGTTGTACGTTTAAGGGCGAGCGATTTTCGGATGTATTCTGCTGACATTTTTTTTTTTAAATAGCCAAGCTTGCCGGCTGTCTTTTTATCCAGATGGATCTTATTTTGCTCATTCATTCATGTTGAGTATAATAAGCAGCAGTCTATCCTTTTGAAAAGAAAAAATATTTGTATTTATGGATGCAAACTCATCAGTAAAGAAACATGTGTGTCTTCATACAGCAACATGTTTTAAAGTATATATGGGCTTGGACACTTAGGAATCTCTCTTTTTTTAGACTGGCTGGGCTTGGTTGTGTTTACTTTACTCCTTAGACTTTGGCAGAATGTTTTATGATTGTTTTTAAGATCTTGTCTTGTTTGTCAGCCCACTCTTTAACAAATGCTCTCTCGCTTTAGAAAATGTTCCCATCTCTTGGGGGACACCTCCCCGATCTCAACATATGTCCATTCAAAGGGGACATTCTCTTCATCGCTCTCTCTGTGCTGCTGATCGTCCATTACTTGTTTCATTTCTCCCCCCACCCCAGGCCAGCCTTTACCCTGCCTATTCCCTCTGTATTATTCAATCCCATGTGTTAGAGTAAGGACTACAATGTCATTCGATGGGGCTGTTGTGTATCTGTATCTGTATTCTAAATAGAATCACAAGCACAGAACATCACTGCTGCATTGAGGATGTTGAGATATATTTAACTTTATGGAGTTTAGACCGAGAGGATCGTGTGTACATAAGAGAATAGAATGTGGCGTGTAGTTTCTGAAAGCCGATATATAAATGGTGATGTATTATATCTAGCGTTGCACTCTGGTAATGCATTGCTCAGCTACTGCTTTAATTGTGTTGTCATAGTTCCTTTATGAAAGAGATGGAGGTTCGTCTGTGTCCTGTTTTTCATGTGTGTGTTATGTTACATTTGTAAGCGTGCTTTCTGCATTAAAAGGTTAATCTGTAAGTACATTTATTAAGAGTGAGGAACTCCTTCTAGAGCTGTCTCTAAAGCCATGTCACTCATGGAATATATACTGCTATTGTCTGACATCTGTTTACTATTTACAAATCTCTTTTTGTATGTATATTAAATAACATTAAGTAGGGAGATTGTAATTTTTTTAAAGTCTTTTACTTCTTTTAAATACACAAATATCATTTATATGGTGACCTGAGTTTTTAAGAAATCCCCGTTGTTCTTCTTCTTCCCCAGGGAGGCGTTTACAGCACCGACACTGTGGAAAAAAGAGATGGCCGGGAAGTGCTTTGTGTGCAATCGACTCTGGAACAATGCTCACCTTGATGCAAAGGAGCCTTGCTAAGAATTGTCTGATGGTGAAAGTGAAAGTGAACTGGCAGTGGATGAACATCTCCTCCTGAGATAACAAGTGACCCAGTGCCTGAGGAACCATGTTCCCCACAGCTCTCCGCTGGCTGGTTCTGGTGTCTTTAATCATTCTGACCATTGTTGGGAACATGCTGGTGTGTCTGGCTGTGGGGCTCAGCCGTCGACTGTGGCGCATCACCAACTGCTTTGTGGTGTCCCTGGCAGTGACGGATCTCCTGCTCGGCCTGCTGGTGATGCCTTTTTCTGCCTCTGTGGAGTTGCGCAGTGGACATTGGCCGTTCGGAGGAGCTCTGTGTAACATCTACATCTCACTGGATGTCATGCTGTGTGCATCCTCCATCCTGACCCTAATGGCCATCAGCGTGGACCGATACCTAGCGATTTCAGCTCCCCTTAGCTACTCCCGGAGAGTTACGCCTGTGAAGGTGACACTGGCCATGATCGCCATCTGGGCCTTGTCACTAGCTGTGTCCTTCGTGCCGATCCACCTGGGCTTGAATACAGCGGACTACAGAGTGCAGCACTTGGACTGGGTCATGGGGGACGAGGTCAAGGAGGGACACTACTGCCAGTTTGAGTGGAAGAACAACTATGCTCTCATTTTTGTCTTTAGCACCTTTTATCTGCCTCTGCTGCTTATGTGTGGGATGTATCTTTGCATTTTCAGAGTGGCACGAGAACAGGTCAGTGTTTATTTTATTTTGCAGAACATGCAAAGGTGGAACATTAAATGTCATAATTCTTGTAATGCACTACTTTTTGCAAAAAAATTAAGATGTAATATGATTTCATATTAGTGGAAACAAGACATTAAAATAGCATTCACAGAGTCATATTCACTCGTTGCTGAATTAAATCCTTTCACCATCAGTTCAAAGTGTGCCCTTATCTCATTTTCAACCTCTCTAATCCTTTTCTCAACTGATCTTTTCAAGGTGCGGCGTATTCGCGCTGCCACGCCATCATTTGCGCGCGCAGCATCGATTGCAGCCACAGCCCGGGAGCACAAAGCTACAATGAGCCTGGCAGCTGTGCTGGGGGCCTTTGTCATCTGCTGGTTCCCCTACTTCACCCTCTTCACCTGCATGTCCATCAAGAAAAAGACGTATACCCGAAACACACTTAGCTCTGTGATCCTGTGGCTGGGCTACTTTAACTCAGCTCTAAACCCCATCCTGTATCCAGCCTTCAACAGGGATTTCCGCAAGGCCTACGGAGAGCTGCTCCGCTGCCGAGGTTTGTCTCACAGAAACCTGCAGCTTACTTGTGTGTCAGTGCATAAAACAATGAACCTTACTAACGGACAAAGGGTTTCCCAACGGTCAGAGACACAAACAGACACGGTTAATATAGAAACTGAGGGGAAAACGGTATCCCTGATGTACCATGTTGAAAATGCAAAGGATGCGTAGTGCCAAAGATAACGCAATTCACTACATGATGAATGTACAAAGCTGTTTTTCCAAGTGTACCGGACACAAGCATCCAATGTGCATTTGTTATTAATAATAATAATAATAATCAAGGCAATTTACAGTTCTCATATGTCTGTTTATTAGACAGGTGTATATAGCAGCTGCAGTGTAATTCAAAATAAAGCCCAGCAGAGCAGAGTGGAATGAATAGATGACTCAGTAAGTTTCTCAGACAACTGCATAGAGACAAAGGTGGTTCAAGGTTTGTACATAATATACAGTATGTTCTGTCCCCTCAACCCTACCAGTGAAAGTGAATAAATGACCAGCATGTTGCTTCTGTAACTGGATAAGTCAAGTGAATTTCAGTACTTGCGCATAACTGCCACATACAACCGTCCGAGTTATGAGGAGGACCGGTTGCATTAATGAAGACTTAGATTCATAATAAAGCTGTTCCCAAAAAGTTGGATTCATTTTGAAGACTACTGGACATGCACTGCCTCACATTAACTCACTTGTCCATCAACGGTTTAAATATCTTCAGCCCTAAAACCCAAAGGACGTCTGTGTATAGTGGTATAGGAAAAGGATGAAAAAGGATGAGGAATGTAAATGTGTTCTACTTGAAAAAAATGTTTGCAAGAACGCCCATTGATGTGATATGTTGAATGGCTTTTAATTCATTTAATACATAATTAATCAGCTCAGTAATTTCTTCATTCAAAAGCAGAATAAATTATTTTTTATGTATTTGACAAACCTCATTATTATACATTTTTGTATTCATTACCTTTTGAACCCATTTAATAAAATATAATTAATCAGTAAATACTTTTATATTGATATACTTTCACTCTTTTTACTTAGCATATTAATATATTGCACAAACTGTACTGTATAATACAATATAGTAGTATAATTATTTAAGAATATGTTTAATAGATGTGTGCAGATAGAAATGGTGTTCCAGCTCTGTCAGTGAAAAGACAAAGCAAGTTGAGCACGATTCTAATTATAATTTAATGTGGGCCTTGTTGCTGTGGATGATAGTTTGAGTAGGTTGATAGCTTATAGCAGGAAAAGGGAATCGAATATTCTATTGGGATGAATTGATGACCTTAACCTTGCAGAAGAGGGATGCTGCTGAAGAGGAGACATTAGCTCACACATCACCAATGTAAGGTTTGAACCTGGAAGCGATCAAGCCAGCCGCCATACAGTGACCTATACAGTGGAAGCAATTACGCAAACATTTACTCTTTTTCAGGTTAAGTGGCAGAAGAGTAAAAAAGAAAAGTGAGAATGGCAGTTTCAGGACCATTTGTAGGTATTAAATGCAGCTGAATCCTTTGAACTGAAGAGGATGACATTGTAATATTGTTCCCATTCATGTTAGGTGCATTGCATGGACAGTAAAGGTCTCTCAGATAAGAGTGTTGCATGTGCAGCGTGAAAGAGTTTCCTCTATGTAACTAGTTTCTGTTTGTCTACTAAATAAAGAAGATATAATGTGTTAATTATGTCCAGAACACAGCAAAGCTTGCGGTGGGCTGTCATGCAATATCTCTGTAAAGCTCCTCTCGTTTTGTGGCCAAGAGCAACTGAAAGTTGGGGATGGATTCATTTTTTTGGAGGCAAATTGCGGCTGCAGAGAATAACCACAGACAATCACTACACAGAGTCCTGGGACATGTTGACCTAAGAATTTATTTACGATATGAAACATGCCTCCCCATATCTGCTTTCAGGTCAAACAATGATTAAAGCAACAAAAAAGGAAAATGTTTAAGTCTGTGACTGGAACAGCTGGTGCGAAAAGGAAGCTGCCTCTTGATGACCTCACAACACTGCGATGTCCCCGTGGGAACATTTGTATTTGGCTCAAATGCTGCAGCCCAATGACACACAACATATTGTCACATAGTGACATGACACATAACAAATTAGTTTTTAAAACGGCTAAGTTTACATCTTGGCACTCTACACCGCCTACCAGAGGGCAAAAGCTTGTACTTGATGTGGAGACTATGGGATGGATAGACATAACTTTCAGGGCAGTTCATACCAGACAAGCAGGCTTAGATTGTAATGTCCCAGAGACATTGGCATGTGAATGTGAAAGTTAATTAAAGGAGCAGACCTGGTTGAATAGTTCTTCATGTCCATTGCCATCTCTTCAGTTGTTCTCACATTTAATAGGATGTGCTAATATACTATTAAACAATAGATGGATCATCGTTTTAAAATCCATCCAGAAGGTTTTGGAGCTTCAATCACGTGTTGTCTGTACAATGAATGAGTGTTTTCAAGATATCATGATTTGTTAATCTGTGTCTTTAAGATTTATTATCTATCTTTCTCCATGTTGTATTTAATAATGTACATTATAGTTCATGCCTACCATATGTATATATATATATATATATATATATATATATATATATATTACATATGAATGAAATATGTGACATGATGCATTCATTCTGATTTCAAATGCATTTAATGGAAAGTTCCATCATGAATAGATGCTGTGCACTCAAACCTTATCAGCCTGGTTTCTGTGTCAATGGTTGAGGATAAATATAGGATGCAAATGAACCTGGACTGAATCCCAGAAAAGTGTGGAACAAAAGGAATAATGTGAGAAATAAAAGGAATCTGATTATCACCATCCCAAGATAGTCAAGCATGTTATAACTGACTTTAATTATTGTGATACATAGCGAGGCCCGAATCATTTCCCCACATGTTAACAGTGAGTTAAGAGACACAGATTCACAATGGCTCTGTGTGCGTCATTGAGTGCTTTATGAAAATGTATTGCTGGATTTGAAGTGTGTTAATTCAATATTGTGCTTGCCTAAAGCCTGGTGACTACGCTATCTAAGATGTTGGGTCTGTCATTTTCATTGTGGTTATCTCTGTTTACTCTTACATTATCATTTCCTATCTCTATCTATATTGCACAAGGATAAATAAAATCCCACCTGCCGCACAAGGAGCAGCAGTTTTATCTCAATGCAATATTTTTATTGTTTTGGTGGGTGTCTGAGTGCAAACAGTTATTTATTTCCGTCATTGAAGCGCAGACAATTCACCCAGATAGGCATATTACAGTGTTTACAGTGCTTCAGGAAATAATCCAAGAGTGGAGATGAATTCTGCTTTTAGGATGGCTATTTCTACATCAGTTGAGGCTCCGGAGGGAATATTCTCTTTCTGACAATATTTGAGATGAACTGCCTTTTTTTTAAACAAACCGGGATAAGTCTGCTCCTTCGATCAATGTGATTACATTATGAGAAATTGCACACCAGAAAGTAGAAACAGCATCCCGAACAGGAGTGAGAACAATAGATAGAACCAGGAGAAGAAGCCCCATATCACAAGACATACGTTGTTAATCATGACAATAAGCATGTGAATTCGGTGAACTTTTATTATGGTAAACTGTTGATTTGTGACAACAAGGACGTAAATGATCCTCTTCTATAGCATAGCCTACTTCATGTGTATAATTAATTTAAAAAAATTAAATTCAGAGAAAGAGCAGGGGCAACAATGAGCACATAAATGACAGCTACCTCCACAATATCCACATGTTCTCTAATTTTCCTGCAGGAGCCCTGTGTTAAAATGTCTATGGCACTGAACTAACATATGTGAATGGTTAAATTCCTGTTAAACTTGGGACTGCCAACTGGGGTTCTTTGAAATGAAGAGCGGAAATTAGTTTGTTGACATTGTGCATAATGGGTGACCCAAAGTAGTAAGGGAATCCCATGGAGTCAATAGGCAGGTCTTGCCTGGACACATGTTGAACACTAACGTTAAATGTTCTTCACATGTAAAAACCTGTGAAAACTAGCAGCATGTAACGTTGGATTTGGCTGTGGAAATAAATACTGAAAGCATTCATGGAAATATTGGTCTGTGAATGTGAGCGAACAAGTAGCGTTAGCATTTTAGCTAACTAACGAGCCATTCATGCCGACCAACTGCGGTAGCCTACTGTGTGTGTGAGGGTCCGTGCTTGTGTGCGTGCGTGCGTGCGTGTGCGTGTGCGTGTGGGGAGGGGGGGTGATTACTTGTTAAACTGGTTATTTCTTGCTGATATAATTCCATTCTTGCCACAAGGTAGCAGCAAAGCTTAAATCATGGGTTCTCCAGTCTGGGTCTGTATTGTCAGGAAGCTTTTAAATGACTACGATAGTAAGAGTTACAGGAGAATATTGTCTTTGTAAATAACTGAATGTATTGGTAATTGCAATTTACTAATACATGGCCAAGAGGATGTTTTTATGTATTGTATTGTTACCCTGTTGATACTAGTAGCCTAATGGGTATCGTTAGGATTTTACTGATACTGCTTATCAGTTTGGTTCCTTATCGATACTCTTATTGGTTCTTAAAAATTCTTTTGTGAGAAAAAAGAATGAATTAAAAAATAAATCAAAATGGCTTTATTCATATGTACACAATGAGTCTTTCAGCAGAAATGTTTCAATAACTCACTATCACTACCCATGCTATTACAATGCCAACAACAAATGTACATTTGAGAACATTCCAACAGAGAGGGGTGCATTTGAGTTAAGAGCCTTGGTCCTCTCCATGCAGTAAATAAACCATTATTACGGTGTGTTGGCTGCAGTGGTCGTGGGACTAGCAGCTTCAAAATAACTTAGAACACTAACTTATCAACAAACAGCTTCTCCCTTTATTAATAACTATGTATCAAGCAACTCAATATACACTGACATACTTATTAGTTGGTACCTAAGTCCCTTTGCAGGTGCAGGCCTTGAACAATAAACTGGGTAACATCCCGACGACACTCGGCCATTCTCCCCTGTGCCATCTACCCTGTAGCTGGGTCGTGGCTGCAGCCTCAGACCGACAATCTCCAAAAATGTCGTCACAGCTAAACAATTAAATAAGCAATTATCTCTCATTTATTAGCCTGTTCTTATTATAAAACTCCATATGGCATCGCTAAAGTGGACCAGGGTGAACTGCTGCTCCACAAACAGCAGAAAACTGTGCATTTCTGCAGATGTATGTCTTGCTTCTTTGCCAAATATTGGCTGCTTCCTTTTCATAGATTTTAATATGTTCAACCACATTTGCTCATTCTTCCATATGGGGATTCACAAATATATGTTGCTAAGTCGATGGCCTCTCCGGGTAAGCAACAGCCTCAAGCATGAGGACATGCTACAATCACTCTGTTCTCTCAATGCGTGTCCACCAGATGGCACAATAAACCAGTTCTTACTTGGCACACTTGCCCTCTTTCTTGGGGGCTTTTCATGGTCTGTCTCCATGTGTTATGATTATGAATGATGAGATCAAATTATACCAGAGAGAAAAAAACATTTTATTTGGTGATATTCTCTGCAAGGTTCCTAAAACATACACTGACATCCTGATTTACAAGACAGCACTCGTGTGGCAATATGAACCAAAAGGGTTGTCCTGACAATTTAAGAGACCTTATTGAATTCATTGGCAAAGCACCAAGTAATTAAAAACAAAACTGATGATTCCTTTTATTAAATGTAATTAGGCATTGTTAAAGGTGAGGTTTTAGTCCACTGGGTCTCTGCTCTGTACAAAGATGAAGCACAAAGAGATGATGAAAGAAAACAAGGAGATGACTTTGTTATCTAAGAAAAATAGTTAATTATTTCGGATTTTTTATTTTGAATTCTTTTCCATAATTGTATGTTTATTTATTAATTTTATTTATTTTATATTGTCAGAGTAATGTGACGAGAGTGTTTAAATAACCTCATACATTATGCAACTGTGTAGGCGATAAAGTGGGTGGTGAGGTGCGAACTGTTAAAAACAATTATTTTTTCCCCTCTCAATCATTGAAATCTGCCTTGTGAGGTTGTAAATATGGCCACGGTGTTTGATCGAGCTGCTTGCTGGTGTTTGTCAAGTCCCGAGTCCTAATTGTTCCCAGTGGCCCAGCACAGGGCAGCTGCCGCAGATCATTAAAATAATTTCTTTCGCAGGCTGCAGTGAGAGTTAATTGTGTTTACATTTGCCAAAGTGTTAATCTAAACACAAACAGTTGCCTGAGCTGTTAAAGTCCAATGTACACTTTCAGGAGCAGCTCCACATTTAGTGTCTGGCTTCCAATCTGCAGATGTCTTTCTCTTCTCTTGGTGTGTACCTCGAAAGGCTGTAACGAATTGTGTTTTACCTTCAACTCTGCTCCAACACAGTGTGCTGCATATAAAATGGATGTTCTTCGAGTGGATTCTGCCTCCTCAGCACTTGTTGTACATACACTACCGTTCAAAAGTTTGGGATCATTTAGAAATGACTTTATTTTTCAAAGAAAAGCACTGTTTTTTCAATAAAGATAACATTAATCAGAAATACAGTTATGCTGGTGATATAAGGGATACAACTGGCCTTCCTTTGAGCTTGAAGTTTGTAGAACAAAATTAATATTTCAAATATTAATCATTATTTCTAACCTTGTCAATGTCTTGACTATATTTTATATTCATTTGATAAATAAAAGTGTGATTTTTCATGGAAGACACGAAATTGTCTGGGTGATCCCAAACTTTTGAACGGTAGTGTACATCAGCACCGGCTGCAACGGAGGTGGTGTCTCGCTGCGTTGCGCTATAGAAGAACTCAACTGAGACAATCTTCTTTTCTTTTTTACCTTTCACAAAAGATACTGACGTTATTGGTGGTTGCTTTTTTTCTGCGCTAGCAGTGTGGCTTCATGTCTGTCTGTCAGTCATCCAAATTGTGGTGCCCCCTCACATTAGTGACACTAATCCAAAAAGGCAAGATGGCTTTTTGTCCAATCCAATCGGTAAATCCACTGACGTTCCCAATCGCAGTTTGTGTTTGGTGACTAACTAGAATGCTCAATAGAGATGGTGAACACGGTAGCCTATCTCACATCATGCTGAACATCAGCATTGTGATTGTGAGCATGTTAGCGATACTGAAGTTATAGCATGTAGCTCAAAGCACTAGTGTCAGCCTCACTGTGAGCATGGCGCCTCGTAAAGTTATCTTCCACAGGATCCTCTGTCGGCCGACTACACTTGGAGCGGTTTTCAACCACGTAATCTTAAACCCACCGCCTAAACTAAATATTCATTGTGAAAAATCTTTTGGTGTTGCAGCCAAGACATATTTGCTTCCCTATTGTACTTGTGTCTGTGGCCCTGTGTGCATGTTGTATGGTTCCTGTAATAAAGCAGCTGTTGGCTTTGCCTCACTGCCAGATAGCTCCGTTCCATGTCCTCCCACTGTTCCCATCCTTTCTGTGTGCACACGATTGCTAAAGTCCTGAAGTTTGTTTGAGCAGGCTCTGTGCAGAGGGAGACTTCAGATCTGAGTGTAGGAGGAGATGCGGTGCTGCTGCACAGTTCATCTGCTGCCTGCACCCGGCAGCTGTTTATATTGTCAGAGCTGAGAAGTCAACCTTGAGAAAATCAAACATCAGAGGCTTCACTCACTAACATTATGCAAATGAATAAAGGATTGTACCCGGGATGTGACTTTCAAAGTAAAGCAACTCAGTTTCATTTTCTTCATGAACTCTTACTTATCTACTCCTTCTTGTTTATTCTACTCAAGGAATTGCTTCACTATGGCAACAAGATCTACCCCCTAACAAGTGCCAAGGTAATATTCTTTTTAGATAAATTCATGTACACCTCCGTATCACCATGGACACTGCTATTTTTCATGTAACGGAGAATTATTAATTGTCTCTTGCTCCTCAGCTTCTTACAGCATTACCTGCCAACATGCCACATGCGAGAGTAGGCCTATGACATTATTTGGTCATGGAGGCACGGATGTCATAATCAATCCCACCAGGGTACTTGTATTTTTTTTGAGTGTAATTCATGTTTGTGGGTGGCACAGTTTATTTAAAGGTTCTGTGTCGTGCTTGTGATGAGGGTCTACAGAAATAACTTGAGAGAGGACCCCGGAAGTAATGCAGCAATTTCACCAGCGTGTCGACTAATGCGTCGTTTCAGTCCTGTTGAAATGTCCACGTCTTAACCTCCAGCCTTTTCAGCTGCAAACACAAAATAATTGATGGTTAAACACAAGCTAAAGAGAATGTTTTGTTAAACGACATAAAGTATGGTTTTATAAAAGTTTATACCCCTCTTGGAATTTTTAAACATTTACGTTTCTCAATAAAGGCAGTTGCTAACAAGTGGCTGAATAAGACGACTAAATGTCAATTACGTCAAACTCTGGTACGCCACCCATACCTTTGTGTTGGTGGGCCATGGTGTTGGCTATTTACATCTGCCGATTGCATTCGCACCTCAAAATCATAAAAGTGATGTTCATCTGTGAATATTGTTTTGCTGAACAACTTGCCACATAAGTGTGATGAACACAGAGGTAATTTTCTAAACCAAGACTCCAGTAGTGGAACTCCATTGACTTTCTGTCGAGGGAACCAATCCATATTAACTTCCAGGTTGGGCTACAGCAAGACCTCATCGCTGCAGCACTCTATTGTAATGCCTAATAGTGGTCTCCAGGGAACAGACATGGTGATAGGAATAGGAGAATATGAGTGGGTGGATCCATGAGCCAATGAGAATGTCAGCCAGTTAATTTTCGGACCGACAAAGTGTTTTGCTGAAGTGACATTTACTCAAGGATTGTAGTTCAGTTCAGTTTTGAGGTACTTGTACTTTACTCACTATGTAACTTTACACTTCTACTCCACTACATTTCGAGGATATAGGCTATAATGATGCATTGTTCAAAATGTAATTAGTGACTGCCAACCCTTTAGGGATGTGACCTCTTAAAGAAAAGACAAATGTGTAGTTGTCTGAAAGAAATTAACAGTTCTTTCAAAAAGACATGTCCCCTCTGATGTAGTTTCATTTAAAGAACTGCTTGAGGCCCAAAGAGGTCTAAAAAACAATGTTTCACACAAAAAATGAAACGATTGGAGGAAAGTCGAAAATATGAATATGAACGATTAAAGTTTTTTTTCTCTCTCTCATTAATCATCTCACAGCCCCTCAGATATATTCTTTGACACGTTGGAAGAAGCCCAACACTTAAAACCAGCTACATTATTGACAATCAAATAATGGCAAATATAAAACTATATCAATCACATTTTAATATTTCTCTACTTTTACTGAACTATAATTTTAAATGGAGGACTTTTACTTGTAATTTGGTATTGAAAGACTGATGTGTTGGTACTTTTACTTAAATAAAGACAGTGGTGGAAAAAGCAATACCTGCAAAATCCTAGTACTTGCATCGAAACATACTTAAACTAACAACAGTATTCATTTTGTAGAAGGACCCATTTTAGAGTATTATATTATTCAATGATAGTCAATGATGCATTCATGTGCTCATTTCATCCCTTTAATGTTGCAGCAGGTAAAGGTGGAACTCATTTAGATTGCTGTATATACTGCTGGGTAGTTTAATCTATAATTATACATTATAGTGGCGAATAATACATGTCAACATGTCTGTCTCTTTAAGGTTGTCAGCAATTTAATGTAATCCCTTCTTTTACCCCTTCACAATAAAGTGGAATGAACTCTGTTGGACGTTTTGTTGTAATGACAGTTTATAGATCAACTCACTAATATCCTGCACATAGATACTTGTGTTTACACTTTGGCTTGCACTGGGCTGCTATTTTTACTCTGTGAGTAAAATGCTCCACTCCTGGGACCCAAACAGAATTGTGCAAACAGCCACCTCAAGTTCTGAAAGCGACAGTATGGTCTTCTTTTTGCTGTCTTAAAAAACTAAATGCTATGTGGCACTATTAGAATGGAGATACTGAAGGACAGGGGCCTCCTAAAATGCAACAGTGACTATGAGGAGATGTAGAATCTGAAAGCATTAAATATAGACAAGACCGAGGATGGGGGAGGGAGGAGGATGATAGAAGAAGGAAGCACTGCGTCATGCTCTCCTTAGGCATTTCCCCAGTTCAGTGGAGTGAGAAACAAAAACAAAAAAGGTCCACAAGCCAAGTGCAAGTTTACATAACCTGCTCCAGCGTCACTGGATGATAGACTAGAGTGTGTTCACGGGCGATTGATGGCAAACATTAGAATTCTGGCACAGACCTTTTACTTCTGTTTCAGCAATGATAGCTTCTCAGTTCTGGTGGGGGCCGGATCACCGCTGTGACTGAAATGTGCATCAGGGAATAAGGATTTACTTTCCTACCATATCTGTATGGATAATAATGATGATAGTGAATCTAGTATTACTTTAGGCAGCCATTATTTCCGGGATAGCCTCTGTTCCACAATGTATTTTAAAACAATTTTTTTTCTTTTTTAGGTTTATCATGTTTTCTCTTGCTTATTTCACTATTATTATTAAATCCACATGTAGATGCACAGAAGTTCACTTGACATATTGAGACGGTATTTTAAGAATGTATTCCATGTGTTGACACATTTTTTGGCAATAAGTGGTACAGTCAGATATTTGTTTAATTCATAAAGTGGACATAACGTGTACTGATGAATGTTTGACTATATAAGCTGTGATATGATGACGTCTTTCAAAAATATATATTGCAGCATTGACCTGCCCACGTACATTGTGACATTACAGTAAAATGGTGAGAAGATGTTGTCATTGTTCATACAAACTTGACAATGTATTTGCCACCGGGAGCTGACTGGCTTTAAACTATGAAGCACCAACCTCTAATCCCTCTTTTTCTATTTATTTTTCATTCTTCTTTTACATCTTGCTGTTAACTGCATCATGGATCATCCAAGGCTCCGGAGAAGAAGAAAAAAGGAAGAAGGAGGCATTAGCCGAACTGAGAATGAGGAAGCACAAAAGCAAGACAGGAGGAGGGAGCACAGAGGAGGGAGGGCGGTACAGTTGTGGCTGCCGGCACTCTGCAGTACAGATCTGCTGAGAGCACCAGAGCAGAGCTTCTCCATAGACCATAGCCGCAGGACTCACACTGCAGCTCAGAGGAAAACCTCACACAGAAAAACACACTGGAGGAGAAACTGCTACCTCACAAGACCACAAGACAGGAGACGGGGGAAAGAGGAGGGAAAGAAAAGAGTGATCAGACAAATACACAAATACTGAGAGGAGGTGAGAAGAGCCGGACCATTTTTTTTTTTTTTTTTACTGTAACTTCCAGAGCACATGGTGGCTCTCTGTGTTCTACTTTTGGAGTCCATTTAATAATTTATCTTCTCACTCATTTGGGTTTTCTGGAACACAAATTTGCTTCTGAAAAGTTTGACACAAAGGTCTGGATTTTTATTTGAAAATCAGCATTTCTTTCCATCTGGCTCTTTTTGCAAATCTAGCACTATTCTATTTCCGGCCACTAAACGGTGTGTTTACATTGTATTTAGGTTAAATTCTAAATGTTTGTATTGTTAATTTTGTATATATTTTGAAGGTAAATTATAATTAATCTCATGTCTTACTTGTTTTTTCTTGAAGGACCTTCAGATGCATTACCAAAACGAGTGAGGCAGATTCGTTTTTGCACTAAGGATCTCTCGCCTCGCTGCAGCAACACCTGCTGAAAGGACTCAGCTCTTTAAAGATATATTGGAGAAAGCTGTGTTCCCTGGTGAAGCATCTTCCCCGTGTGCCCCGGCCCCCGCCTCAACCTCATGATGGCTGGCTGTACCTGCCGCTGCAGACAGGGATTGCTCAAACTAATCCAGTCACTACAAAGATTGGTCTCAGGAACACTCGTAAAAGGTATTGTGACTTTTTAGCCTTGTTAAGGAAGTCTATTCATTAACTTGATGTGTTCTGTGACAGTGGTCATTGAGCCAAACACTGAACTCTGCTTTACAAGTCTGTTAGACTCTCAGCTCTTCATGTCTTATTTGTTGCACTGTCTCCTAAAGATACAACAAAACTGCATTGTCAATGACGTTTTATGGGAAATATATTTTCTTGCGGATTACGTTTGCTTCTGATGTATCATGAGTTTCAAATGAGTCTGCGGAAGTCCACCTATAAGTAGGAGGTCAGGGTGTTGGATGCGTCAAAAAACACATGGCCTTCACTCAGGAGACCGATGTTCCACATTGGTGATTCAAATACTTTCGTTGCTTTAGTCCGAGCAGATTTGTGTTACTGAGTTTAGACTGCGAATTGGGATAAACACAGGAACAGTATGACATAGTGTAACTGGTGCTGTGCTCATGGCATCTATATTGAACCATCAGGTCAGATGAGCTAGACAGAGTTTGACGATTTGTGGCTCTTTAACATGCAACTATTAATTATCAACCTGCAGGTCAGGTTCCAAGATAAATACGAGAGGTCGCAAGATATTTCTGTTCACTTAAATTTATTTTTCTTTTTCAGACTTATTATTATACTACATTTATATGCTTTTCTTTCGGGGGAAATACTGGATATTTCACTTTCAACTAATAGGTTGGAAACATCTGATTGAGAAGACGAGCAGATACAAAAGTAGTTATAATATGACTTAAAGATCAAATGTAAATTGCAACAAAAAAAATTTGAATGATTTGCAAATTATGCTTTTATTTAAAATATATTTAATTCCACCTAAAATGTTACCTCCCACCAGTTCACCTTCTCTGCGTCCCCACAAATGTATTGTTAACTTCGCATTGAAAATGCGGAAAGTTATGTTTTGATCGCCGTGTATTTATTTATTTGTATGCGTGTAACTCGCATAACTCAAAAAGTATTAAACCGAATCGCATGAGATTTGGTGGGATGATTGGTTATTATCCGGGGACCATTTGATTCGATTTTGGGATCGATCGGGTCAAAGGTCAAGGTCATGTAAAGGTCAAATCCTTCTTGAATCACATGGAATTTGGTGGGATGATTGGTTATTATCCGGGGACCATTTGATTAGATTTTGGGATCGATCGGGTCAAAGGTCAAGGTCATGAAAAGGTCCAAATCTTCTTTTTACCATAGCACGGTCAATTTCTATCCAATTGGCATGCAACTAATGCCAAAATGTTCATAATTCAATGCCCAATCTTGTGATATGCGAAGGTATGCGCTCCACCGAGTGCCTGTTCTAGTTTTCACTGTAAAGTGTGCAGACGAGCAGGTAAATAAGAGATTTTGTCGTGGTTTGGTTTGTTAATAATGCAAATGTTCTTGCAGCACACTATCATCAAGGTTGTAAAAAAAGGATTTGTTGAGTTTTCCTTCAGGGTACCTTCTACCTGCCATGGATGAGGCCCCCTCCCATATGATATCTGGGTACACTTTCAAGAGCTAAATAATGAGGTCACATATGCCCCATACGTACACACCACTTCAGGCAACAGTCGCAGTGCATTCTCAACCTCTTGTCGCGTTCATCATCTTTGCTCTTGGTCTCCTCACAACCTCCCATCATCCTCTAGTCTAGCTGAAAGTTCCTTAGCACCTTTAGAGCAAAACAAAAGAAAAAAAGAAGCTGAGTCACCAAGTCAGAGTGCAGCTGCAAGTCAGTCACGAAGGATTAAACACACAGATCTGCTCTCCGACACGCATATAAACATAAAACTGGTGTGCAAGTTCAGGCGATGCTTCACTAAAACTCATTGTGAGCCGTGTTGCATATTTTCTTCGTCTCTATAATTGTAGTCTGGAGAAGCTTATCATCTAATCAGGTGGATACGATCAAAATCATTGGCAAGCTTATCCATTGCCAGGAATTTATTTCTTAAAGTCTTGTTTTTTTCAAAACCAGTAAACTATTTGTAAAAACACAGCTTCTGGCAGCATCCCTGAAATCCATCCAATGTATACTCTGTTTTACCTTCATACTCACTAAACTCTCACATACTACGACTGGTTACCTGGGATGTGGTTGTCCAGTCCATTGGATACAATTAAACCTATAAAAAAAAACTAAAGTATATGCATATTCATTAAACTAGTCATTTGATATGAATAAAACTAGCAAGTACTGCAATGCAAAAAAAAGTAAAACTTTAATGACACTTGCTGAGAGCGAAACAATGTGTTCTAAATTGGTCGGATTGTCAGTTCAGTGCTATTCTAGAAATAATACAGCCTACTTATGGCCGCATGGGTTGACAATCTAGGTCATACGACATACCACTTATCTGTTGCATCTAAAAACTGAGAGACTGTGGACTATTCAGCCAAAAGATGAACAATGGATGAAATGGAGTGTGAATTCGGTGAACATCTTGTCCCCTGACATTGTGCCTCTTCACATGTTTGCTGCTTCTCCTCAAATCTTCTTGTAGCCTATGCATTGCTGATTGCAGCACAAGGCCCTTACCTTATGTCACATAAAGCTTGCGTTGGTAATTTTCAAAAACGTGCTTGTTGTAGTTGTTTACATTTTCAGTTTTTGTATAATAATTCGTTGAGCAATCGATACATCAAATGCTTTTGCAGCAATTCAATGAATCTTGAGGTCTTCCTCATGCTGCTAGTGTGACAACTGTGAGTAGGAAGGATTGCCATGTGTGTTGTTTACCGTACATTCATAGTGATCATTTTGGAGGAGTGGCGTTGGAGTGATGCCCTGCTAGTGTGGAGCTATATAGTGCTGCTAGCTTGGAGCTATAGTGTTGATAGTGTGGAGCTATAGTGCTAATAGTGTGAAGCTATAGTGGTAAAGGTATGGAGCTATAGTGTTGATAGTGTGGAGCTATAGTGCTGATAGTGTGGATCTATCGTGCTGCTAGCTTGGAGCTATAGTGCTGATAGTGTGGATCTATAGTGCTGATAGTGTGGAGCTATAGAGCTGATAGTGTGGATCTATAGAGCTGATAGTGTGGAGCTATATGTTGCTAGCTTAGAGCTATAGTGCTGATAGTGTGGATCTATAGAGCTGATAATGTGGAGCTATAGTGTTGCTAGCTTGGAGCTATAGAGCGTATTCACTCACGTGACCACAACAAACTCTGGCGGCCATGTTGGGGTCCCACCACGGTATTGTTTTGCTTGTTTGTATGCCGCTCTTCCCTTAGAAATGACCATTATATCCTGAAGGAGACACGATTTCAGTTCAAAGCGGTGTGCCTTGTGATTATGGTTCTGTGCCTCATTGTTGGATGTGGGACTAATGATTCAGAATATGGGTTTATCAGCTCAACAAGACAGGCTATGACTTCAACTTGTCATGCATCTACTTCGGCTTCACTCGGCGTATGAGCGTCACGACTGTTCTCACGTGTTTCTGTTGACACATCGGGTTGTGGGCACGTTTCCATTGACACTCTCGTCAATAATCTCTTTTTTCGCCGAGCGAAAATCAATGTTTCACTTAAGCAAAAGGAACTGTGGATGGAAACTTGGGAGGAAGCCATGAACATGGCAACTCCGTCGGGCGATGTCTGCCTTTACTCTGTGATTCATTTCAAAATAAAACACTGGCTCCATGGGAACAGCATCAGCACGGCCAGCCAAACAGTCACTGCTGGTCCTGAAGGAGCTGGAAGCGGCTTCATCCAGACACTCGTCCTGGAGGCGGAGCTGTGCGACTACGGATCATATATGAACCCAGACACGGGGCGCTTGATGTTCCGACATTTGTGGTGATTCCACCACAAGTATAACAAAGAAATAGTTGTTAATGTCCCATGGTCGATAGCGGAAATGAAAACTGTTTGACAGGAATGTGACCGGGCTCTGTACTGGTAACTAGCGAATTAACCACAAAGTGTTGAGCGAGTAAAATCAGGTAAAAAAGCGTTGCAAATATTCAATTCCAACCGCTGAAATCTTTCTTTGGTAATGCAGAAGGACATGAGGTTGCTGGGCTCTCGCATAATCAAACAGCGGACACGATAGCCAGGTCAACTTCTTCTGACATTTAATAAGTGGGACCCCAAGATGGCGCGATTGAGATTCTGACGTCACGTGAATACGCTCTATAGTGCTGATAGTGTGGAGCTATAGTATTGCTAGCTTGGAGCTATAGTGCTGATTGTGTGGATCTATAGAGCTGATAGTGTGGAGCTATAGTGTTGCTAGCTTAGAGCTATAGAGCTGATAGTGTGGAACTATAGTGCTGCTAGCAACTTTCATGAGAAAAGAGTTGTCACCAGTGGGCTAGGCTTTTTGGTTGAGATGCTTGTGCATCTAAAAGGGCAACAAAGGGGTTAGTCTTCTTTTATCTTCATACTTGAATGTCACTCAGTTAATTCGATGCCTAGAAAATTATAAAGTGTCTAAAATGGGAATTGATTCTGACATTTCAGCTAACAGTGGGCATTTAGTTATTGTATGGGTTTTTGTCCTGAGAGAAAATATGGATAGGACAATAACAATAGGTGGACACGCTTACACACACTAAAAGATTGCATCACTTATTGTACACATGTTCCAGTTATTGAATCAATAACTTCAGAAAAACATTAAACAGAAATGTGTAAATTCTCTAAATCACACAGTTGTAGGCTAAACAAAAGTCATATAAAGATGTTTTTGTTTTTTAAATACATAATTACAAGTTTGTGAGTTACATTTTTTGTTAACATTCAGATATTGTTCCTTTAATCTTTCTAAAATACATTTTGAGTATATTCTCAACCAAATGGGGACTGAGAGCTCTATTTACCTCATGCATGGTTATAAATGTATAATTTAAATGATCTTGCTATATTTGTATTCATGTTCACCTTCACACACGCAAGCGTGTTAGGTAGACTGAAAAATGAAAGTCCCTCATCTCCAGCACATGTATCTCCCCAGTAGTTCGGTAATAAGCACATTTTCCTGCACACACCTACAGATGGTGACATGAAGCGTAAAACGGCCTGCTCACCTTTACAATGTTCTACTTACTAATGCAGCAGCATTTTTATTCATTTGCAGACCTTAAAACATTGCAAATTGGAGTGTCAGAGTTGGGGGTGGGGGGATGATGTGCATTAGGCCTGACGTTCAAGCACACTTATTCTTAGGTCTCTAGTGGCTAATGTATTTAAACACTGAACTTTATACTCTTGTTTCAAAAGTTCTCCTTTTTTTTATTTTTTATGGATCTGTCGTAAACGGCCTGACTGCACCAAAAAAGGAAGCTTTGAAAGCTGTTGTGTTACATGAGGCAAACTTGTTCTACTTTTTCCCAAAAATAAAACAAAACATGTCAAAGTTGTAGTTAACCCAGCGTTCAGATACTTGATACTGGATTGAGTATTGTTTTAATAGATCAAGTAGATTTAATACCCCTGAATTGTTATGACCACATTAGTAACATCTTATAAAGCAGGAACTTGTGTTCATAACACTATGGCCAGTATAGCTTAAGCTGGCCAAATATTGCAACCTTGAGGTAAATATTGCGATAGGATGGACTATACACATGCAGTCAGCTCACTGGCCGTATGACTGTCCTCCACTTGTGCTTTACTGCTGTATGAATTATAATTTTAGTTGAATGCTAAGTAGTTTGGCATTTAGCATTAACACATATTTATCAAATGTGGTCAGAGTAGCCCCTGTTCATATTCAAAGTTATGGTTTGAAGAACCCTGGTGGGACAAAAAGATTATTATTTTAAAGTTACTGTAGTAAACAGGTTATTGTGTTTACACCATATACCGTGTGCACCCGGGTCCTTTTGGAGA
Organism: Pseudoliparis swirei; assembly: GCF_029220125.1. Taxonomy (NCBI): domain Eukaryota; kingdom Metazoa; phylum Chordata; class Actinopteri; order Perciformes; family Liparidae; genus Pseudoliparis; species Pseudoliparis swirei. Next base: position 10,377,174 of record NC_079390.1, on the reverse strand, counting down.
CATTGGGAGTGTAGTTGAAGACAGAAACCCTCTCATCCGGCCTCATGCTGCACCTGTCTCTTGCTATTACAAGTGACATGTGTCCTCTAAGTGCATAACCTTGCAGCAAGAGTCACATCATGCCCCACTGCGGAAATTGATTGAAATCTATGGCCCGTGTTGTACCTCGACCACAGCCCTGCAATGACTGTAAAATAATGCTCAAATTACCCAGTGTCCCCCTGCATTTGTGACCTGTTCTCCCCAAAACTCGATCTCTTCCGTCACCTCTTACACTCTCATTTTCTGTTGCTGGAGAAAGCAGTGGACTGAAGCTGACAGTGTGTGTCTTTGCTTTTCATTTTTGACATCCCCTCACTGCACACTTTTATGTAACTGTCTTCATTCAAGATTTATTGTATATTGTGCCCCCACTGTGTGTTTCATTCTCCACATTGATGCTTTCCACCCTCAATGTTTTTTACTCTCCGATATGTTTTCATAGAATCACCTTTCAACGGACAAGTATTTGGCACAGTCCACAGCATGGTGACCACTGGATGACATTTAGAGTTGTTAAATGATACACTAGGTACTGCCTACATGCTTAAATATTGTTGTTAATTTTTTTTGGTTCTGTATTTCGTATGATAGCTTTTTTCTGTGATCCAAGCTGCTGATTGTATCAGGAAACACTGAACACTGCTGCCACCTGTTCAGAGAGTAACACTGCAACGTAACAAAAAAAGGAGGGAACGCTGAGCTCTTTGCTGAGTTGTGTTTGAGCTGACACATTTACCATCATATATTTCGTTGGACCGATAGCCGATTGGTTCCGAGATTGCCATTATGAAAGATATTTAGGTTAATCTATTCATGACCATGACTTTTCCCTTCATCAAAAACACATTTGTCTGAAAGCCCAACTGGTTCTAATATGTTGTATGCAGGTGAAGAGGAGAGCAGTAGAAACCACATTATATAATAATGAGATCAGAGAACCAGGTCTGAAACTGCCAGTTCATGCCCACAGAGATTCCCTCGAAAGAGTATTTTTAAACGTAGCTTTTCCTACCTTTGTTTAACCTTGAAGATATATTATTTATTATTTCATCACATATAAAGAACCCTTTTAAGTCAGAGAAGGGGGAATCTAACTGATGACGCCCACGTGTTAGAAATAACGTGGTGGATAAGGCTTTTAAATAATTTGCAATGGGTTCTTCGAAATCATATGAAAGTTGAAGGCCGTGGGAGATTAAAAGAGTGGAGGACATCCTGAAATATAAAATTTGAGAAGGCATGCAAACATCCATTTGTTATGGGTTTGAATTGGCATATTGACATGCAAAGGATAAAGTGAGTGACATTTGATGAATTTTGATAAAAGATGATGTGTGATGTATTGATCTTTCACCTATTCAACAATGCCTTTCACACAGCTGTGACCGGTGAGTCCTGCCTGCCAGTGATGGTGAGCGGATTTGTGTAGATTATGAACTGCTTAAAGGATAATGAGGAGATTATGAGGTCAGGCCGCTGTGGTGCACTGTCACTGTGCAGGAGGATACGGAGCAGAAAGGCCGTTCCAGATGGCAAACATCAGCATTGAATACTTAGTTCTCGTCTGCATGTGTTTACGTGTGCTTGTGTGTGTTGGTGCGTCAGGGGCCTCATTTCTATTTACGCAGCGGAGGGGAAAGATTGTTTAAAACTTCCATGATATTGCCTGTGATTTTCTTTTATGCTTCACGGTCTCAGATGAGCTTAGCCGATTCTTCCAGGAAGTAAAAGAGAAAAAGTCAAAGAAATTCAGATTTGCTCGAAAAATGCATTAGGGTCACATGAGCTATAAAGGCGAAGAGGTCACTTTTTGTTTTAGTGTGACAGTATTAGGAGAAAGGGCAGTGTACGACCAAGTGAGAGATGAGTATTTATCAGAATTCTGCATGGTTTAATGTTTAATTAATCAGTGCATGTTCTTACCTCATCTCCACCTGGGCAATCACAGGACTGCCCTCAGCAAACAGGATGCACGTACACACACACACACACACACACACACACACATGCACACACATACATACCCCCACACACACACACACACACACACACACACACACACAAACATGTACACACACCCAGACACACACTCACACAACTTAATGTGACTGCCATTGGCCTGCACCACTTAGTTATGTTAAGTCCTCTTCAAACAGCGTGATGAGGCAAGTTTGTGAGGCTTACATAACTAAGAGGAAATTAATATTACATTAATGAAAGACTAGAGTTCAGGCTCTCAAATTCATGATGTAGTAAATCATGGATCTGCCACCGTAGACTACTCCTTTCACATGGATTTTGACATTTTTACAGCTCTATCAAAGGAGGTGAAACCCTATAGCCTACTCAAGAAGAAAAAAAGCTCAAACGCCATTGGAAAAAAGGCAGTACATAAATGTTTTAAACAAAGAGATGTTTCCTGAAGCCTCTCTGGGACAATGTTTTAATCGTTAGCTGCTTTTACCACTATGAATTATGTTGTTTAACTAGCACAGTGGTTCTCAAACTGTGGGGTGCGACCCTCAAGTGGGGCGCCGAGCTATTACTGGTGGTGCGCTAACCTTACGTTAGGTTACGGCGTTAACAGGTTACGGCGTTAACAGGTTACGGCGTTAACAGGTTACGGCGTTAACAGGTTACGCCTGCGCGATCACGACGTCACAGATGGTGCGCAGACCATGGCAGGGAAACGGAAGGGCTTGCAGGCGCTGATCAACAGTGTCTCTCTAATGTGCAATGGACACACTGTGTCATACACAGGGAAGCGCTGGATGTGCCGTGGACTACACACGGTTTTGACCGATGCTATCAGCATGGTCAATTTCATAAAAACAAGGTCCCTGAAAGCATCACTGTTTTCACTCTGTGAGGAGACGGGAGCATTCAGTTGTTTCACTTGTGGCAAGTCTTTGATCTCAGAGACATTAAACATGCGTCATATGATGACATGTCATACAGGACAAGATAATTGAAATTGTACATATATTATCCATACACATATTATTCTGCAAAGAGGAGGTGGACTCAGATTATCCTTTATTTTATCTTTGTAACGTTACACATGTATATACTTTTTGGAGTCAAA